>NC_091079.1:39508333-39811363 GCF_032405125.1 Capricornis sumatraensis
CTCCATGGTGACCACTAAGGAGTTCGGGGAATGTGAGAGGCAGCCACCTGTCACTCCTCCAGGCAAACAAGGAAACAGGATTGGCCCCAGATAGCTGAGGTGCACGTGAAAGGAATGAATTCAGTGAGCTTGCATATTCCATACACAGAATGTGAAATTCCTTAGCTTGATATCTGATCTTTGATATTCAGACCGCCTGCTACCTTTGTTGCAAACTTGTATATAGTCTGACTCCACCTCCTGCCTCCTTGGAGCAGTTTTCTCGGAGCGACTGAGATGCTGTCTCCTGGGCTCCGAGTCCCACCAAATAAACCCTCCCACCAAATAAAATAATTCTCTATTTTCAGGTTGTGACTAATTTTTAGTCTACAGAGGTTGAGACTGCATCCCATGGGCAAGTTTATCCTCCAGGAAAGAACAAGATGCTGAGTGTCCTTATCCTTGCTTTGCTAAGCTTTCTGGGAGGGTTGAAGGTTAAACCTGGGTCTGTAGGTAGGGTCTAAATGTACATGAACATTGGAAAAAAGAAAATGAATTGAGATGGCTAAGCTGGAGGGAACAGATGCCAGCACATACCTTAGACGACAAGCCTGAAGCTGTTGCCACTTCCCAGTATCAGAACAAAGCCACATGCGGCTGTAATGGCCATGTCTGGGGTCGCAGGACATCATAGATAGCTGCTTGAGTGCGGGGGCAGGGTTGTGACTGGGGCCGCATCTCACAGCAGAGGGCTCAGCCAGACCACACAACGTGGAGGGCAGGGTCCCCCCTGCCGGACAACCTTGGCTCTAGAAGCCACCATGGGCTTGGTTGGCTCATGGTTCTCAAGGGAAAGGCTGAGGTCCTGGGCATCTGACTTGTTAGGGTGCAAGGAGCCACATTTAGATGTAGACGTTGTAAAGGAGAATAAACCAGAGCCGCCGGCTCCTGGGGCCCTGCAGCCACATCAAAAGGGGCAGCACAAACAGCGTGCTGCCGTCTCCAGGATGTGAGTGCTGTCTGTCCTTGAATACGGAGCTCTGTCACTACGTGAACTACTGTTAGCTTCCAGCTCCTGGGCGTGAGGCCACTCCTGGGGAGAGGCAGGGTTTCCTTGAATCAAGAGGGCACTTTGACAGAAGTAGGGCCATTGAAATATGTACTTTTGAATTAAATTTAGCATGTGATTCAGACAGTAAAGAGTCTGCCTGATATTCAGGAGACCTGGGTTCCATCCCTGGGTCAGGAAGATCCCTTGGAGAAGGGAATGGTGACCCACTGCAGTATTCTTGCCTGGACAATCCCATAGACTGAGGAGCCTGTGAGCTACACAGTCCATGGGGTTGCAAAAGTTGGACACTACTGAGCGACTAACACTTTCATATCTAATATGTGTTCAAATAATCTCATTCAGTTATCTGCAGTTATGTAGATACAGAAAGAAAATGGTTTACATACAGATTGTACATGATTTTAGCAATTTCAGATTTACAATCTTACCAAAAAAATTAGTATTTTTCAACTGCCTTGTGTACGTGTGAGTGAAAGTTGCTAAGTTGTGTCCGACTCTTTGCAACCCCATGGACTATATAGTCTATGGAATTCTCTAGGCCAGAATACTGGAGTGGGTAGCCTTTCCCTTCTCCAAGGTTTCTTCCCAACCTAGGGATCGAACCCAGGTCTCCCACACTGCAGGTAGATTCTTTACCAGCTGAGCCACAAGGAACCCCTTGTGTACATGTGATTGACATACATTAATCATACTATAGAATTCCAATCCAACAGGTGGCATTTCAGATATTTGTCAAATAAACTAGCCAGCTTCAGAGTAAAAGTAGAGCAAGTCAATATTTATAGTTCTATATTGCCATAAATACAGTATAAATCCATGGGAAAAAGTTATTCTATGGAGGGCTGAATAGGAGGGGGATTATAAGAAGGAAACTGTGACTACATTTACCGCTTAGCTCTGCTATAAGCCTGAGCCTGGAACTTCAGTTGCTCAAGTTTGAGAATAGCTCTTCATTTGCTACTCATAGTTTTGCAAGTAGCTGAACCTCAGCTTTAGTGTCAGTAAAGAGAGGATGATAGAACTCAGAGGAGTGCATGGCGTTTAGAAACAGCAGCAGACATAGCTATTATTACTATTACAATAATAACAATAGCCATTCATCAACATCATGATGGTTGCCTTCCTGTGTCCAGGCAGCTGTGATGTGAAAATGTCTCATGTTAAGGAACTTTACAAGAACATGGCCACTTCCTGGTAACCTATGACTTGACAAATGATTCTTGTACATCAGAAAGTAAGACTGCTTCTTTCAAAGGTGAATAAATTCAGGTGTGTTGGTCCAACTCAGGCACTGAGTGCAATGCTAAAGAGAATAAACACACATCTGAAAGGCAATAAACTTTCACAAGTCATTGAATTTAAACGTCAGTTAAATTACTTCACAGTGTACCTTGTACCAAAAGACGTGCTGCTTAAAAGATAATTAAAAGTCTGTAATGTGGATGAAGCTGCATCTCCCTCTCTAAGTAATTTAAACTGTATTAACTTGCATCTCAGCAGGAAGCACGGAGACAAACCCGCGTGCTCTTATGCTCTTGGAGGCCTGCAAGCCTGCTGTGGCTTGTTTCTGATGTCTGTGTGTGTGTGTGTGTGCACCTCCTTCAGGGTGGCACTCTGTTCTCTAGCTGGCACTGTGCTCAGGTAAGCATATGGCATCTGTGTTCTCATATCAAGGCCACACAGAATCCCTGTGATGGGAGCGTCCTACGCAGCTGGCCTCGCTAGCTGCTTCTGTGATGAAATGTGACCTGAGCTATGGGAGGCACTTCTGAAGAACAGGCTGGGACTGTTCAGCCTTGTAAGTGCCCCTGGGCGATCACCTGGGAAACACCCTTCTTAGTGGAGGGAAACAATGTGAAAAACAAACCCCTACTATTTACTGACAGCTGTTCAGCAAAGACTTTTGGTGCAGGGGAATCACAGTGACTCTTCTTTGTTTTTTTTCTAGACGCTATTGGCTTACAAATGGCTAAGAAAAGGAAGAAGAAATGACCATGTACATGATTTTCCTACCTGCTTACACTTAGGATAGTTGCCTGACCCACGTGTTCTGAGTAAGGAACTGGTGGTGTTCGATGGGCAGTCTTTAGCACACAGGGTTCCTTTTCCCCTTAGCTGAACCACAGACATCAATACCTTTAGTGGGCTTTCTAGGTGGCACAGTGCCAGTGCAGGAGATGCAAGAGATGTGGATTCAATTCCTGGGTCAGGAAGATACCCTGGAGAAGGAAATGGCAACCCACTCCAGGATTCTTGCCTAGGGAATTCCATGGGCAGAGGAGTCTGGTGGGCTATAGTCAGTGGGGTCACTGAGAGTTGGACACGACTGTACGCACACACAGTGGCCAGAGACTCTGACAAGAGCTGTGACACTTTTATCAGAAAGATGCATGTATATGCTCCCATTCAACTTACATGGCTCATAGGACCCCCCGTGTTCAAACATTTCAAGGACCCACCTGATGCCTGTGTGTATAGCACGTAACATGCGTAGCCCCCTCCAGTATAGACCTGCCTTTGTTCATCGTAATGAAAGCTAACCAAATTAGGAGTCATACTGACATTCACGTGACAGTCTATATATTAAAGGTAAATGTTGATTAGAATGGAAGGTAGGTTAAGTGTAACTTCAGGGAAGTAAATAATTAGAGTTGACCAGCTGTTCTCTTGATGCTGAAATCAGGTACTTTGTGGTGATCACTGTCAGAGTAAGCCTGAGAAGCACATTCTGAGCTTTCACAAAGGATACAGTTTCCCATTGCATCTGAGCAGTAAAGGGGAACAGACTGTGCTAGCCCAAATCATGCCAGGATGGCATGGCAATTCGTGAGAGGTGAGGGCACGTGAGCAACAGTGACAGAGTGGAACCCTGCCCGCCCCTGTGCTCAGTTGTGTCCATGAGATTTTCTACGCAAGAATACTGAGTAGCTTGCCTTTTTCTTCTCCATGGGATCTTCCAGTCCCAGAGATCAAACCCATTTCTCTTTCTTCTACCTAAAAGCAGAGCATAAATTCCTCTTTGTGAAGGGGTCCTTCTCTACAGCAGAAGAACAGAATAACTCTTATTCGAGGACACTGTTTGTCTCTGGACTCCTCGCTGACTTGAGTCTATAAGCAAACTTCCCGAAATAACTCTTACCTTCTATTAGCTATCCTCAAGAATTTCCTCCCACGATTCACCATCCCTCCACGCCACACCCCTCTTCCTCCTCCAGGCAGTCTCCATGATGTATTGTCCTTTGTTAAGAGGGAGTATCAGCTGCCAGAACTAAGGGCTTCTTTGGAGGGCTACTCCTTTTCTGTGGAGCCACCTACACACATGTAGAATAAACCTTTTTGTGAATCTGTGAATCTGTCTTTTGCCAGTTTAAATAGCAGCCTCAGTCACTGAACCTAAGGAAGTTGAGGAGACTTGTTTTTCTTTCTCTGCAGTAGCTGGATACAGTCCTCTCCTAGAAATATGAGACGATTAACAACACTGCAGCTCTCCCTTCTGCCAGCTTGCCCCCTTTCCTGGTGCTTTCTCCCCTTTAAAAGTTAGCACAGACAGAATGCATTGACTTTATCTGTCTATCTCGTGGCCAATAGTGTAACCCCACATCCATTCATCGAGTCAATTCACAGAAGACAGATTGTTTTAGTCCTTCTTAGTTTCCTCATGTTTGAAGATTCCTGCTTCATTTAAAAAATGTTCAGTAATGATTAATTCAGCCAAGCTTTTGATGGTTGTGCAGATAAAATCATGCTGGCTAAGGTCAGATGGTTGAAAATTCTGTAAATTAGTGTATCACCAGTTGACTTGCCTCTGGATTTAAATTAATAATTTGGGCAAAGTCATACATTAAGTTTAAAATCCTAAATTTATTTTCCTAGTAGGGTTATGTTAGATGTTTGTGTTTCCTTCCCTCCCTGGAGTTCAAATAAACTAACAGCTAAGGATCTGGATGAACCGTTTTGCTTGATTTAGCACCATGATTTCTCGCCAGCACCACGTGGGCTTCTGCAAGCCTTTTCTCTGTCCTCTAATGTCAAGAACTTGAAGGGTCTGAGCATCTGCCCTCCCTGAAGCTAAGTGAGCCTGTGCACTTGAAGGATGCTGGCCAAAGATTCAAGACTGGAGCCAGAAACCAGGGGCCTTTTACCCAGGACACAGCGAACAGAAGGAGCCTTGGGTTCACACCCTTTTCTCTTGTCCTTCCGCCCACAGGGATGCTGCAGGTGGTGGGGCTGCTGCACACACTTTACACGGGGCAGGTCTGTGTTACAGTGGAGAAACTCACGTGATCCCTAGTTCATAAAGCGGCTGCAAGCAAACCCGCTCAACTTCTGCCTCCTCAGGGGGACACTGTCTTGATTATCCTGGTCAGGAAATGTCTTCCTTCCACCTGGAAGAAGGCACTCTGCCCCTCTGCATTCCGTGGACATTTGCTGTGCAGACTTCCTTGAAAAACTGAGGCAGAACAGAAGCTGTCCCCAGATACGTAGCAGCTCCACAGAGAAATCCCCCATCCCAACACCTACTTCCCTTCCTCGTAGTGGGGATGAAAGACACTTGCCTTTTAAATCAAAGGTGGGTGTGGGTAAGGAAGAAAGAATCACAATAATTCTTATAAAAATGTTCATTTTCTACCATCACTATGTTACTATGTTATAATTTTTAAACATACAAATTCTTCCTCATGAATATTTCTATGTCACTTCTGATCCAAAGGGACTTCTATTCTAAATGATTTTGAATTTAACATGACAGCCTAGAGCAGACACTCATGCCCATTTTTTCTATTCCAAACCATTACTTATTTGTTGCATAAAAATTCAGAAATAAAATATGTGTATAAACATATATTTGTCTCCAAAACTGGGGTAGTATTAACTAGGCTTTAGATGGAAAGTAACTCTAATTATTAGTATGAGACATAGTGTCTCTCTTCTCTGTGCATGAATTCTAGGGTTTTCTACTAATTCTTGAAAAATATTTGCTTTTCTCTAGGTAGAATGCATGGAGGCAAAATAGCAAATGTTTAAGACTCTATACAAAATTTCTACCCATGAGGCCAAGGGTCCTGAGGAGGAGATGGGGTTAAGGGGCTCACTTTGCAACATGGACTTGATTAGCTATGTTATTTTACTTATTGGATCCTTGATTTGAGGGAACTTCCTAATAATGAAATAAAGCATTACTAAAGTCTTAATTTCTTTCTGTAACTGGAGTAATTGCCATTGATCCATTTATTTTTCCTTGAATTCTTTTCTATTCACACCCACCTGGCTATGTTTTGTGGCTGGGTGGGAAATTGTGGGGGGTGTATCAAGGCGGTGTGATGCTCTCTCACCTGCACTGTCCTTCACTGGGAACCCAGGACTGGCCCCGCTCCCTGTGGTCACTAGAGACAGGTCTCTCCTCCACTGCTGCTGATTCTACACTCAGAGAAGTGCCCAGCATTATTAGTTACCTATTTTTATATAGAACAGGGAAATACTCAATACTCTATAAAGACCTGTATGGAAAAATAATCTAAATAAAAGAGGATATATGTATATGCATAACTGATTCACTTTCTGAGAAGCCTCAGCAAGAGAAGGCCTAAAGAAAGGCAATGGCAAAGAATGTTCAAACTACTGCACAATTGCACTCATCTCACACACTAGCAAAGTAATGCTCAAAATTCTCCAAGCCAGGCTTCAACAGTATGTCAACCATGAACTTGCAGATGTTCAAGCTGGACTTAGAAAAGGCAGAGGAACCAGAGATCAAATTGCCAAAATCCACTGGATCATCAAAAAATCAAGAGAGTTCCAGAAAAACATCTATTTCTGCTTGATTGACTATGCCAAAGCCTTTGACTATATGGATCACAACAAACTATGGAAAATCCGTAAAGAGATGGGAATACCAGACCACCTGACCTGCCTCCTGAGAAATCTGTATGCAGGTCAGGAAGCAACAGTTAGAACTGGACATGGAACAACAGACTGGTTCCCAATAGGAAAAGGAGTACGTCAAGGATGTATATTGCCACCCTGCTTATTTAACTTATATGCAGAGTACATCATGAGAAACGCTGGGCTGGAAGAAGCACAAGCTGGAATCAAGATTGCCGGAAGAAATATCAATAACCTCAGATATGCAGATGACACCACTCTTAAGGCACAAAGTGAAGAAGAACTAAAGAGCCTCTTGATGAAAGTGAAAGAGGAGAGTGAAAAAGTTGGCTTAAAGCTCAACATTCAGAAAACTAAGATCTGATGGCATCTGATCCCATCACTTCATGGCAAACAGATGGGGAAACAGTGGAAACAGTGATAGACTTTATTTTTTTGGAGGGGCTCCAAAATCACTACAGTTGGTAACTGCAGCCTTGAAATTAAAATACACTTGCTCCTTGGAAGGAAAGTTATGACCAACCTAGACAGCGTATTAAAAAGCAGAGACATTACTTTGCCAACAAAGATCCATGTAGTCAAAGCTATGGTTTTCCCAGTAGTCATGTATGGATGTGAGAGCTGGACTATAAGGAAAGCTGAGTGCCAAAGAATTGATGCTTTTGAACTGTGGTGTTGGAGAAGACTCTTGAGAGTCCCTTGGACTGCAAGGAGATCCAACCAGTCCATACTAAAGGAAATCAGTCCCGAATGTTCATTGGAAGGACTGATGCTGAAGCTGAAACTCCAATACTTTGGCCACCTGATGCAAAGAACTGACTCATTTGAAAAGACCCTGATGCTGGGAAAGATTGAGGGCAGGAGGAAAAGGGGACGACAGAGGATGAGATGGTTGGATGGCATCACCAACTCAATGGACAGGAGTTTGAGTAAACTCCGGGAGTTGGTGATGGAGGGAGGCTTGGCGTGCCACACTCCATGTAGTGGCAGAGTTTGACATGACTGAGTGACTGAACTGAACTGAACTGATTCACTTTATAGCAGAAACTAACAAAATTGTAAATCAACTATCTCCAATAAAAGTTAGAAAGAGAAAAGCGCTGGCAAGCGGTCTGCAGAGAGAAGTCACCCAGTATCATTTGCTAACTGGCTGCTGAATAAAGAGATGAAGGGACACAATGAGTGACTATCACAAGGAGCTGTTCTAGACTATTAGAATCTCACAAGAACCAGGGGCTGTTTAAATATAATAGGGATGCTGCTTATACAAGTCTTCCCAGGTGGCTCAGTGGTGAAGAATCCACCTGCCAATGCAGGACACTCAGGTTTGATCCCTGGGGCAGGAAAAGCTTTTGGAGAAGGAAATGGCAACCCACTCCAGTATTCTTGTCTGGGAAATCTTGTGGACAGAAGAGCCTTGAGGGCTATAGTCCCTGAAATTGCAAGAGCTGGACTCAACTTGACAGGAGCATGTACTTTCCTTATAAAGACAAACCCTGATTATTAACATCTTTGAAACTTGAGATGGCAGAGTATGCTCTTAGCACAATTTGGGAGAACATCAGAAGGCACAGACAAATTTTGCTTCGTACACAGACATCACTGCTGGTTCTGGAATCTTTGTCTTGCTTTTTTCAGTATTTTTCAATATAGAAGAGAAACTAGAAAGAGTAAGAAGAGAAGGATGAGGAGAGGAAGAAGAAGGAAAAAGCCACAACAGAATTATGAAAATGCAGAAGAGAAGAAGGGACTGGGAGCAAAAGTAAAGGAGGAAAGACAAAAATAAAATAAGATTGAAATATAAACTTCTGGATATTACAGATGGTAAATAAACATCAGCCAGAAATCTTAGTACAACTTTGAGAAATCAGGACTCCTATTGAACATGAAAATCTGTACTCAGAAGAAGAGAAGTAAAAATTTTTTCAACTAATTAAGAGTGTTAATAAAAACATAGAGATATAAAAACTTATAGAACATGCATTTGCTTGGCATGAAAATATTTCTCCAACTGTATTCATATACTGTAGTTTATATGTATAGTTTTTATAGAGAAACTATACTATTTAAATTACACACACACTCTAAAATGAACTTTATTCCAAGATGATAACCACATTTGGCCTTTATTCATAAGGTTCTGCAGTGCTAGGGGATGGCCGGGCTGGGTCAGTGTTAGCTGAGAGGACCTAGCTCTACCAAACAATGTTTCTTTCCCTCTAACTAGCTTGTCCTTTTTTTCCTGGTTGGAAAAAGTTCAAAAGAGGACCAAAGGGTTCAAGGGCTCTGGACACCCAGATCTGGCAGAAACACACCATCACTTCTGGAATTATTGATAACAGCAAATCCTGAAATGACACTGATTCAAGGGGTGGAGAAATAGATCCCAACTCTTCATGAAAACTGCAGAGTATCATTGCAAAGTATGGATACAGAGAGGCTATTGATTAAATCTGTGAATTCAATCAATCCAATTGCTAGGTAAAGGTGGATGGATGTGCTTTATACATGGGCGTGTTTCTGAACTGAAGATTGTCTGTGGTCTGTTGTGTAGACAGATTAGAACTCAGGCAACTCTGTTTGCCTACCTGCCAGAGGTTGGTTTCTTTACTTAAGAGACTATGACAGGGCAACAAATCAGTGTGAAAAGACAGCAATATTTGTATACAATCCATAGTTATGGGAATCCATCACAAATTTGAATTTTTATATGTTGTCCTTGGTATTGTGTTTGGTTCCAATAATTGTGGAAAATATGTACGTATTTTAGAAAAGCAAAAAAAAAAAAAAAGACTTTTTGTTTCCTTGTCTTTTCTTTTAAACTGTCTGCTATGAAAACCTGAGTGAGTTTATGTTTGGAATGATCTTACTTAAAATAGATCTGAACTTTCCATGGAGGAACTGAGGAGAGAACTGAAAAGACATTCCGTGCTCATCACCCAGAGAAGCGTGGCTGGGAATGTGCTTTCACCTCACTCAAGTGGCATTTTGGGGGTGATTTGACTTTTTTTTTTTTGGTGTGTTCTAGCATTTACAGAACTCGCTTTTGGGGGACTGGGAGTAGACTTTGACAAGACAGATGGTTATCCTCGTGAATGGTTGAAAATTTAATATTACAAGAGGTGTGTAATGTGACAACACATATTAAGATGTGGAAAAAGCAAACAAACAAATATAAGCCCACAGAGAGAGTCTCAAGGACTTGAAATCAGGCTTCATCTCACATTGTAAACAGTGGGTCCTGGAGAGAAAAACAGCAAAGCAGCATTTATTAAATCACGTCCATGAGGTTCACGGTCAGTGATCTCCCCAGTGAGGCAGGGCGGTCAAGTAACTTCCTTTCTTACATTCTCTCTCTGTCTCACTCTCACACACACACACACACACACACACACACGGCATATACTGTGAACCATAAAACAAGCAACTACTTTAAACCAGTATTTATATTTCTTTGGCTCTCCCATCCACAAAATCATGCAAATAATAGGGAAGGTATATTCACGAAACTCTTAATATAAATAATATAAAAATCCAGTCTAAGTCCTAAAATAAAGATATGACCAATTATGTTACTTTCACATTATATGTAGCCTTTAAAAGTGAGGACAAAGATCTTATAACAACAGAATAAAATCTTACATATTTTATTACATATTAAAATCTTACAAACTGAATATTGGTAACAATTGGAAGTAAGCTGTGATACTTTAACAGGGGTTGAGATGATGCATTGAAACATGTTTAGGAGAAAATACATTAAAATTGTGATGTAATTGGTAAGGATGTGCCAGGCTGTTTTCTTCATTCTTTCCTAGTTTTTTCATAGTCATTATACTTGCTGTTATGATAGTAGATGCATTTATAAATAAAAATAATTACATAACTATTCTTTATACAGAAGCAAAAATAACAAAAGCATAACAAATGCAGAGCAAAGAGAATTAGGGGAAGGTTGAAAATAAAATCTCTGCCTATGTTCTTACTTTTGTTTTCTCCAGACAATGAATAATTTTTGTAATTTTAAACATGAATATCCATCTAGCTAATTAGCTGAAGATTGTAATTATGGAAGCATATGAAGTGAAATCTCTTTAAAAATAAATCCTTATTAAACCTTGAAAATACACCTTTGATAGTTTCAAAATAAATGAGCATATTTTTTAAAAAAGCTATTGTTATAAAAAAAAGTAACCACAGTGTTAAAGCTCTTACTCCTGTAAATAACAAATATTTTGCAGTTCTGAAGAACAAAGACATCATTTTGTTTACTGTTGTACTCTTAGCAATTATCACAGAGTTTCCACTGTTAATCAATTACTAACTGTTTATGGAACACCCGCTGTGTGCTGGACACTGTTTTTCAGGAAGGGGACTCAGAAGGCACCAAGGTTTTGCTTCCCTGCTGTCCAAGTTATAGTAGGAAAGAACAATCAATATGAAAAAAAAATTAATATGTTCCCAGAGTAGTACTTGTTATAGACCTTAAAACACCTTGATGGATGTTCAAAGGGACTAGGGGGAAAACTTGAACTGGCTGATCAATGGAGGCCTCTTTGATCATGTGACCTCTGAGCTGAGACTTGATGGCAAAGAAGGAGACAGACTTGTCAAGATCTGTGGCAGGGGGGTGGGTGGGGGAGTTACAGTTCAGGTTGGGCGGTGTATTTCAGGCAGGACTGAGCTTGGTCAATACGAGGACTTGGGATGAAGGTGACCAGGAGAAGGGAGTGGTTGATGAGAGCCACATCAGGCTGCCATAGCAAGGTGTTGTCCCCAGGGCACTGGGAAACCCTGGGAGTGTCTGAGCACAGGCATGACATGGAAGGATTCATGTCGTCAAAAATGCATTCCTGCTGCTGTGCAGAGAAGGAGTCCCAGGGAACAGCGGTCACCCTGAGATCAATGAGTGGACTATGGCCTTTGGATAGATAAGAAATTACAGCACCTCGCTGCTGCTGCTGCTAAGTCGCTTCAGCCATGTCCAACTCTGTGTGACCCCAGAGACGGCAGCCCACCAGGCTCCCCCGTCCCTGGGATTCTCCAGGCAAGAACACTGGAGTGGGTTGCCATTCCCTTCTCCCATGCATGAAAGTGAAAAGTGAAAGTGAAGTCGCTCAGTTGTGTCTGACTCCTAGCGACCCTGAGCCAGAGCAAAAATGTTATCCTAGAGGAAGGGGGTGGGTTGGAAATATTTTAGGAACAAAAGCAAAAGTCCTTGCTGATTGCTTGGACATGTGGGGGAGGGAGGACATACACTGAGACGTGGGTTGTTGACTGTGAGCTTTAACTGAGCGTGAGGGTGGGGGGTGCATTTACTCCATGAAGACTGTGGTCAGAGAAACAGCTTTTCTGGGGTGACGACTCCGTGCTGATTCAGGCAGGTCACGTTTGAGATGTCTAGAAATACGATCTCAAATATGCAACTCGTATCTCTGTATATTTGGAGCTCAGTGGATGGATTTAAGAGTCAATGTCATATAAATGATATTAAGAGTGGTGGCATTTGAGACTGGATGAGATCACTTAAGCAGAGATGACAGAGTCAGAAGAGGCAAGACCCAAGAACTAAGTCACGTGAATTTTCAAAGTGAAGGGGTTTGAGCATGAAGGTACCAGCAGGGAAGACCGGGGAAGAACAGCCTCAAGTGTGAACAACTTCACAGAAGCTGGGGGTATTGAGTTTCAGGGATGTACTCACCAAGTGGGTTGCAAGCATGCTCTGGAGTCTGGTAAGAGAGCTGAACACAGTGAAGGCAGAGTGGTGACTGATGGGTTGGAAATAAAGCAAGGACTGGTGACTTTGACAGAGGAGTCTAATCAGATGGGTCCCAAAAGAAGGCAGTACAAGGAAAAGAGAAAGAAGAACAGCTGTAAATGAGACTCTCGAGCTAACATTTCCAAGACATTTTTCTGTAAATGATTGGGCACCAGCTAGAGGTGTCAATGTCATATTTATTTATTCTTATCTACATATATAGACATATAGACACAGGCATGCACCATCATACACACACACTTTTTTTTTTTTTTAAGGAAATTACTTGTATAAAGCACAAGTGTGTGTGGGTACACAGTCATGTCCATCTCTGCAACTCCATCGACTATATAGCCAGGATCCTCTGCCCCTGGGATCTCCCAGACAGGAATACTGGAGTGGGTTGCCATTTCCTTCTCTAGATCTTCCTGGCCCAGAGACTGAACCCATGTCTTCTTCATCTCCTGCGTTGCAGGCAGATCCTTCACCACTTGAGCCATCAGGGAAGCCCAGTTACGCCATTAGTGGTTCCCTTGTCAGTTTCTCCTGGGCCATCATGAGTCCCCCCCGCCGCCACCCCGCTCCACTGCCCGGAGAGCAGGGCTGCTCTCCATGTATGCATGCTTATTAGAAAGAATGTATGTCACTGGCCAGTGTAAAAATATTTGCTGTTGTAAACAAGTTGAATCAGCAGGAGGCCCTTTGAAGATGGTTTTGCTTTTTGTCAGCAGTTAGGAACTTGCCACCATGGAGGATCTGATGACGTGTGGGTGATTTCCACAGCACTGAAAACCTGCTCTGCGATCTCTACATCCTTGTAACAGTTCTATTTACATGGATGCACTTCGAATAAAGCTGTGTCCCCTGCTTGATGTGAATGAACTAGAAAGTCCTCCCAGGCATTGTTTCTGTCTGTCCAAGAGGTGGGGAGGGGCATGCGCCATACCTGGAGCCCCAGCCACAGGCTATCTACCAAGGCTACTCAGTAGCTTGCATTATTTCCATTTTGAAATGAAGTAGACTCAAGACAGTCTAGTATCTTACCCACATAGTCTAGTATCTTACCCACGTAGCAGAAAGTAGCATTCTTTTTGAGGCAAGTCAGACTGAACTTCCTGTTTTAAAAAGAAAGATAAAAAATAAAAAGCTCAGTGTTCAACCTACACTGTCTAAAATGAAATCTCCCTTCCAGGCAGTTCCAGTTAATTTCCTGAGTTTTTCTAACCTCTCTTGTGACACCATTCCCTCCCCTCTCCTGCCTCCCACACACTGAAACAAAAACCACATTAAGCCAACCAATGGATCTTCGCACTTCAATTAATCTGAGGTGAGTGGAATTCTGAAATTATTTAATACATTCACCTTTTTCCTGTAGCTGGAGACAGCTGAGCTCAACTATCACAGAGGGAAATGCACATGAAGCTATTAGCCAAGATCTGAGCAATGGAGACCCAGTTGAAATAAAAAGGTGTTTATTTGTTAGGACTAAAGCCCAGGAGACACAGATTCAAGAAGCATTTGAATTGTGTTCCCCTGACTTCAAAATGGGGGAGGCTTATAAAGGAAAAATAAAAAAAAATTGCAAGGTTACTGTTGGTTCCATGAGTTTTTTCTCAAGAGTAAACAGCAGGTGAGGAGTAGGCTGCTTGTCAAACAAGGATGGTTGGGTCTGAAAGGCTTCACAGCCAGAGGTCACCTTGAGACAATAAGGCTGCAGCTGTCAGTTGCTGTTCCAAGTACATCTGGTGGTGTACTTACACCTGGAGCAGTTCAGAGAATGTTGAAGTTCTCGGTGGAGGTAGGACCAAGTCTGAGCCCAGATCCTCCATGACCACCTGACTCCATGTTTGTATGTCTGATCTGATTGTTCCATCATAGTTTCCGTTTGTCATGGAAGTCCTCTAGACTTATTTGGTGATGACTCAGTAGCCTAGAACACCTTGGCTAAGTAAAGTAAGACCCCTTGAGGGAGGCGTCTTAAATGAAAAGGGGCAAAACAATGTACCCTCAGCAGCACTTCATTAGAAAACCCACAGAAGTAAGTAAATAGGATCACTGTTCCAATTCAGAAATATTTAGTAATGGTTAAGTATTAATATTTAGCTGCACTTGAATACAATAAAGAAAATCAGCTTGAAATCATACTGGCCATGTTGAAACCATGAAGTGAGAAGGATTCAGATGTGAGTATTGAATTCATGTAACCCTATCTTTCTAACAGGAGACACAAAGTGAAGCAAATAAGAAAAATATGTTCACCAAAACCAGAAACCCTAAATTTACCAATCCACTCTCGAAACTGACGTGTAGAAATCACAACCAAGGGATATTCCATAGATGATAATATAACCTATTTTTACAGAAATATATTAGGATATATGATGTTTTACACACATTATTTGCATATGGTAACTCAGCGAGGTTAGCAAACATTTTATGGAGTCAAAATGGCTCAACTCAGCCAGTGTCTGAGTTTCATATACAATGACTGTTACTTTATATCATAGCATATAGAGGTTTTGATATGCATTTCAAACTCCCTCTTCCAAAGAACTGTTTCCAAAACGTTTCACAAACTAATACAGTGTTCTAAGATTCCTACAGTGTGAAGGGTGGGCTGAGTGGGTGGCCATTGTATTCTAGTTTTGTAAACAGTGAGACTGAAGGACCTAGTTTCACTTTCACAGTAATCATACTAGGGTACAAAGTTTTCTTGTCAAAATTATGCTTCATAGATTGTATTGCTTTGAAGATTTACATTCACATTTTACTATGCTTATATTATAAAAATAATAATAAAATTTAACATTTAAAATGAGCCTTAAGAAACTGCTTTAAGGGTGAACTTTCTTTAAATAGTTCATGTTCATCTCAGTTTATCTGTCCTCTGGTTTGTGTACTTTATTTATATTCATTTGGAGCATCAGATGTTCAGTTCAGTTCAGTCATGTCCGACTTTTTGCGACCCCATGAATCGCAGCATGCCAGGCCTCCCTGTCCATCACCAACTCCTGGAGTTAACTCAAACTCATGTCCATTGATTCGGTGATGCCATCCAGCCATATCATCCTATGCCATTCCCTTCTCCTCCTGCCCCCAATCCCTCCCAGCATCAAAGGCTTTTCCAATGAGTCAACTCTTCACATGAGGTGGCCAAAGTATTGGAGTTTCAGCTTCAGCATCAGTCCTTCCAATGAACACCCAAGACTGATCTCCTTTAGAATGTACTGGTTGGATCTCCTTGCAGTCCAAGGGACTCTCAAGAGTCTTCTCCAACACCACAGTTCAAAAGCATCAATTCTTTGGCTCTCAGCCTTCTTAGTCCAACTCTCACATCCATACGTGACCACTGGAAAAACCATAGCCTTGAATAGACGGAACTTTGTTGGCAAAGCAATGTCCCTGTTTTTTAATATGCTATCTAGGTTGGTCATAACTTTCCTTCAAAGAGTAAGCATCTTTTAATTTAATGGCTGTAATCACCATCTGCAGTGATTTGGGAGCCCCAAAAAATAAAGTCTGACATTGTTTCCACTATTTCCCCATCTATTCCCCATGAAGTGATGAGACCAGATGCCATGATCTTCGTTTTCTGAATGTTGAGCTTTAAGCCAACTTTTTCACTCTCTTCTTTCACTTTCATCAAGAGGCTTTTTAGTTTCTCTTCACTTCCTGCCATAAGGGTGGTGTCATCTGCATATCTGAGGTTATTGATATTTTCCTGGCAATCTTGATTCCAGCTTGTGTTTCTTCCAGCCCAGCATTTCTCATGATGTACTCTGCATATAAGTTAAATAAGCAGGGTGACAATATACAGCCTTGATGTACTCCTTTTCCTATTTGGAACCAGTCTGTTGTTCCATGTCCAGTTCTAACTGTTGCTTCCTGACCTGCATATAGATTTCTCAAGAGGCAGGTTCTTGTGAAAATTATGCTTCATAGATTGTATTGCTTTGAAGATTTACATTCACATTTTACTATGCTTATATTATAAAAATAATAACAAAATTTAGCATCTAAAATGAACCTTAAGAAACTGCTTTAAGGGTGAACTTTCTTTCAATAATTCATGTTCATCTCAGTTTATCTGTTCCCTGGTTTGTGTAGTTTATTTATATTCATTTGGAGCATCAGATGTTAGACTGCATTTAATTTCTATCATGTTAATTTCCATAACTGGTTACACAACTTGATGAGGAAAATTTGGAGTAGATATTGCTTCTCCTTCCCCCCCCCCCAAAAAAAAGACATCAAACTAAATCTTACTGGGACTGACAGTTCAAATTAATCAACACTTTCTTTTTTCTCTTTCTGGCAGAGACAGAGGCAGGGGAAAAGACTCTGAGAGACTGTGAGTCCCCGTCAACCAGCCCGGCAAAGGCAATCTCTCCCTCCAGGTCTGATTTAATTAGTGGCAAATGATTTAATTAGTCACATCTTTGTGCCCTGAGTCTTATTTAAATATGGTTCTTTTATCTGATGTGTTAAATTTCTGCGATTATTCTTGTTTCTACTTGTCGGGAGAAGATAACAGATGCCATCAATCGCATCAAGCGGGTTAAATTCTGCGGAGAAAAGCGTTCTCACCCACCTGCTCCCCAAACAGTCCGAGCTCCCCAAACCTGGAAGCGATGTGTTTGTCCTCTCACAAAATCCGCACTTTGTGAAGCTTGTCTGTGGGGATGACACAACGTGTCTCTGCAGACACTAGAGACGCATGTGTCCAAGGAAAAGAGAAACTTCGTTTACCAAGATCCCCAGCAATCCGTCTACTTTCACACGGACCCTAAAGCAAAACACACGCTTCCACATTCGCCCCAAGTAACAACGTTCTGAGTAGCTTTGCGGGTCTAGTGAAGGCGGGATGGCTCCATCTGACGCGGTGTGAGAGCTCCCTCCGTACCTGCCACCAGCGCCCCAGCCACCGGCGCCCCAGTCACCAGCGCCCCTGGTCAAAGGCCCGATAGAGGGCGGGCGACGCGCCCCTTCCTACCGAACGAGCAGGTTCCCCAGCGCAGCTCAGCGGGTACTGGAGGCCTGTAGTGAGTCGGACCCTCGCCCGCCGCCGCGCCCCCCTCAACCCGCCTCCCCTGCGCGTCTCCAGCCCCAGCGCCCCACGCGCCCTCGCGGGAACCCGCTCGAGCCCAGGCGGCGGAGAGGTGGCTCAAAGTCTAAGGAAACCGTGGACTTCCCGGGGTGAATAACGAGCCTGTCTGATTTCCATCCCAGGTGATCCCCGGTCCAGTTCCGTTTAGCCTTGAGGGAGCCAACCGGAGCCGCGTTGGCTGCCGCCTCCACGCCGTCCCCCACCCCTAGTTCCTGGGGGAGCCCTCTGGACGCGGGGCGCCAGCCCCTTAGCTCGGATACCCCGCGCCGGCGTGGAGGACCGCGCTGCGTCCACGACTCCCTCTGCTGTCGGCATCCGGCACGAGGACTCTGAACGCCCGGCCGCGAGGAGGGCCTGGGACCCGAGTCAGGAAATTCGCGTTTATCTCCAGCGCCCTCACTCCACACCTGGTCCTTCCCTGTTGAGTTCCCTCCCAGGTCTCCAACAATCTCCGGGCGCGGAAAACGACACTCGTAATCTCAGTGCCTGGAGAGGTGCCCAGTGGTACGACCCTCACCCCCAGCTACACTTTCCCTCTTTTCTATGAGTCCTTGGTCGTAATTTTGATCAGCTCTCTAGCAGTTCCAACGTAGTGAATTTCGGTCCCCCGCCTCACCCCACGCGCGTCCGCACCGGGGGCCGAATGTGGGCGGCGGAGCCCTCGGTGGCCGTCCCGGGGACCCCTGCGCCGCCCCTCCTGGTGCGGGGGTCGGCAGCTGTGAGAGCCAGTGCCGCGGGCAGAGGTGGGGTCTGCGCGCCGCGGGTCGGCGAGGCCTGGGGGCAGCGAGCAGAAGCAGGCTAAAGAGCAGAAACCCGAGCCGGGACCTGCAGGCTGCGCTGCGTTCCGGCATTAGAAGGGCGGGGACGGCCGATCTTTCCCGCTGACTTTATCGTCCCCCGATCGGTCCTTGAGAGACCGCCTCCCCCGCTGCCCTGCAGGGCCCGGGGCTGCGGACGCGCGCCAACCCGGCCTCGGGGAAGGAGCCTGCGCCCGGCGCTCATCGCTGCCTCCCCGGCTCAGAGCCCCGCGCTCACGCGTCCGCGTCCCGCCCGACCCCTCCCAGAGGCTCGGCCAGGATTTCCAGCCAGTTAGCAACGCTTTACAAGGTATCGCGGCCTTTTCTTTCTTTCTTTTTCTTTTCTCATTTTCTGTGTTTTCATTGAACAGTAACCTGTCGTTTCTGCTCAGAGGGTCTCCGTGCTGTGTCTAACCTGGGAATTTCACAAGGCGCTTCTCAGAATCTGAACGCCCCCCACCCACCATGGGTGATGGAGATTGAGGAGTCTTCCGAAATAGCCCTTTCCATCTTATGTAATTAGAGACCCACAGAAGCGCTGGATTTTCCACGGTACATAATCTATATTTATTCTCTCTCCCCGCCTCCTTCTCTCGTGCGCGCGTGTGCGCGCGCGTGTGCGTGCGCTCCCGTTCATTTCTAGCATCAGGAAACTCGTTCGCGGCCACTGAAAAGTCAGGAGAGGCTCACAACTGATTTCCCACGGATTTCTGCTTCCAACGGCAGATGCTGTCCGGAAGCGGTGCCCCCAGACAAACATGAGACCGTTATCTTGGAAAGCCGGTTAGCCCTGCCGCGTAAGAAGCGCCGGGGGAGGCGAGCCTGAAAGAACAGCTAACCGATCGCGTTCGCCGGTGGGGAAAAGTGCGGCGCGGGGCCGGGCCTGGGGTTCGGGCCCGCACTTCAGCACCGGCGGGGATGGACAGCGTCTTTGGACCGGGCCACAGCCGGGACCCCACTGCGCCGCCACGGTCCTCGCTGCCGCCGTCGTCGCCGAAGGCAGCCCGGCTCCCAGCCAGGAGCAGCTAAGGGGCTTCGTCTCCGATGCCCCGGCACCCCCCTGGCCGGCCGTGACAGACCGAAAGGGACCTTCTTCTGCCTGCTGCGACCCCTGCGCAGGGCTCAGAGAAGCTCACCTGATCCACAGATTAAACTCGGCAGCAACTTCCAGGAAAATTGTCGACAGGGGCCGGAGGAGCACCGGCGGCCCAGAGAGGCCGAAGTTGTCCGGCCTCTGGGAACCATGGGCTCCGCAGACTGGGTCCGAGCGCTCTGAGGAGGCCCGCGCTGCTCCAAATAAACAGGATGCTCCCGAGCGGGCTGCACCTGTTTTGGAAATAGCTTTGCGAGAGGAGCTTCTAGACCTACTCCCAACCTGGCGTTAGAGAAACTGGAAGATTCTAATTCCTTACTCGGCCGGTAAGTGTTAATACTATTATTACTGCTTGTTTGTAACTCAAGTGACCGCCCCCCCCCCCCGCCCACCGCAAGATTTTAACAGAAAGATTAAAACAGTATTATTTTTTCCTTGTGGATTAAGATGATAAACAGTTTGATTTTTAAATGGTTGTTCCTGTGTAATGATCTTTGGGAAAATTTTACCTAGTAAAGTAGTTGGATGTTTTACTTATCTGAAGTCCTTTACGTGACAAGAATATTAAAAATGATATGTGTGTGTGTGTAAGCCTATAAAATATAGTAAAATTTTAGTTGGAAAAGTTTTATTGATGATCTAGTATCTTTTTGAATCTTTGTCCCTGTTTTCCCCCGAATGAATACAATGTGGCATCTTGTAAGGTTTTTTTTTTCCTCTTGGTGTTATGCATGTAGTTTAAAGTGATCCTGTTTGTATTACATAGTATGCAAGACTCAAAAAGTTACTAGTAGTGATGGTTTCACCATCTGGTCTATTATATTTTATATGAATATAATGTGCCAAACTGTACACCCGGTCCCTCTCTCTACCCCAATCCAGAGTGTACTTACACTTGTGGATCTTAACCTACAGAAATACACACATTTTTATGCAGTGTTGTCTTTCTAGCCTTCTAAAGACTGCTTACTCAAACCAGATCTGCCAGAAGGCAGAAAATGAGAAGCTATAGTGTGCCTTTTTAGGAGAACAGGTTTCCAAAGCATTCTTAGTCCTATGAAAATGCATTTGTCACTGAAATCCACAAAGTGGTAGGGGGCCAAGAGATTTTGGACGAACCGTAAGCTTTAAAGTGTTTATGAAATCTATTTTCTGTTGACTCTTACTTCTGTAGCTTTAGAACTGCAATCTTTCGCAGTGACCTTGATGAGCATTCTGCTTTAAGAAAAGGGCTTCACAGGGTAAAGGCACAGATTTATAGCCCACGCCTGACATTTCACTAAGGGCTCGCTGGGTTCCACCAAGCACATCCAGTTAGTGGAGAGCAGGGCTTGGCAGGAATGACTCTGACAACCCTTTGAACACATGTGATGCTGTGAGCACGACCAGCCCTGTGGGGAGAGTTGGCCCTTTTGAAAAAGCACAGTTCTTCAGGTTCTCCTTTGAATTTCATAGGGCATCTATAATCGATCATAAAATACATATCCATACTGCCCTGTTTTTCAATTTCATCACTCAAATCCTTGAAGGCAGTTAAGATGGCATTGGCCAGTATGCTGAAGGGCCCTTGTTTTGCGTTGACTGAGAACAGAAACTGCACTCTAGGGACAAATTGTTCTTAACTGTCACTTGCCACTTACCACAAACCTGCTTACTTAGCAGAAAGGGAGAGTGGTGTCAGCGTCATGGAGCTCCTTGGGGGCTCTATTGCCCTATATGGGTCAGAAACGGCAATCTCAGGAGGAAAAATGCACTATTGATTTGGAATCCTTGCCAGGAGACCTGCGGTGTGCCCCTGACAAACCTGCTTTTGTGTGTTTGTTTTTGTCCCCTAATCTGGAAGATATGAACATGAAATTGTTACATATACTAATTAATCATGTTTTAAGAGAGTTGCAGCCTGTTGCTAGACTCTGAGTGTGGTTGTCAATTAATAGCACAGACAGAATGCCTGGTCAGCAGAGCATAAGATGGAAGCAGGCCTGTGGGCACGTGGCCGCAGTTACCTTCTCAGTGGCAGAGGGGGCAGGCTTTCTCCATGTGTGACAGAAACAGCACAAAATAAAAGTTATCTTGGGCTCATCCCTCTAGAGATTCAATCACAGAGATAAAGAACTGATTCACCCTTCCAAGCCCAGGCAAGCTGCCTGGAAGCTCTCCTTATCTGTGGGGAAATGCCATTGCATTTTGTAAACCAATTTAGTGCCTATGTAAATTATAATCTCTAACTGCCCCCAGTCTCCCTGACTCCACAAAAGGAGTGGGTGGGCTAATGCAATCATACTTCTGTTTGCACAGAATCCCTTATCTATAAAGAGAAATCAATACTTAATTATAGGACATCCATATCCTATTAAAACAGCTCTTTTTCCTGATTTTTTTTGGTCTGTTACCAAAAAAGGATGCATAAAGTTTGAGAAGTATCAGACACAGTACTCAACATCCCTTCTCAGAGGAAGGAGTTCTGTTGGTGGGGGTCAGTGTTTTTGTGTTGCTTCTACTTGAGACTCAGAGGAGAAAAGTGAAGTAGAATTGCATAATGAGGACAATGGAAAGTGTATATAGGAACACAGGATAATTTGAAATGAGTTCTGGAATCTGGTAAGTTACTTTTCTTCTTTTAACAAGAAATGGTCTGCATGAGAGTGGGACAGAGATTTCTGGCTTGAACCTTTATGTTATACAAATATTATAGAAACACTTATCAGTCAGTATTATTATTTAGACCATCTAATTATTAACACACGACTGAGCCACTTCACTTCACTTCAGTGTGATTATTGACCATCAGATCCTATTGGATTGGAAGGTCCACAGTTTGCCTTTGAAATTGCTTGCTTGGGTTTGAACCAAGTTATATACATGTTTACAAAAAATGTAAAAGAAGAGATGATTGTTTTGGAATTTAAGAAGTCCCTCAATAATTGGTTGTTATTTTCATACTGATTAAAAGATTCTAGGCAAGAAATCTGGTTATTCACTAAATTCTATTAAGAAGGCAAAAGCCACTGAAGAAAAGTGTATCCTAAGCCAGAAATTATTTCTAGAGTTATCTCGCCTCCAGTGAGTCATAGACTGGCACACAAATGAGAGACCTCTCGTTTTTATTTTCTTCCTGTTTAGCTTGGCAGAATGAGTTGTGCACGGCATGCATGGAAAGAGACAGCACCCTGCAGCATGAAGTGTGTTATACATCATCATATAGCAGGACAAGACTTGCCTGGCAGTCAGGACATGTGGATTCTTGGCATGCTGGTCATAAGAGCTTGGGCTAGCCACTCAACCCACTGCTCAACTTCTTCTACCTAACACGGGGTGCTTTATCTACCAATTAAGATGCAGTCCTCTACATATTGTTGACATCTAGGTATTTGTGGAATAAATGAAGAGATGCATATACTGGAATATTGGAAAGTCTCAATACGGTGCTCTTGGGAGTATGTTGGAAACTTAAGTGCTATATCTTTGAATTATTATGTCATCTCTTATAGCAATCATTCCTTCACTCCTCAAGAAACTCCCTTCTGATTAGTATATGGCAACATGCTTCTTGCATTTTAAGAGCTTAAATGTAGGGAATATAGTCTTTCCCTGGGAATTCAGCATCAATTTTCTTATATCTCTCAATGGAAAAAGTATTTTAATGCAATGAGGACTTCGTTTAAAAACAGTATTCAAAAATTGACATCGTGCTTTAAACCAAATAGGCAAGACTAGGTCAACGTGACACCCAAGTTCATTTTAATTACCCTTGACCCTTGAGCAATGCAGAGGTAAGGAGCTCTAGCTTTCTGTGTAGTCAAAAATTCGTATGTAACTTTTGACTCCTCCCAGGTGGCTTTTTTTTTTCATATGTAACTTTTGACTCCTCCTATAGCTTTCCCAGGTGGCTCAGTGATAAAGAATCCACCTGCCAGTGCAGGAGACCTGGGTTTGATCCCTGGGTTGGGAAGATTCCCTGGAGGAGGAAATGGCAACCTATTCCCATATTCTCACCTGGGAAATCCCATGTACAGAGGAGCCTGGCAGTCCATAGGGTCACAAAGGTGTCAGACATGACTGAGCACAACATGCATACAAACTGACTGCTAATTGCCTACTCTGACCAGAATCCTTACAATAATATAAATGATCCATTGACACTGTGTGTTGAATATTTTATGTATTTATAATGTGCCTAAGTTTTTTTTATTTTTTTAGATTTTTTTTGGCTATGCATTTCTTCAGATCATCAGCGATCTCAAAAAATTTAAATGTATTCATTGAAAAAAAGTTGGGTATAAGTGGACCCATGCAGTTAAACCCTATGTTGTTTAAGGGTCAACTGTACTTTCATTTTGACCTGAAGTGAATCAACCACTGCATTTTTGTCATAATTTTCTGGTCTGTAAAGGAGAAGTAATGTTTACCATTAGTTATACTAATAAGGAAGCTCATAGGATTAAGTGCTCTTTAAAAATTCAACATTTGATAATACATCCAGAAAGCAATTTGTCTTGCTTCACCAACTAGTAAAGATGGAGTGAAGGGTAGACAGTGTGGGGCTGTTCCATGGGCGACCCTGGAAATGCTGTGGTGTTGGTTTAGTCCAGATTCTATTCATAGGTATTCAGGAAATCTCCAGTTAAGTAACATCTCATGATTTATTTTTTTCCCACTAGTTGCAGTTTTAAAAGTGGCTATAATTTTTAAAAAATGTAATTGATAAGCATTTGGTCTGTATAGGTTTCTAGAGTATCACTAAAAATACATCAAGAGTAAGGTTGAGAAATCTAAACTGCCATTGGTGTTATAGTCAGTTTCCATATAGTCTGGTGGTTAAACTACTTGACTGAACTGGAAATGGAAAATTATATAATTGTCTAGTCAGTGATACAATGATGATAAGTTTTTGGTTTGATTTGTTATCATTTACCAAAAAAGAAAAAGTAAATAAACAGTAGAGAAAAAAAAAAAAAAAAGAGGAGAAAAGCAATGGTTGAAAAGTCATTAGAATAATGTCATTTGATCCAGAACCAGATTTTGGGTGAAGTCTCTTAGTTTTTACCTGATTTAATTGGAATAAAATGGACTGCAAGCTGGACTCGGCACAGAGCTGCAGACCATGACTACTCTGATTTCAGTACCATTTGTTAAAAACCAAAACTGACGTATTTCGTCAGTCTTTTTCCAGTCCTTTCTGTCTCTTTCTAAAAGTGGGAGAATGAATCAGGACTTGGCAAAATAAAACTTCATATTAATATCTTTTAGAAGTTTACAAGAAAATATATCTCTAAAAATGAGGAGTGGCTGAGAAGAAATAACCACTCCATTTCTTTGGTCAAAATATTGTGGGAAAAAAGTCCCAAGAACAGGCAGGAATGAAGCCAGATCAACAATGTTCCATGATGTGTCTCTTCTGGCAGCTATTCCCTTTCTTTGTCCTCTGATACTTGCAATAGCAGCTGTGAAAAGTGAAAGTTAGTTGCGCAGTCCTGTCTGACTCTGCGATTCCATGGACTGCAGCCTGTCTTGCTCCTCTGTCCATGGAATTCTCCAGGTTAGAGTACTGGAGTGGGTTGCCGTTTCCTTCTCCAGGGGATCTTCCCATCCCCGGGATCAAACCCAGGTCTCCCACATTGCAGGCAGACTTTTTAGCAGCTGAACCATAAGGGAAGCCCACAATAGCAGCTGTAACGGGGTGAAAACCTTGGGGAACTGTAAGACCAAGAGGAAAACAGAGAACCAGCTGTTACTATGGTCTGTTAAATGCAGAGCTACCTCCAATACAAGTTTTGATGCAGTTTTCAAGAAAAGGGGAGAGGTTATATTATAAGGTGGAAAGAACAGCAACTGTCCACTGCAGTGTCATGAAGAAGTTACCAAAGCTTTCTAGGTCAGTTTCTGTATCTACCATTGATAGACTGCTCAGGTAGGTGGGCTCATAGGCTGTGGTCTCTCTAAAAGCTTGTTTTTGCAGAATGTTTAATTAACAAGATGAAATGTTCATAATGTGGCCTCAGTGTAATTAAGACACCCCAGCTTTGTAGGCATCCTTTCAGTTTGTTACTCAGAAATGACTAATATCCAGAGGACACACAGAGCCAGAGACCAATGTGGATAATAGCACTTCTGGCTGGAGAGCTTTTTTTTCTATGTTAATTCCCACAGTTTTTTATAATATTTCCTCATTTATCAAATGGTAAGCCTATACCAGTTTAGCTCAACTATTTATCCTTTGTTTCTCTGGTCTGATTTTAATCTTGAAGAAATAAAACTCCTAAGAGCAGATTAATTTAATTGCCTGAATACACCTCTGATTACAGCTCATATAAGCAAATAGATACTTGGTCAGGACCTTTAGAGCTCAGGTAAGTAAGATGAGGGTAGTTCATCTAATTTATTACATTCACAAACACACAGGCTGTTCATTTTTCTTTCCAAGTCCATCTTTTTTCTCTATTTACAAATCCTTTTAAGTGATTACTGAAAAATAAAACTTGCCTACTATCCATCTAAGCAATGTGTTTTTATTTTCCATTTCATATTTTGTTTCCATGGTGGCAAATTTCTGGGAAGTCCTAAAGTTAGAGTATTTCACTGTTATATGAGGTTTTTGTGGGCCATATGACTAGATTCCAGGTGACCCAACCTCCTTGAGTTCTCATCCTCAGTGAGACTCAGCACTTCTGTGGCTTCAGCAGTTTTGTGAAAGGCTAGGGCATCTTACCTAGATAGCATATTGAAAAGCAGAGACATTACTTTGCCAACAAAGGTCCATCTAGCCAAGGCTATGGTTTTTCCAGTGGTCATGTATGGATGTGAGAATTGGACTGTGAAGAAAGCTGAGGGCCAAAGAATTGATGCTTTTGAACTGTGGTGTTGGAGAAGACTCTTGAGAGTCCCTTGGACTGCAAGGAGATCCAAACAGTCCATTCTGAAGGAGATCAGCCCTCGGTTTTCTTTGGAAGGAATGATGCTAAAGCTGAAACTCCAGTACTTTGGCCACCTCATGCAAAGAGTTGACTCATTCGAGAAGACTCTGATGCTGGGAGGGGTTGGGGGCAGGAGGAGACGGGGACGACAGAGGATGAGATGGCTCGATGGCATCACCGACTCGATGGATGTGAGTCTGAGTGAATCTGGGAGATGGTGATGGACAGGGCGGCCTGGCGTGCTTCGATTCATAGGGTCTCAAAGAGTGGCACACGACTGAGCGACTGAACTGAACTGAACTGAGGGCATCTTACCTATGAATCTCACAGCAGGACTGAGGCAAACATTCTGATTCCTGTTTTACAAGTGAGACAGTGAGGTCTGTAATGAGTCCATAAATGAGTGTCCGTACATTGAGTCAAAATTAAGATTTGTGTCAATATTTCATATTTTCCATACTTTGTAGGTGGTTTGGAAAGAAGAAATATCTTTTGTGCCATTGATTACATGCTTCACTTACTTCAAATTGTGATTATAAGCAAATGAGTGATTGTATTTTACTAACTTTTGCTTTTACTGTCTAAGGAACTGGAAGGGTTTAGATTCTCAAGGATTTGAAAGGTCTTGCAGATTATCTTGATCTTAATCTTATTCAGTGGAGGAGGGAATGGCTACCCACTCTTGTATTCTTGCCTGAAAAAATCCCACAGACAGGGAAGCCTGGCAGGCTATAGTTCTTGAGTTTGAAGAGTCAGACATGACTGAGCAACTAACACTTTCACTTCCACAATCTTGTACAAATAGGAGGGTTTGTGGATGTTGTACTCGTATGTTGAATTACATATTTTAGAAGCGTTGGTGAGTCAGAAAGGACCAGGGTTGATTCTGCTGCAGCGATTCAGGTTTGAGGTGATGAGAACTTGACCTCCTGAGGTGAAGGTGAGCAGTGAGTCAGTTGAGACTGAATGGTAAGGTGATGGGTGACGGACTGGCACATCGGAAATGAATCAAACTAGGTCATGTGCTTAGTACCTGCCATGGGCTGGATAAATACAAATGCACTTGGGCATAAAACACCCATCTTTGGAAGGAAAGGTGTAAGACCTGACTTGGGACGTGTCTGCTGAGTGGGGAACAGGTGCAAGGACCACATGGTGGGGAGGAACCTTTGGTTTCAGAAAGAGGTACAACCTGACACGTCCAGCTCAGAGCTGGCAAAATGGAAATGATTGCTGAAGCTGTGGAAATATAGCTTTAGTCTCTCAGTCTTGTCCAATTTTTTGTGACCCCGTGGACTATAGCCCACCAAGCTCCTCTGTCTATGGAATTCTCCAGGCAAGAATACTGGAGTGGGTTGCCATTACCTTCTCCAGGAAATCTTCCTCACCCAGGGATCAAACCTGGGTATCCAGCATTGCAGGCATATTCTCCATCGTGTAAGCCACCAGGGCAACCTGAAGATATATTACCAGTTTGAGAAAATGAAAGAAAATGCGAAAGTGAAAGTTGCTCAGTCGTGTCTGACTCTGTGTGACCCCATGGACGGGGACCTGCCAGACTCCTCTGTCCATGGGATTCTGCAGGCAAGAATACTGGAGTGGGTTGCCATTCCCTTCTCCAGGGGATCTTCCTGAGCCAGAGATTGAACCCAGGTCTCCCAAATTGCAGGCCGATTCTTTACTGTCTGAGCCACCAAGGAAGCCCAAAATATCATATCTTACATAATAAATCTAAAAGAAACACAGATAATAGTTGGGAAGAGACCTATTTAAAATCTTATTTTTTCCAATAAATTATATATTCATTTTAAGTGATCATGTAAAATATATCAAACATTCAAATAATTACTCATTTTTGTCACTGGAAGATTAACTTTCTTCCACTGGTGATACGTAACCTGTTGTTGATTTTACTTGAAAGGCTGCAATTGATCTTCAATAATAATAAAATGTCTTTTCATTATATAATTTTTATATCTCATTGATATTAGATCTTATGTAAAACTTCCATATTTTGCTAAAAGAAATTTCTGAGGGTAAAAATAAGTGCAGTGTTCTTCAGATCAATCTAAGTGTCCTTAGCGCTTTTTCTCTCTCTCATGAGCTGAATAACTTCCATGGGAATGACTAGAATTTTCAAGCCAGGCCAGGCAAACAGAAATTTGTTTTTGTCTGATTTTCAAATTCCTTTCTCCAGCCTCTCAGATTCTCCAGATAACTTCCTGACTGGAAGTTTCTGGTGGGCAATTAAGTTTTCTAAGCCAACAGTGTGCCTTTAGCCAGTTACCTTGCAGAACCCTAAAAGGCCTCTAGTAATGTGCAGGAGAGGATGTGCCACCAAACTGTGGGCGGTATCCCCTCATCACTGATGCAGTCAGTGGTTTGGTACATCCACGGGAGCTACTTTGACTCAAGGAGTCACATTTGCATCAACATGGGGGTTGAATCAGTGAGTCTGTGCAAGGCTGGCCCACAGAGGTTAGGAGATATGGACAGGGGAGCAGAGCAATGTGAAGGGGTACCCCGCCTTTGAGAAATGCAGCTATGCTGTCAACTGCTATCTGCGTGGGATCTCTGTGCCATTGTCTGTATACTTGGCAACCATTGGTAAGTCAGTCACTCATGGCTACAAGAAATTATCTGATTATAGATTTGTAAGACGTATTCTTTGTGAAGTAATCAGCTACTCTGCAGCTGTGAAATTAAAAGATGCTTGCTCCTTGGAAGGAAAGGTATGACAAACCTAGACAGCGTATTAAAAAGCAGAGACATCATTTTGCTGACAAAGATCTATATAGTCAAAACTGTGGCCTTTCCAGTAGTCATGTATGGATGTGAGAGTTGGACCATTAGGAAAGCTGAGCATGGAAGAACTGATGCTTTCAAACTGCAGTGCTAGAGAAGATTCTTGAGAGTCCCTTGGGCAGCAACGAGATCAAACCAGTCAATCCTAAAGGAAATCAACCCTGAATATTCATTGGAAGGACTGCTGCTGAAGCTCCAATACTTTGGCTACCTGATACAAAGAGCCAACTCATTGGAAAAGACCTTGTTGCTGGGAAAGATTTACGGCAGGAGGAGAAAAGGGAGACAGAGGATGAGATGGTTAGATAGCATCACCGACACAATGGACAGAAGCTTGAGCATACTCTGGGAGATAGTGAAGGACAGGGAAGCCTGGCGTGCTGCAGTTCATGGTGTCGCAGAGTCGGAAACGACTTAGTGACTGAACGCAACAACTACTCTAGTATTAATGTAGTGACCATGGCTATTTTTGTCCTTGCCTTTTTGACTAATGGAGTAATTACTTTCTGCCAGTTATAAAATTCAATGACCTCAGTGTAGATGAACGGTCAACACAGCTCTGTGGTGAGAACACTTCTGGTGTTTCTTAGTAGTTGCAGTGATTCTACTTGGCTGTTTACTCTTATGTTCTGTCACTATTCCACCTGAAATATCCTTTGGGAACCTTTGTCCTTGTACCTCTAGGTCATATTCTGGGCAGTATATGCATACAAATTACATACTGTCCTACCCACTAAATCACAGTTGCCTACATTTTTCAGGCAACTGTTAACAGTATTGATGGGTGTTGATACATTGGCCATGCCTATGAATGTATAAAACAGTTTTGAGAAATAAGCAATTCTCTTACATAGAATTCAGTGTGTCTTTTTTTTCCAGTGAAAATGAAATTTCTTTAAATCATATCCATACTTAATTTTTCTGAAGTTTTCTTTTTTTGGTTATGTATAAAGGTAGTAAATCATAAAATAATCAGTTAAATGGAGGCTAGAAATAATTTGGGCTTCCCAGGAGGCTCAGATGGTAAAGAACCTGCCTCCCAGTGTGGGAGACCTGGGTTCATTCTCTGGGTTGGGAAGATACCCTGGAGAAAGAAATGGGTACCCACTCCAGTATTCTTGCCTAGAGAATTCCATGGATAGAGGAACCTGCTAAGTTACAGTCCATGGGGTTGCAAAGAGTTGGACACAACTGAGCATCTGAATAACAGCAACAGAAATCATTTACATTATTTTTACAAGCATATAATTCACCCCACTAGGCTATTTTCTCCTGAGCAGAATTAACCAAACTCTAAATGAAACACACTCTCTTCCTTCCACGTGTGTCTCCAGATTATTTGCATGCGAGCTACACTTCAATATGCTTAGCTTTGCCAAATCACTGAGCTTTTTCAGGCTTATCAAAGATACACATTAAGAGATTGGATGACACACCAGTGGGTAAAAGTCCTGGGCATGAATCTGAGACTATGTTATCAATATACCTATTCTTAATGAACATTGAAGTTGACCACTTGGAACAAAGCCTAAATGTGACAAAAAAAAAAAAAAGTGTTTGGCATCTGATGAATTACTTAGCATCTCTTTTCCTAAAGAATAAAAGCTCTCTGGCTCCCAACAAAGAGTTTGTGAGCTGTATGGCAGTGTTTTGAACAAGAAGATCATTTATAAAAGCAGTCTTTATATTTAGGAAATAATTAGGGATGCAGCTGCAGGTTTTAATGACTTTTAATAAACCCTGTTATAAAGTGAATTAGCAATAAATGCTTAGCAGAATGATACTGAATCAGGACATGATAGAACATTATTAGATCTGTTTATTGGATTGTTAAGGGAATATATGTTTATGTAATACCAGTGGTTTTGTCATTTTCTAGGATATTTTGAAGGAAAGTTCAAGGTGGGTTGAATTTTAATGAATGGGAGGAGTATATCAACTAGCCCTGATAAACCAGTAAATGTTTTCATTTATAACTAACTGATAAAGTGAAAAATCTGAAAGCTTCTTAAATTTCTGCAATATTTGGAATTATAGAACAATATTTATGTTGAAGATACAGTATTCTGATCATTTAAAATATTTGAGTCTTTCATAAAGAAAGTTGAATGTACTTTGTAGAAAATAATACTTTGTTAGAAATAATCTGTGCTCAAAGCTTGCTTGGTTGGCATTGCCGAAATCTAAATTTCAATGTCAAGTGCTCAGAATACTGATGAGGAGATGCACATACAGCTCATAACTCACCAGTTCCTGTATACCCAAGTATTTTCATGCAGAATGATACAGGGTAGATTCCTTTTAAGGATCAAGTGTCATCTCTGACCTCAAGGAGGCCAGAGTCTAATGAGGCAAAGCAAGGGTATCTGAAGTCATGAAGTCCCTGGAAGACAGAGCTGGAGATATAGTCACCGATCAGCAGCTTAGGAAGCTGACCCTCAGAACATTCTGGAAATTTGCAAAAAGGTTCAAATTTGGCTCATGGCTGAATCAACATAGAACCATAAATTATGGTTTAATCAGTGATGATGCTCCAAGGATGGTAAAGGAAGATCAAATACTGTTTATGGCTCCTCCCTGAACTATCCTTCAGAGTAAATGAGCAACCCAGGATGATGAGAAGCTGGGAAAGGTGTAAGTCTTACAGTCTCAAGCAGGTGAGACTGAATGTCCATTGGAGACGCTGCTAGCGTAGCGATGCTGTATTTGAATAACCACCTTTTAAACTTCTTGTTTATTTTTAAATAATTATAGACACAAAGGAAATGGCAGAGATAGTTCTTGTGAAGTCTTCCCCCAGCTTCCCCCAGGGGTAAGATCTTAGATCATTATAGTACTGCACCTCGACCAGATATTGATATTGCCACAGTACTGTCAAACAGATTATAAATCTTATTTACAGCTCATTTAAAAAAAATAAATGAATCAGCTTTTAATCACCTGGCTTTGTTAAACCCACAAGATCAACTTCACAGCTTTTTCTAGTCTGTTTTCCCTAACCACATGACCTAATGTATTTTCTGAAACCTTTCGTGTTTTAAGAAAAACATATTCCACCTTTCATTTTGCAACCCCAGAGCTGATTTCCCTGACATTCCCTGTAAATGGCCAGTGTTCAACCTCAAAGAGACACTGCTGGAATGCAGCTAAACTACAGTCTCAAAGGCCTTCAGGATAGTTTAAAAAAAAAATAAAAAAAAGTTATTAAAGAAGATAGCCTCCAGTGTTCCCTGGAGAGTTTCTTCCTGAATGTTCCACTCACCGAAATCTTCCCTCTGGAAACTGGAATATTCCATTCCTTCTGTCACAGGTTCTTCAGTGCTTAGACAGTGTTGCACAGATGGGTCTGAGCCGTGTTTCCATAGGCGGTCTATGGGGTCCATACCCACACCAGGCCAGCAGCAGTTCTCAGCTTGTGTGCCCTGAGCCAGTTGAGAGCCATGGCAGAGTGAAGACTCACGACGTGCACCACGGAGTGCGTAGAAAAGCAAAACTAAGGGTTTCATTTGCTGTATTTCCCACTCTTCCTCTGGAAAGTCTCCCTTCGGTGATCAGTTCCCCTGGAGCTGACCCCTCCAGCCCTGCAAGTGACAGGCACTGAGGCATCTGCTGCCTTGCATTTGCATGCTTTCCCGCCTACCATCTCAGGTAACAAACTCTAAGAAATAAAAGTTTCTCCACAGTAATACTAGTGCAAAAATCTCAGGATATGATCAGTATCAATGGCCTACATAGGGAATTCCTTTGTTGTTCAGTTGCTCAGTCATCTCTGACTCTTTGCCATCTCATGAACTGGAGCACACCAGGCTTCCCTGTCCAACACCAACTCCTGGAGCTTGCTCAAACTCATGTCCATCGAGTTGGTGATGCCATCTAACCGTCTCATCCTCGACCACCCCCGTCTCCTCCTGCCTTCAGTCTTATGTTAGATGGACCACCTTGATGATCCAAGAGTGTTTCAGTCCTCTCTGCTGCTGGCAGATGGGACTGCTCTGAGTGGCAGGTTTCTGCTGATGCAGTGCTATGATTTGCTCCAGCCAAAGAGCTTAGAATGCTAAAGCCTTGGTTCCTCTCATTCTTCACCACTACCAGCCATTGGCATTCAAGGCTTGAACAGTTTGCTTTACTCCTGCAGTTCTTGGAACTCATCCTCCTCAGGCAACTTTTTCAGACTAAGTTCTACCAATTCAAAGCCATGTTTGACCACTTGAGCTTTCTGTCGATTTACACCGTTTTCAGGCACTCTGTTGCAAACCAAGATCGTCACCTCAGGTAACCACTATTCTGCCAGTGGAAGCCAGGAGGAAACACTATCAAGACCAGATTTTTGTGTGCTGTTGAAGTAAACCATAAATGCTTGGACAGACTGCAGTCTCTGCGGTGATGAAAAATTTGTGTGGCCCCACACGCAGATTGATATCTGCTGAATACTGTTTATTATCAATGGTCTAGGGATAAAACCTCATGGTGTCATTGGCAGTCACCTCCACAGTAAGATCTGTTCCAAGAATATGTTGTATTAGCTGGTCTGTGGATAAGGTAGAGGAGCAGCTAGTGATGAGTGTGTGGGGAACGCCAACAGCCATAGCTCGTTCATCCATGTTCATCTGAACTCATTTGTGTGTGTGTAGTTCTGTACAATATACCCTGTATGTTGATTTGCATCACTACCATCACAATCAAGACATAGTTCTTTTTAATGTCTGCAATAGAAATTCCTCATCTAACCCTTAACACTGTGACCACTCCCCACTCCAGTGAGATCTACCCAGGTCGCTGCTCAAGTTAGGTGTTTATCTCTTTTAATTTCTAAGTAGTATTTCATGGTGCACTTGCACCAGCTTTTTGGCCATGTACTATGTGAAGAGTATTTGGGTTGTTTCCAATTTGGGGCTTCTATGGATGTTATGAACATCCACATAGAAGTAATTTGTTATGTAGTAATATGTAAACTGAATATATCTATATAAGTTCATTTGAACTCCTAATAGGATATGTTAATAGTATTTCGAAGGCAGGCAGTAAGCAAAGGATTTGAAACAAGTAATACTGTTTAAAAGTCTGGCTTTCCACTAATTGATGACAGCTTTGTACTCATTACTTTTGCTTTGTGAGCACTGGTTTCTGATATGTAATAGGTGTAAAACTGTATTTCCTCTAAGACAATGCAGAATCTCAAACCATTCATTAATGGTCCCACATAATTATTCATTTTTAAAGAAGAGATTTTAGTTAATGTCATGTTTATTTGATTTTGTTAACACAGAATGGATTGTAGACCTAAATGTAAAACACAAAACTATAAAACTCCTACAGGACAACATAGGAGAAAATCCAGGTAATCGTAAGTATGGTGCTGACTTTCTAGATATGTGACCAAAGGCAAAATAATCGAGAAGTTGGACTTCTCTAAAACTGAAGACCTCTCCTCTGTGAAAGACAACATCAAGACACTGTGAAGGCAAGTTGCAGATTGGGAAGACTTATTTTCAAAAGACATATCTGATAAAGGACTCTGATCCAAGATATGTGAAGAACTCTTAAAGCTCAACAATTAACAAAATGATCAACTCAATTAAAAAAATGGCCCAAAGATCTAAACAGAGACATCACCAAGGGTGATATACAATTGTTAAATAAGCATGTGAAGAGATGTTCCCCATTTAGGACTAGTCCAGTGCTGTAAAGGTTGAGGGAAGCAAAAATTAGTCTAGATTTGTGGTTAATAAAACTGGCCAAGGAGTTCTGAGACTTTTGAAAGTACAGATTCTAGACCCTACTCCAGGTTTGCTAAATCCTAATCTCGTCTCTGGAATGAAAGAGTATGTGTACCTGTGTGTGTGTGCACATGTGCATGTATATGCATGAACCTGCATGTATGTGTACATGTATATGCACGTGCAGTACACACACGGTCAAGCACTCATGTCTATATGTGACATGCATGTATAAGTACACATGCATGTGCACATAAATGTGCACACATGCCTGTATATGTGCATGCCTGTACATGTGCGTGTGCTCATGCATGTGTGCACATGTCTGTACATATGTGCTGCAGGCATGTGTACATGTGCAGGCGTGCCTATACACATATACACACATGTGCAAGTGTACAGGTATGTGTGTCCACATACACATGTCTGTATATGTGTCCAGGTACATATGCATGTACACACACATCTGTGCACATGTGTGCACACATGTATATGCACGTGTCTCTGCATATGTGCACATGTGTGCACACATGTATGTTCACATGCAAGTATGTATCTGTATCACACGTGTACATGTGTGTGTCTGTCTGTATGTGTATGTATGAGAGAGAGACAGTACTCTGGGGTATTCGAATGTCATCTTCTGAAATGAAATGTCTGGAGAGCATCCTGATGAAATGAGGAACTGGAAGCATTCCCTCAGGGACTCCTCCATATCATTTCCCTTACTAAAGGCACTTGAAGCCATAATTCCTTTCTTGGCGTTGGGCATGGGCAGGTAGAGATGTGCAAGTGGAGATGTTGAGTGACTGGAAGAGTGTGTGCCCATGACGAGGGGAAGCTCAGCCAAGAAGGAATCATCACAGTGGAGGAGATGGATCTGTCTGAAGGCATGCTGGTCCTGTGTTCCTAGTCCACTGGAGATAGGCCGAGGCATTGAACCAAGAAGCACCCAGCTTGGATGCAATCACTGTGGCCTCTCTGTGGTGCACCTGTCAGGATTCTTTGTTGTCCACCCGCAGCTCTGGCCCAGTGGACTCAAGCTCGAATCCCCACACCTCTGCCAACATAAAACCCAATACTGCAGTGTGCCAGAGCCTGGCAGGTGCCCTCGTTTCTGGTCTTTACAGTTTATGTCCTCATCTCAATTTTCCATTCATTTTTCCTACTGGACCATGAGACATGGTTGTACCATCTCAGGTTTTTAAATACCCTGCTTCAGTTCCCCTGATTTTTCAATGGATATGGATAACAATGAACTTAGGCATTCACAGTTTTAAGGAACTAATTGATAATATGAAAAGGAACCCAATGAAAACCAATTAGAGTTGAAATTAAAAATGTCTCTAAACATTGAATAGTATCCTAATCAGAATGGAGTGTATGAACTAAGTTGGCAGTGGCTGATGTTGTTTCTGAAATGCAAGACTCTTGAGGTCAGAGCAATCTAATGAATGTAATTGAAATGCTTCATGCAAGGGTAAGGGCCATTAGCAGGGTTGGCCAAAATCATGTCAACCAAATTGATACTTATTTAAAATAAATTTAAAAATTGATTTAAGCAAAAAGAAGGTTTTCCTTTATTTTTATATGCGGCTTTCTTAATTTTTTGCCTTGAAAAATTCAGGTTGCTGAAAGCATCAAAGCTACTTTGGCTATTCATTAGTATGAATTAATTTTACAGTGAACTTAATATTCTTAGAAGAATTATTATGCAACCTGCAATTTTAGAGAATTGTAGAAGTATCATTCATGTTTAGTAATTTAAATATAAATTGCCAGTTGGTTGAAGTGAATTTTTCAGTATCTTGATTGTGGTGATATTAAATACATGCAGCTTGTTGTATGTCAGTCATCCTCACAAAGGCTGTTACAATTAATTTCATCTATTCTTTGTACTTTGGAAAGGTGACTCAGGAAATCAGAGGTGATCGATGTGGCTTGTATTACATTCCGGTTGGAGAGTGCTGGCTGAGGAATCCATCTTTCAGGAAATATGGGAACGAAAGGTTCATTAAACATCATCCCCGGGGTCCAGGGAGCTACGGCCAGAAGTATGTCCAGAAGATGGAAAGTGTAGGAAGAGGGATGGGGCTTTTTCAACAAATAGAAGACTTGAGAAGCCATAGCTAAAAGCGTTTATGAAACTAGCCACCAAATGCAGGGACATGGTTAGACCTGGATTTCCCATTTCTCTTTAGAGTTGTTCTGCTCTTGGCGACACTGTCATCTTTCCCCCTCCCTCTTTTGTATCACCTCCCCTCTTCTTTCTGGATCCTCTGTTTCTCATCCTCCTTCTGAGTCCATAGCCTGTTTCTCTGCTTCCTTTCATATCCTGCCAAGGATCCATATTTTTTTTAAAAAACTGAAGTATAGCTGATTCTCAATGTTGTGTTTGTTTCATGTGTACAGCAAAGTGAATCAACTTTATACATACACATACATCCACTCTTTTTTTTCACTCTTTCCCCATATAGACCATTAATCAGAGCACTGCGTAGAGTTGCCTGTGCTATACAGCAGGTTCTCATTAGTTACCTATTTTATACACACCATCAGTAGTGTATATGTGTCAATTCAAATGTCCCAATTCATCCCACACCACTTTATATCCTTGGTGTCCATATGTTTGTTATTTATGTCTGTGTCTTTATTGTTGTTCAATTGCTAAGTTATGCCCGACTCTTTGTGACCCCATGGACCGCAGCACACCAGGCTCCTCTCTCCTCCATTATCTCCCAGAGTTTGCTCAAACTTATGTCCATAGACTCATCTGTACTGGTGTTCTAGATTCCACATGTATGTGTCAATATCTGATATTTGCTCTTCTCTTTCTGGCTTACTTCATTCTGTATGACAGGCTCTAAGTCCACGTCTGTGCAAATCACTGGTCTTACACTCTTGTTTGTATTGATATTTGAATCTGCTTCTCTCCTCCACGGCTGTACCTGTGCCCCCCTCACTGGCCCCCAGATTCCTTCCAAATACATAGGACTTTCAGGTTGATTTTCTCAACCAGGAACCCCACTGTTCCCATGCCCTTGCTTACTACCTGCACTGCTGCTCGCAGAGTGACTCCTCAGCCAGATTTGCCAAGCGGTTCACAAGCTGCCCACCTGTCTTTAGTCCCATGTGTGGTCCTTCCCCAGGGTGTGATCCAGTACCATGGGATCAGCTCAGCACATGCTGAACACTCTGCAGGCCATAGCTCATTTAACTTGTGTAGGGAAACTGGAAGTCAGGTAGCAACTGTAATCTTCATTTTATGGATGAAGAAACAGGATGCGTGTTCATTAGATCAGGTTCTCAGGATGCGAACCTGATTCATTGTCATGATTCACATTATATTTGCACCATCCGGCCAGACTTCACATCTAGAGGGCTCCTCCGTCCCTTTCTCCCTTCCTCACATTATTTTCTTGGATCTCATGGCAGGACTTTAATTAATTATACTACTTACTATCAGTCAGTGACTCAGCCAGAAGCTGTGATCATTGATAGGTAATTTGAAGGGAGTTTAATAAATGGGTTATTTATAAAGTGTGGGTGGGACTTGGGGAAACAGCAGGCACATTGAGCATCCTCTTGAGGTGCCCAAGGGGTAAAGGACCGAGGGCAGGGATCCCACCTGGCCCCAGAGAAGGGACCATATGAAAGAGCCACCTGCCATGACCTGCTTTCTTTAGAAGGCATTTTGCCACCTCAAGGACTCGACTGGCAGAGACTTGAAAACAAACACCCCAGACACTTTTCCCCAGTCCCCCATTTCTTGCTGGCCCCTTCAAGCAGAAACTAGAGGAAGAGAGATATAGTCTATGCAAGTCCACCTCCTGTGGCCAGAAGTGATGAAGAATACAGGTCAAAGAGTTTTTAAAGATGGGAATAGCCCTATAAAATAGGTGACATTTTGTGTGTGTTTTAAATTTATGCTATAATCCTCTTCTCTTTATGAATTACTTTCTCCAGTGTATGCAGATTCCATTATGTTGTTTATGTCCTTGTAAAGTTCAGTACTCCTAATGGTAAAGAATCCACCTGTAATGCAGGAGACTCAGGTTTGATCCCTGGGTCAGGAATATCCCATGGAGGAGGAAATGGCAACCTACTCCAGTATTCTTGCCTGGAAAATTCCATAAACAGTGGAACCTGGTGGGCTGCTGTTCATGGGGTCACCGAGAGTTGGACATAACAGCAATGAACACTTTACACTTCAAGTGCTACATAGTATTCCTACTAGTGAACTACAGCGTTAACATGCCTGTCTACTAGTGAACTACTGTATTACAGCTGCCTGTGTACTAGTGAACAAGTGCATTAACCTGTTTACCTACTAGTGAACTGTCTGCCAGTGGACTACAGTGAACTGTTACATCACACCCAGATTGCTTCCAGTGACCAATCTGATTCTGTGGGCAGTCGTGGAGTAGAGCCTCTGTCTATGTCTCCTATTGACTTACGGGTTTGCTGGGTCAGAAGGTTTGCACATTTTCAATTACATTAAGTACTGTCAGACTATTTTTGTTTGAATTATTCCTCTCTTCACTTGTGTGTGAGGACTTCCAATTTTGTACATTCTGAACATCCTTTGGCATATGCCAGTCTTTAATTTTGCTCTTCTGTTGGGTAAAAATTAATAAGTTGATATTTAAATTTGTATTTCTATTATTACTAGTAAATTCTAGAATCTTTTCAAATTTTTCAGTCATTAAGATTCCATCTGTAAATTGTCTGTTTATAGGCAGATGCTAATGAGTAGTTTAATTGAATGAAAATGACCTTGGTATTCATCTAATCACAGCCTTTTAAGAGCCCTTTGCCACTGACCACTTAGTAGAGATGCAGTAAATTTTCATTTAATAAAATGCAATGTACCGCATTTTATTTTCTGTACATCTAATTTCTGCCATTTGCCTTTTGAGTTGGCTCAGTAACCATAGGTAACAAGTCATGAAATGACTCTTTTAAGCTGTCAGTCAATAAGCTTTTAAAACACACAGACTGACAACTTATTCTCTGGCTGTTTCCTGTGCCCTCATCCACCCCCAGTTCTCCTAGTCTGCCAAGTGCGTTGGGTTTTGGAGGAAATTCAGAGCACAGGGCCTGTTTGGGAAGACAGCAGCTACTGAGAGGACCTGCTGCATGAGGGCCGTGCGGGAGAGATGCAGGCTACCTCCCCAGACCGTCCTGATCTGATATGTCAGGAGGGAGCCTCCTGAGGCAGTGATCTTGAACTGATACACATATTTTAATGAACTTGAATTGGCTAAACCAGGGACCTTTGATGGACCAATATTTAATGCGCTGTTGGGACCACCCTGGGCATTTAGGGTCTAGAACATTACCTAGATGGAATTCAGCAATAAAATGCCCCTTGGTGGCGTATATCTGAGTGAACATCTATCTTTCTAAGGCAGCTCTTCACCCCATGTTCCTCTGCATTCCAGGAACTATTATTACTGCTTTTCCTGAAGTGGTAAAACTGAAGAACAAGATTACCTTCTAGAGCTAGGAATTATAGACCATCACTCAGGGTAAAAGGTGTGAATGTGGGAGCGTCCCCATCCCACGCCCTTGCCACCTCAGAAGGCTTGAGCCAACGTTGCTATGTGTTTGAGTGACACTATTCTGTCCAACTTGTAGAATTAGAATCCTTGCCTCTGTTACCCCATAACCCATGTTTTTCAAATGTCACCGTGAACCCCACATTAACTATGTCTTATTTGGATGAAAATATCTCTATGTTTCTTTCCAAATTATGTTGCATGCTATATTTTTCTATTAAAATGAGTTTTTTCCCTAGACAAACTTTTGCTTCACTCAATGTAGCACATTTGAATTTTATTTCCATAAATATTTTTAAAGCAATTACATAAGTTTAACTGCTTAGTATTTGTTATCATATTAATTTAGCTCATGCATTTATTATTAATATCTTTACAAAGTTTTAAAAAATTAAAGCAGGAAAATTTAATTTCACAAGGTCTCTGAAGCATATCAAAAAGTTATAATGTAAATGTAGAGTTAAGAAATTATTAATGGCCCAAAATTTATGTATTATAATTTTGGTATTTACTGTTTAGTAATTTAAAAAGTGATCTTTCTAAATGTCCCCTCCCAAATTATTTCAGCAATCACTCTATCCACAGTTCGTGCATCTCCAGATTCTTGTCTGATTTAACCTAGTGCCAGATCTTTTCAGGGTCCCATTTCTGACACATTACATTTCACAGTTACTTCACTGGGGAAAGAATATCTCCTCAAATGGTTAAACAGGGTATCAGGTTTGACTTTGCAGAGTTCTCTGTGGGCCATGAGTCTAGAATTCTGTTTTAAGGATTAATGGAATTTAGACTCGTTATTCTATAATCAGTAGACCCTATGTTAGGAAGAAGTAATTGGAGAAAAGACATTTGTGTCAGTTTCATATGTTCATAATTCTTTAATCTGAATATTCACTACTGTTTATTACTGTGTTTGTCACAAAGTTCCCCAATAAAACATTAATTGACATGAAATTTGCTCTCGTGGTGTGATGAATATTCTGAATATATATTTAATAATTATGTATTTAGTGTTCAGCTTAAGATACCATCCATTCAGTTCGTCTTTTGTCTTTGGACTTACAATGTTCAGAGTAGTGTCAGAGTTTTGCCAAGGTACTTTGGTGCTGAAATGCACACACATTCCTGGGGAGACAGGTTGATAGGATCTGTGGTTAAGGACTCACATCTGACTGGAGGACCCTTCTGAGGAGGCCCTGGCAGATCAGCGTCACCCCTATGCTCTGCTGGGCACCTGGAGACAATAGAGAAGTTTTATTTTCAGGGGTATATATTCTGTTATAAGTGAAAGTGAAAGTGAAGTTGCTCAGTCGTGTCCGACTCTTTGCTATCCATGGACTGTAGCCCATCAGGCTCCTCCATCCATGTGAAGTGGGTTGCCATTTCCTTCCCCAGGGGATTTTCCCGACCCAGGGATCAAACCCAGGTCTCCTGCATTCCAGGCAGACTCTTTAACCTCTGAGCCACCATACTCTGTTACAGGACTGCTCTGAATGTTTGAGCATCCATTTCAGCTATTTCAGTGGTCTTGTTAATCGGCTCTTCCCTCAGTAATGCTCACTGGGGACATAGTGACACATGACCTGACCCCAGCAAGCGTTTAGCTCACATCCCTGAGTCTGTAGGTGACCGATGTCCAACTCACATTGGGCTGGACGGGGCTATTTGCTGGGAGTGGACACTCGTGATCCAATGCCACGGAGGCCATGAGTGAGTCTGTGTCCTTGCCAGCCTGGCATGCTCCACTCGTCAGTATGAGAACAGGACCCAGAAGGCACAGCACACATGTGCAACAAGACCTACCCTTACCTGAGTCCGGAGCAAGGCTGAGCCCAGCACAGTGAGTACTTCCTCAACAATAATTCAAAAGATCATCCCTTTTAAATCTGATCTCTGCATGAAAGCGGGTCATTATAAGCTTCCCCTTTCACTGCAGATATAGTAGCTGAAAATCAGAAAGATTAAATGTCCCACCCTGGTGAGAGTAAGGAGAAAGGCCAGCAGGCTCATCCAGTCTAATTGAGTCCAAAGCTGCTGTCTTTGCATTATTCCCATGGCTTCTCTCTGGCTCACCATCCAGACCATAAATACATCAATTTGAAAGAAAACTTCATACTCCCCTTAAGATTTCCCTTTTCCAACAACGCTACTGTTCCTCCCAGTTACCATCAGAATCTTTTAATTTTCCAGATGAATTCCAGCTGCTAAATACTGCAGTCACCATTATTTCATACTCACAGTCACATTAAAATCTGCTACCACCACTAGACAAAATATTTAAAATAATTTTATAGATAAGATAAATCAATATATGTCTGACCAGTTTAGGCTTCAATAGGAATCTTTGAATAAAATCTTGAAAACTCTGGGAGGTGTGTGTGGTTGTGGAATATATATATATATATATCCTAAGAACTTCAGTCCTTTCTGAATTTTACTTGGGTTCTGGGAAATTATTTTATAAAGAGTTTAAAAAATACTCACTTTAAAGTGGTGGTGGTAGCTTTTACTTTACAGAATTCCAGAGAAAGAGATTTCAGGGTTTCTTTTTATTTATTCATGAAATAAAAAAGAGAATATTTCTTAGTGAAAAAGGGGAAAGAGAGGCTTACTAGTAAATAAAGTCTCACAGTGCATTTCTGTAGTCAGACTAGGCCTTCAAATGTAATCTGAGTCAGCCCAATTTTATGAAAATCTGCTGTTCCTTGACACAGTGCCTCCTTTAGTCTGGACAGGATCTAAACCTTGGAATGATGAACCTTATATCTGTGTTAGATAATTCTTAAGAGATGTAACCTTTAGTTGAATTCAAATTTTGTATGAATTGCATACATTTTAAAATCTTTACTTAAAATGAACATGCCCATAAATGTTCATATTTTCACTTTTTAAAAATTTTACTTTACAATACTGTATTGGTTTTGCCATACATCAACATGAATCCACCACAAGTGTACACGTGTTCCCAATCCTGAACCCCCCTCCCACCTCCCTCCCCATACCATCTCTCTGGGTCATCCCAGTGCACCAGCCCCAAGCATCCTGTATCCTGCATCAAACCTAGACTAGCGATTTGTTTCTTATATGATAGTATACATGTTTCAATGCCATTCTCTCAAATCATCCCACCCTCTCCTTCTCCCACAGAGTCCAAAAGACTGTTCTATACATCTGTGTCTCTTTTGCTGTCTTGCATACAGAGTTATCGTTATCATCTTTCTAAATTCCATATATATGTGTTAGTATACTGTATTGGTGTTTTTCTTTCTGGCTTACTTCACTCTGTATAATCAGCTCCAGTTTCATTCACCTCATTAGAACGGATTCAAATGTATTCTTTTTAATGGCTGAGTAATACTTCATTGTGTATATGTACCATAGCTTTCTTATCCATTCATCTGCTGATGGACATCTAGGTTGCTTCCATGTCTTGGCTATTATAAACAGTGCTGCGATGAACATTGGGGTACACGTGTCTCTTTCATATTTTCACTTTTTATATTAACTTCTTCAATATATTGGTTTCCCAGGTGGCACTAGTGGTAAAGAACCTGTCTGCTAATGCAGGAGATGCAAAAGATTTGGGTTTGATCCCTGGGTTGGGAAGATCCCCTGGAGAAGGGCATGGCAACCCACTCCAGTATTCTTGTCTGGAGAATCCTATGGACAGAGGAGCCTGGCGGGCTACAGTTCAAAGGATTGGACATGAATGAGTGACTAAACACACAAACGCATAATACTCAAGATACATGTTTAACACATTTACTAAAATTAAGTACTCCTTGATTGCTGCACAAGATTAAAGTGAAAGTGAAGTTGCTCAGTCGTGTCCGACTCTTTGTGACCCCATGGCCTGTAGTCTACCAGGCTCCTCTGTCCATGGGATTTTCCAGGATTTACAGGAGACTAAAAGCCTGTCCTCAGTACAGCTATAAATTATCCTCAGTGAGCATTACAGGCACAAACAGGACTGGAGGGGAGGCTGGGCTTGGATGTGGCTCAGAACTACTGTGTCCCCAGAGCAGGGCCCTTCCTCGGTGTCCCCACACTTGGAAGTAAAAAAAGTCATAATAATAATAAGACATATAGAATTTGAAAGACATAAATGAACTAAACATTTATGCAAGTTCTGTCCTGTGAAGGCTTTGTGAGTCTTATCCTTCTATAAGCACCATAGTTCATATGTTCTCTGAAATAAAAAACTAGGGATATTGATACAAAAAGGTACAATATTAGCAAGTGTTTGATATTTTCTAGTACATCCTTATATTCTTAATATGTATCTTAAAAAGTTCTTTAGAAGTCATTCTAAATATGAATATAACTGTGTAATGCTTGGATTTATACCTTAACTAGAATTGGCATAAATATTTATGCTACTTTTGTCTCTTTGTATTTCAATGTGTGAAATATGATCACAACATTTGCCTTTAAAATGCTTCATAGAACATGAAAAAAACAGAAATAACTGGCAATGGGATATTTGATCTTATTCCATATTTACAAAATTACACGAAGAAATAATTCCCCAAATATCTATTTTATCTCTTTAAAGTATTTTGAGCATTATGCAAAGGCTTCTTAGAATCCTAAAATGATTACTGGAAAAAATAAGCTAATTCATTATTTCATTTAAAAAAACTTAATAGCCCATATAAACAATTAAACCAAGAAATAACAACAATATAGTGATATATTTTTTTAAAGTTTTGACCAAAAATTCGTTGCATTACTCCTTAATCTAGGAATGCCCTTTTGCAATTATTTGGTCCTTGTGATACTCAGTTTCTTCTTCTCTTTTAAAAATTATTTATTTATTTTTTTATATTTGGTTGTGCTCAACTCCGAGAGTTGGTGATGGACAGGGAGGCCTGGCGTGCTGCGATTCATCGGGTCGCAAAGAGTCGGACACGACTGAGCGACTGAACTGAACTGAACTGGACTGGGTCTTTGTTGCCATGGGGGCTACGCTCTAGCTGCGGTGCACGGGCTTCTGATTGCGGTGGCTTCTCTTATTGGCAGAGCATGGGCTCTAGAGCACACGGGCTTAGTGGTTGTGGCTCCCAGGCTCTAGAGCACAGGCTCAGGTTGTAGCTCACAAGGCTTAGTTGCCTTGTGTCATGTGGGATCTTCCTGGATCAGGGATCCAACCTGTGTCTCCTGCGTTGGCTGGCAGATTCTTTACCACTGAGCCATCAGGGAAGCCCGACACTCAATTTCTTCATCAATAAATTAGAAATGATGCTTTTGATGATACCCATCCAAGGCCTCTATAAATTTGAGATGAGGGGCTTCCCTAGTGGCTCAGCAATAAAGAATCCTCCTGCCAGTGCAGGAGATGTGGGTTTGATCCTGAATTGGGGAAGATTCCCTGGAGAAGGAAATGGCAACCCATTACAATAATCCTGCCAGGAAAATGCTATGGACAAAGGAGGCTGGCAGCCTACCGTCCATGAGGTCACAAAGAATCAGACATGACTTACCAACTGAAAAAAAAAAAAATGCGTGAAGCACCTGGAAAACTTTAGCGCACTGGCAAAACCATCACCATCACTGACACGTCGTCTTTATCAGGAGAGTAAGTAAACCCAGAGGTTAGCTCCGCATGTTGTTTTTTTAATGAAAAGGATATATTTTGCTTTCTCCAATGATAAACTTGGTCATGTGGTAAATGTCTGGACAGTTGGTTTTGATTTGGCATGGAGAAAATCTGTCAGTTTTCACCCTCACTGTCTGCCAAGTGTGGGTCTTACCAAATGCTTCCCAGGCTTCATTCATTTCTCAGAGCTCAGTGACAAGGGAATCTCTCCTGGGGTTTCCAGAAAATATTGTCATTGTTTTGAAACTCTGCATTTCTCCAGCCGTGAGAAGCTCACATCATACTTTTTGTTAATATTAAATGAGGTAAATCTGCTGTCCAAACAATGCCAAAACTCTTTTTTCCTCTTTGATTACTCATAAAACCCTTATAATCTTAGGGTTATCGGGTCACATTGAGTTTATCTACTCAGACACTTTCGTTTTCGAGGATAGTGAAACAGACCAAGAAAGATGTCTTAATTGCCATCTTATACAGCTAATTAGTGGTCAAAGTAAGACTAGAAATTAGGTTGCTGATATCTAGTTCATCCTACTATTATGTGATATTTTACTAGTGAAATGAGAAATAAAATAATCATTGGAGCAAGAAATAAAATAATAATAATAAATAACATAAAAATAATAAGTGTAATTAACTGAATGCTTGCTATATCCAGGCTTTAAATACACCATCTAGATGGGTTCTCCCAAACTTTAATGGCAGGTATAATTGGCCAGTTTCACTGCTGGCCACATCCAGGCAGAGAGAGAATCCAATGATCACGGTCACATGAGCAGGAAGTGGCAGCAACTGTCATTGGAAAGTGCAGATCTTTATTAATAGCCATGTAAATTCTTGAGGCCATTTGTGAACATAGGGAGTGGTGACAGGAGTCATCAGTAAAAACATCACCTGGAATATTGCTTGTTGTGTTAAGAGAATAATTGTAACTGAGTGGCTCTCAAGACAACTTCAGAGTCTAGAGAAAGGTTCCCACCAGCAAGACCACTTTACACTTGTTGTCACCATGAACAGACTTTTCATACAGCAAACTATTGCTTGTCTTCATTAAACTACTGTAGACTGTCCCTTGCCATGATGAATAAAACAGAACCCAGAGCAGACTCAGCCTCATTCCACAGAGCTTCCCAGACCAGGGGAAATTCTAGCAGTGGCCGATGCTGGGTTAGTGGTAAGTGAGGGGAGGGAAGACTTCCTCCAGCAGTGAGAAAGGGAGAGGAGGACCTGTCCTGCACAAACAGTGTGCGAGAAGTCCACAGGAGAACAGCTCACACACGTGGGGAGGTGGGAAGGATCTTGGCTTGTCCAGCGAACCAGAGGTTGCTGTGGCCTTGGCTTAGGGGTGAGGGTGATGGTTAGGATGAGGTGGAGAGACAGGCAGGTGAGGGGTGTAGCTCATCCAGTGTTGTTACTGCTGTTTTGATCGGTGACCACTGAGAGATGCCTGACCTGGGAGGGCGGAGAGGTGGGGTCAAGCACAGTTGATGCCACTGCAGGGTCCAGGTCACCATCGGATGACTGGGCTCGGATCATAAACCATGCATGGGCAGATGGCGAGTGTGTTGTTGGTGTTGAGTATAGTACTTGACAGACTTGATTCGAGGGCTGAGAATAAAGAAGGGATCAAGGAGAAATTCTTAGGGATTTTCCTTGGCCAACCAGCTGGTTGATTCCATTTGCTAAGAATACCTTGGTTAGGAGCACGTTTTGGATGGTGCAGTGGGAGGACAGCGAGTTGTGGTGGGAGGACAGCAAGTCTTTAGTGTCAGGCTTATTCCTGTTAATAAAATCACTTCTTTCCAGATGGAGGTGTCAGTGAATGGGTGGATACAAGAAGCTGGAGCCAAGAGGAGTCTAAACTTTATGTGCATGGCCAGAAGCTTATTGGGGGATTTTATCCATGAGAATGGATGAGACGACCAATGGCGCCAAGGAGCCAGAATTCTAGGAGGAGCCTGAAGGGCTCCAGCTTTAGCAGGAGAAACCAGCAGGGAGACCATTTCTGTCAAGGTCTCGACAGCAACACGTGGTGGGTCAAATTGGAAGAGTTTACCCTCTGGGGGACCAATAGTCGACGAGTCACTGCTCCTCACCCTTGGGGATGGCAGACCAGTGGGCAGGAATCACAGCTGTACAGGGCACTCCTGTCTTCCCTTGATATGCCTGTTGGACAGATAAGCTGGAAGCTGGAGGTCCAGAGCCTGTGGATGGCAGGTCAGGCAGGACAGTGCCTCATGGGGGAGAGGGAGGGTTGGGCATGGAGAACAGCAGGGTTTAAATCAGGGGGATGGAGCCAGCACGCTCTTTCCTCATCTCTAATGGTATATAGTGCAGGGGAAATGTGGAAGTTATCTGCTTTGTTATCTCCCCAGGGTGTGGTGAGAATTAAATTACTTTAGATGCTGGAGACTGCCTTGAAAATTTGAAGCCTTACATAGTGGTTTAGTACTTGTTGTCGCTGAGGCCAGGTCTCCCACTGAGGGAAGGAAAACATGGCCTGGGTCACAGAAATGAATGCAGTTTTACGGAAGCTCAGTTCATTTCTCGAAAAAACCAGATCCCTGAACAAAAAGACTATTACAACAGCCGGGTAGGAAAACTGAAATTATTTTAAGTGGCAGCTACAATTTTCTGCTTTTTTCTCCTCCTTCTTTATTTCTCAGGTACTTCTAGTATATTTCTAATAAAAATTTTCTGTGATTAACAAAGAGGTAGAAATGCAAGCATCGTAGTGTATTTTTACTATATTTCTTCAATGATGAAGTTTAAGGATTGAAATCACTTACTGTGTTTTCTGTTATAGTCCAAGCCTGGGAGTAGAAGATAACTATGATTAGAAATGCTATGAGAGTGGCTTGATAGAAATAATTGCAATAATTTAACATCTATTTTCATTTGATCTTCACCCTGCTAACAATTGGTATTAGATGGGTAATATTTAAAAGAAACCCAGCTGGGAAGGTGTGTGGAGAAAAGGGAACCTTCTTACACTGCTGGAGGGAATGCAAACTAGTACAGCCACTATGGAGAACAGTGAGGAGATTCCTTTAAAAACTGGAAATAGAATTGCCATCAGTTCAGTTCAGTTCAGTTGCTCAGTCGTGTCCGACTCTTTGTGACCCCATGAATTGCAGCATGCCAGGCCTCCCTGTCCATCACCAACTCCTAGAGTTCACTCAGACTCACGTCCATCAAGTCAGTGATGCCATCCAGCCATCTCATCCTCTGTCGTCCCTTCTCCTCCTGCTCCCAATCCCTCCCAGCATCAGAGTCTTTTCCAGTGAGTCAACTCTTTGCATGAGGTGGCCAAAGTACTGGAGTCTCAGCTTTAGCATCATTCCTTCCAAAGAACACCCAGAACTGATCTCCTTCAGAATGGACTGGTTGGATCTCCTTGCAGTCCAAGAGACTCTCAAGAGTCTTCTCCAACACCACAGTTCAAAAGCATCAATTCTTCGGCTCTCAGTCTTCTTCACAGTCCAACTCTCACATCCATACATGACTACTGGAAAAACCATAGCCTTGACTAGACGGACCTTAGTCGGCAAAGTAATGTCTCTGCTTTTGAATATGCTATCTAGGTTGGTCATAACTTTCCTTCCAAGGAGTAAGCATCTTTTACTTTCATGGCTGCAGTCACCATCTGCAGTGATTTTGGAGCCCCCAAAAATAAAGTCTGACACTGTTTCCACTCTTTCCCCATCTATTTCCCATGAAGTGATGGGACCGGAAGCCATGATCTTCATTTTCTGAGTGTTGAGCTTTAAGCCAACTTTTTCACTCTCCACTTTTACTTTCATCAAGAGGCTTTTTAGTTCCTGTTCACTTTCTGCCATAAGGGTGGTGTCATCTGCATATCTGAGGTTATTGATATTTCTCCCGGCAATCTAGATTCCAGCTTGTGTTTCTTCCATACGACCCAGCAATCCCATTGCTGGGCATACACACTGAGGAAACCAGAACTGAAAGAGACACATGTACCCCAATGTTCATTGCAGCACTGTTTACAATAGCTAGGACATGGAAGCAACCTAGATGTCCATTGACAGATGAATGGATAAGAAAGCTTTTGCACATATACACAATGGAATATTACTCACCTTTTAAAAAGAATGAATTTGATTCAGTTTTAATGAGGTGGATGAAACTGGAGCCTATCATACAGAGTGAAGTAAGTCAGAAAGAAAAACACCAATACAGTATATTAACTCATATATACGGAATCTAGAAACGATGACTCTATATGCGAGATAGCAAAAGAGACACAGATGTAAAAAACAGACTTTTGGACTCTGTAGGAGAAGGCGAGGGTGGGATGATTTGAGAGAATAGCATTGAAACATGTATATTATCATATGTGAAATAGATCACCAGTCCAGGTTTGATGCATGAGACAGGGTACTCAGGGCTGGTGCACTGGGATGACCCTGAGGGATGGGATGGGGATGTGGAAGGGGGGCTCAGGATGGGGACCACATGTACACCCATGGCAGATTCATGTCAATTCATGGCAAAAACCACTGCAATATTGTAAAGTAATTAGCCTCTAATTAAAGTAAATAAATTAAAAAAAAGAAAATCATTTTCCTATCAAGAAAAATAAATAAAAGAAACCCAGCTGGAGAGAGGATTGCATGTGGCCAGAAAGTACAGTTAAATGTGTAGCAATGAAATTTAGTAGAGCGCGTTCAGAGATGTCAGCTAACAGTTCACACACGATTAGAGACTGTGTTGTCGTTCAGTCGCTCAGTCGTGTCTGACTGAGTATACTGTTAATATACTTCGTGTCCAACTCTTTGCGACCCCAGTGACTGCAGCACGCCAGGCTTCCCTGTCCTTCACCACTCCTGGAGCTTGCTCAAACTCACGTCATTGAGTTGGTGTTGCCATCTGCCCATCTTATCCTCTGATGTACCCTTCTCCTCCTGCCCTCAGTCTTTCTTAGCATCAAAGTCTTTTCTAATGAGTCAGTTCTTTGAATCAGGTGGCCAAAGTATTGGAGCTTCAGCTTCAGCATCAGTCCTTCCTATGTGACCATGTTTAAGAAACAAAAATTACTAACATGCTCCTTGGAAAAGGTTGTTTTAGGCTGCAATGTCTAGTGAGCAAGGTGAGTGAAACCCAACTTGTAAAGGCTGCTATTTTGAGGGAGAAAGGTGACCCAGTTTCTATTGCCTTAATTCTGTGTTAAAATTTAACAGAGAAATATGAAGTCAAAATAAAATTTAAAAGAATTAGAATGTTTATTTTTTTCCTTTCTTTTAATCTTTAATTTATGGTTCTAATAAATTCTGCTATTTTCTTGGTATTGTATAGGATAGAGCTCTTTAGTTAAATTAGTAATTCTTCTCTTCATAACATATAGAGCCAGAGAATAAATGACCAAGTTACTATTAAGTTAACAGTATTTCTCAGAAGGACTAACATATTTCCACTAGTAGTTTTTCCAAAAGACAAAAGCCTATTGACTTTTTAGGATGCAATATTGTGTTAAATATATACGTCATTGATTGCTTCAAAAGATCAGAAAAACAGTATTTTTAGTTATCAAGATGCATTTATTGCAAATATTTATCCAGCTTTCTTTTAAGCAGAAGTATTTATTAACTGGCATCTGTATAATTGGCAATGTAATATGACTCCAAAATAGTGAAAATATTTCAAGTGTTTTCATCAACATCAAAAGGATATATTGGGACTTCCCTGGTTGTCAAGTGTTGAGTCCATGCTCCCAGTGCAGGGGGCATGGGTTCAATCTCTGGTCAGGGAACTAAGATCCCACATGCTGTGTGGTGCAGACGAAATTTTTCTTACAAAGAATAACTATTCTATCATCATTTTAATATTATATCTCTTGTGTTCTTATTTCTTAAAGGTTCTTGATCCATAAATGTTATGTGAACACTTGCAGGCCCAGTGTTTGGCATCCTTCTTTCATTGACATCCAAAGCATGTATTTCAGTGCATATTCAGTTATTTTAAAAATCTTTTGCTTGTAGTAGTAATTGGACAAGTCACTTTTCCTCTTTCAGCTATTTAAAGTAATTTTTAACTTAAAAGGACCTCGGTAGAGTGTCTGCAGCAGTAACGTTCTTACAGCAGCGCCTTCACCCACCCCGCGGCTGGGCCTTGGTGGCAGGCGTGGTGAACGCCCAGCCAATGAGTTGAGCTCAGGCCCTGCCCGCAAGAGCCAGACTGTTTCAGTTCAAGTGCACAGTTGGGAGGTGAAGTGCTTTCAGTAACAGATCAACTGGCAAGGACCCACGGCCGCCTGTCGTCATTTCCTTCACTGTCACGGGAAATGGATGAGTGTGACGTGCCTTTTCCATGTATTCAGTATTCCTGTGATTGGAAAGGACTTTCTGCTTCAAGATGTCATTAACTCCCATGGGAATCAGTCTCTGCTCTAAGAGACCCAGGCCCTGCAAGAATGTAGTGGTCCCCACGCTGCTCAGGGATTTTCCACAGCTGCATCTCGATATCAGTGCAGAGATAAACACCAATCTATGGGCTTTTCTCAGACTTCCCACCTCGAAGGCCAGCAGGGCTCTGGGAGGTCCCTGGCTGGATTCCTAAGTCCTTGGCAAAACAACTCTAGGACACTGTATGTCATCTCATCTTCAGTACTGCTGTCCTTTGGCTTTCTTTTGATTGACGCCTGTCTCTTTTCAGTGTCATATTTGCCTTATATCCAACTAGAAAGATTTCCTCATCAAAGAAATCTCCTGCAGTGTTACATGGATCAGTTGCTATTTATTTCACAGACAACACACAGACTTAAAATTCGTATTTGGTTGATTTTACATTTTGCAGGCAGAAATTTTACTTCTTACATGGACAGTGATAAAAACATATTTATGAGCAAAATGCCTTGTACAACTAATGAGCTGAAGAACCCCAGTGAGCCCGTTTGTGCAAGAAACACAAAACCTAAAACAAAAACCCCAGACTGTGTCTAGAGGTGGGATTCTCTAGATTACAAAACCTGCTCTTTCCAAACAGCTGTGTATCTCCCACTTCATTTTGCTTTCTTGTAAGTAGAGTCCCATTACTCAATAGAGCTGAGTAATACAGCTCATCAACCTGTATTAAAACAAGTGTAGTATGAAAGCTGGGCTTCCCTGGTGGCTCAGTGGTAAAGGATCCACCTGCCAATGTAGGCTCAGCGGTAAAGAATCTACCCACAATGCCAATTCGTTCCCTGGGTCAGGAAGATCCCCTGGAAAAGGAATTGGCAAGCCACTCCAGTATTCTTGTCTGGGAAATCCCATGGACAGAGGAGGCTGGTGGGCTCCTCTTTGCCATGGGGTGGCAAAGAGCTGGATATGACTGAGGCACTAAACAACAAGTATGAAAGCTGGTTCAAAGTGTGATGATCCGTGTACTGCCCCGGGTGGTGGGCAGCATAGCTTGACTCTGAAGAGATCATTACTCAAGTTTATCTTCAGACACATCCATGAAAGTGGGAACTCAGGAAGTAAGGTTAATAAAATGCTGACTTAGACAGGTGATGACAGATTCAAGTCTTTTAAAGATATCCCTTCCAGATCTTTAATCAGTGCCCTCAGGGTGACCTCCAGGAAACCCACCTATTAGAGACAATGCTTCTGCAGCTGGACTCAGGTCTCACATGGGGCTTGTGAATAGGAGTGGGGTTGCCTCATGCTCACACTTTCTCAGAAACAGTGATATTTTGTAACTAAGAGTGGGAACAGCAGAATGAGCAAAATCCTGTTTTCCTGAGCTCATTTTAGCTATGGTTGTCCCATCTATAGTACCTTTTTATTGTATTAAGTGCATTCATTTCTCAGTGTGAATATTACTGATTGTGGTTGTCACTCATCTTTTTGATCTTTTTGTCATTACTGATTATTAATCTTTTGTTTTGAAGTATTTCTGAGCAGTTGGAGCTGCTTCAGCCACGTGTAGGAGGGTGAGAGCCTCATAATTTGGATGTTCCCACAGGGGTTGGGAGGGCAGATAAGGGAGGAGGGGCTGCCAGGGGAGCTGGGGCATTCTTCGCAAGGATATGCTGCCTGGAAAGAACGTTTTCCAGAAGACCAAGTCCCCCAGTTCCTGTCCCACAGGATCCTGATGAAGATAAAACCTGGAATATTGGCCAAGTCTGAAGGAGGTGATGCATCATTGCTTTCATCTTTCATGTAATTGGATTTGGAGAACTGGTTAGAAAGAAGCAGGGGCTTTAAAATGATGAACATGACGTGGGGCCCATGGACCTTGATGCTGGAAGCCTTGCCCTTAAAAACATCTTGGCTGCCTTGTGTTTCAGGCTGAATGTCCACAAGTCAGGCTTTAGCTCTGGTCTAATAAGAGGTCATGGGGAGACCAGGGAAGGAAGGTGGATGAGGGACAAGGCAGTTGCTGAGGGCCGTGACAGACACTGTCCAGTGAGAGGGCTGAGCTATTCTTGAGGGGCCACAGATGCACACTCATCCTGGAACCAAACTAAAGGCAAAGCCCCCAGAAGGTAGAAGGGACCCATGGTGTCCACTCATGTAGGGAGGGACTCTGATGAGGTACAGACCTGCACCCCCAGGCCTGGTTGGCTTGTGACTGTTTTCTTTCTGCTCTGAGGATTCACTGCCATGAAGCCTAATTAAGATCATTTTAGGTGAAAAAAGTGAAGCATATAATCACAGGTGAATCATTACTCGTCACGGAGTAGAAAGGTGACACTTAGCACAGAAATATTTCTCCATTTGGGGCTCCAAAGCAGAGATTACAGCCCTCATAAAAGTGAAAATATAGCTTCAATCAGACCTGAAATGATCTCATGGTTGAAAACGTGCTTCAAAGCCTCCGCCTCATCCTTCCTGGTCTTCCAGTCAGTGTGAATGCGACGAGCCTCCTTGCAACAGGGAACTGCAGTTCATCTACTTAGAACTTTGGAAAATTTGTCTGGTTCAAAATTTCTTAAATACTAAAATGGGGCATGTGGATTGGAAATCAATTTCTTGTGAACATAATTTTTGTAGTCAAAGAACATCTGCAATGTTATTTAACAATTACTAATAAACATATTGGACTTCCCTGGTGGCTTAGATGGTAAAGCATCTGCCTACAATGTGGGAGACCTGGGTTCAAGTAAACTGAGCCACCTGGGAAGCTGCATAGCAAAGTGTACACCTACTTAAAGTGTGCACTTCCTTGATTTTAGAATATATACAGAGCTTTACAACCATTCAGTACTTCTGTGTATTCTTGCCACTTCTTCTTAATATCTTCTGCTTCTGTTAGGTCCATACCATTTCTGTCTTTTATCGACCAAGATAATCACGATGGGATGATCACTCACCTACAGCCAGACATCCTGAAATGTGAAGTCAAGTGGGCCTTAGAAAGCATCACTATGAACAAAGTTAGTGGAGGTGATAAAATTCCAGTTGAGCTCTTTCAAATCCTGAAAGATGATGCTGTGAAAATGCTGCACTCAATATGCCAGCAAATTTGGAAAACTCAGCAGTGGCCACAGGACTGGAAAAGGTCAGTTTTCATTCCAGTCCCAAAGAAAGGCAATGCCAAAGAATGCTCAGACTAACACACGATTACACTCATCTCACATGCTAGCAAAGTAATGTTCAAAATTCTCCAAGCCAGGCTTCAGCAATATGTGAACTGTGAACTTCCAGATGTTCAAGCTGGTTTTAGAAAAGGCAGAGGAACCAGAGATCAAATTGCCGACATCCTCTGGATCATCAAAAAAGCAAAAGAGTTCCAGAAAAACATCTATTTCTGCTTTCTTGACTATGCCAAAGCCTTTGACTGTGTGGATCACAATCAACTGTGGAAAATTCTGAAAGAGATGGAAATAGCAAACCATCTGACCTGCCTCTTGAGAAACCTATATGCAGGTCAGGAAGCAACAGTTAGAACTGGACATGGAACAACAGACTGGTTCCAAATAGGAAAAGGAGTACATCAAGGCTGTATATTGTCACCCTGCTTATTTAACTTATATGCAGATACATCATGAGAAACACTGGGCTGGAAGAAGCACAAGCTGGAATCAAGATTGCCGGGAGAAATATCAATAACTTCAGATATGCAGATGACACCACCCTTATGGCAGAAAGTGAACAGGAACTAAAAAGCGTCTTGATGAAAGTGAAAGAGGAGAGTGAAAAAGTTGGCTTAAAGCTCAACATTCAGAAAATGAAGATCATGCCATCCAGTCTCATCACTTCATGGGAAATAGGTGGGGAAACAGTGGAAACAGTGTCAGACTTTATTTTGGGGGGCTCCAAAATCACTGCAGATGATGACTGCAGCCATGAAATTAAAAGACGCTTACTCCTTGGAAGAAAAGTTATGACTAACCTAGATAGCATATTGAAAAGCAGACACATTACTTTGCCAATTAAGTTCTGTCTATTCAAGGCTATGGTTTTTCCAGTGGTCATGTATGGATGTGAGAGTTGAAATGTGAAGAAAGCTGAGTGCCGAAGAATTGATGCATTTGAACTGTGGTGTTGGAGAAGACTCTTGAGAGTCCCCTGGACTGTAAGAAGATCCAATCAGTCCATTCTAAAAGAGATCAGTTCTGGGTGTTCTTTGGAAGGAATGATGCTAAAGCTGAAACTCCAGTACTTCAGCCACCTCATGTAAAGAGTTGACTCATTGGAAAAGACTCTGATGTTGGGAGGGATTGAGGGCAGAAGGAAGAGGGGATGACAGAGGATGAGATGGCTGGATGGTGTCACCAACTCAATGGACTTGAGTTTGAGTGAACTCCGGGAGTTGGTGATGGACAGGGAGGCCTTGTGTACTGTGATTCACGGGGTTGCAAAGAGTCAGACACGACTGAGTGACTGAACTGAACTGAACTGTACAACCACTGGGCTTCCTCGGTGACTCAGATAGGAAAGAATATGGCTATAATGCAGGAGACCAAAGTTTGATCCTTGGGTCAAGAAGATCCCCTGAAGAAGGAAATGTCAACCCACTCCAGTATTCTTGCTTAGAGAATCCCATGGACAGAGGATACTGGCAGGCTACAGTGCATAGGATCGCAAAGAGTAGGACACAACTTAGCAGCTAAACAACAACAATGAGGAGGCTCAAGATAGGTGCCTGTCACACATGTTAGCTGAGCATCTCTCTACAGACTCTCCTGGGAATCAAACAGGAGACTGGACAGTAGGGTGTGATAGTTCCTCTGGCACTCTGCCTGCTTCTCATCTCGGCAGATCTGATTTTGTTTTGGTTTACTTCTTGGGCTTGCTGTGTTCCTTTATAGACTATGTTTCACAAGTTTATTATCTTTTTAAAGTCATAGTTTGTAGGGACTTAAATTACTGTTTCAATGCAACAGAATTTCTTTGTTAATGTTTACTATATTTTCTGAAAAATTAAGGATCATTTAAGGGGATGACCAAGGATGAGATGGTTGGATGGCATCACTGACTCAATGGACATGAGTTTGAGCAAGCTCTGGGAGATGGTGAAGGACAGGGAGGTCTGGTGTGCTGCAGTCTTGCAGAGTCAGACACGACTGAGTGACTGAACAACAACAACGATCTTACTTCTTTATCTTGCAGGCAGGCATTGTTCCTTGCAATTCTGTAAGTCAGGTAGGATTCAGGTCTGCTGCTTATGGGCCTGGGATTCCTTTTCTATGAGCAACTGGTCTTTAATACCTTTGGATGACTATCTGAGCTCAAATTCATGCAGCACTGCTATGAATAGCTCCCAATTTATTTCAGTGAGTTCTGAAAACTGTTAAAAATAGGACCTTGCTGAGACTTCATATTCTCCTGTTTTTCGTAGCTGATCTGACAAAACATGTTTTTGTAAATCTTTTCAATTTAGAAAGAATTTTGCTTTACCTCCTCAATAGTGTCTGATTTTTAAAATTTATCTCTAAAACTCAACATAAAAAAAAATGGCATGAGTCAAATCTGTTAAATTTCCCCCACTTATTTTCAACATAACACAAGTTAGCTTGAATACCTATTTCACACATCCCAGGGTTTATACATAGTAGGGCCTCAGTGGGATTGTTAATTTGTATGTCAAGACTGAAGTACCCAGATAATTGGTCAAACCTTATTCTTAATGGTTCTGCAAAGACATTTTTAGGTGATGCGTGTGCACGAATGCTGTTATCTCAGTCATGTCCAACTCTTTGGGACCCTATAGATTTTAGCTCCCCAGGCTCCTCAGTTCGTGGGATGCTCCAGGCAAGAATACTGGAGTGGGTTGTCATTTTTTCCTCCAGAGATCTTCCTGACCTGAGGATCCAATCCACAACTCCTGTGTCTCCTGCATTGCAGGCAGATTCTTAACCCACTGAAGCCACCAGGGAAGCCTTTTTTATACGCTATTGACATTTAAATCAGTAGACTCTGAGGAAAGCAGAGTGCTCTTCCTATGCGGGTGTGCCTGACTGGTCAGTAGAAGACTGGCCTCCCTGAGTGAGAGGATATCCTGCAGCTGATGGCCTATGGACTCAGCTCATCCCCAGGTCTCCAGCCTGCTGGTTTACCCTGCAGACTGCCATGATCATGTGATCCAGTTAAGCTAAATCTCTCTCTCTGTGGACACATGTGTAGACACACACACACATACATCATCTGGTCTGTAGGTGCTATTTCTCTGGAGAACCTTGACTGACTCACTTAGTGACAATGGGTTTACTCCTTCCTTCCTTCTCATGAGGTTGCAAATTCTGGTTCAGGTGTGCCCTGCTCAGCTTTGCAATCTTCCTCCCGAGCACAACCCCTGTACAGGGAAGAAGCAGTCATGTTTGTTGAAAACAAGGTTAGGATGCTCTTTTTTTTTTTTTTTTTTTCATTTTTGTTGTGTTCATATTTTCTTCTTTTTGACCAGAATTGCTGTATTTATCCAGGTCAATGACAATCAGTATTTATTTGCAATGTTCTTGATGCAGTGAAATTTTAAATATTATCTCAGAAATCTGCAGAATAGAAGGAATTATGCTCAGTGTAATTGTGAAGTTGTGTCTGTGTTGTTTCTTCTGTAATTGGGAGTCATCGGTGACACACAAAGTGTTTCCCAGGCATTTTGTATAAATTGGAGTTTATCTGTAGAGTATTCATGGGGGCAAGTGGGAATTATTAATGACATATGAAGCAGGAAAGGGCATGGGGTTTCCGACCTTCGTTTTCAGTTAGGCCAGCACTGTTTTTGTGAAGTTCAGGGCCACGTACCAGTTCTTGCTGAAAGTCTGTGTTTGTCACTGTCATCCTGGTAAATGAGATACCAGAGCTGAGACTACCTGCCTCAGGTAAAGAGCATGGGCTTTGGCCACTTTCCTGAATGGACTAAAGTGCTATCATTTGCCTGGATGGATTTTCATTTAGTAAATGCTGACAGGCTGCACGCTGTCAGCTCTGAGAGCATTATTTTCTACTGCAGAGTGTAACGTCTTGTCAGAGAGCAAGACGGTTAACAGGTGACATTAATGTGGTGGTTAACAAGACGGTTAGCAGGTAATGGTAGATCCCAGGGCCCCCTTTTCTACTCCTGAGTATGTACTTGTATGCAGTGGACATGAGTGTACATGAATATGTATGCATATGGTGAGGTTCGGAGGCCCTAGTGTATCTGCCAACATAACAACTTGCTGTGCAGTCAGTCTGTTCTCTCCCCAAGAACATCTTGCTCTGATTGTCATATTTATTCACCTGAACAGGGAATGCGTTCACAAATGGAATAATTTAGAAAGAACATGAGCATTCTTGTCCCAGACCCCAGGACAATGATCTCTGTAGAGATTTGAAATCTAGATAACCAGAAACTTTTATTTCCTTGAGGTGGATTCCTGGTCATAGATCTTAGTCATTGCTCCTCCCTCCACGAGAAGGATTCAATTTTCAGATAACAGAATTTTTTAATGAAAACAGGACAGATAGGCACCACTTTGGCTTTTGTCATCTTGAAGATATTTGCAACCAAACATTATATTACAAATTTTTAGTTTTTTTCCTCTCTCTCTATCTTTTTTCTAATTCACTGAGTTTTTTTTTTTTCCCTATCTTTGTTCTGAGGTCATTCATCATCTTTTATTTGCCCTTTAATGACTACTACGGTTGTCAATGTGTTGATTGTTGTTTCAGCTTCTGTCAGCCCTTCTCATTTTTTTGCTTCATCTGCTCACCTAAATGTTGGTGAATCTTCCAGACCGTGGGTTTCTTTTCCAGTATCTTCAGCATGTAGTATTCATTCCAAAAATGTGTTTGGTTTCTATTTGATTGAACTTTTATTTGTTCAAGTCTCCAGTGTTCTATTTTTCTTAACTCTGTTAGGAAAACGCACGCCTGCATGCGCGGTTGTGTCTCACTCTTTGTGACTCCATGGACTGTAGGCTGCCTGGCTCCTCTGTCCATGGAATTTTCCAAGCCAGAATTCTGAAGTGAGTTGCCATTTCCTTCTCCAGGGGAGCTTTCTGACTCAGGGATCAAACCCACATCTCTTGCACCTTAGGCACTTTCAGGGGAATTCTTAGCCATTTGCCACCTGGGAAGCCCATATTAGGAGAATGGTGGGGGTGAAAATGGACTTTGGAGTCTGAGTACTTGGGTCTGAATCTTTGGGCAAATTGCTTCTTTAACATCCCAGCTTGGATTTTAGTGCATAGAGTTGTTAATTGTGGGTTTGCACTTGAAATGTAGTCAGTATTTTAGATGTAATAGTTACCATTATTGTTTTTCTTGTTTGAAACAGTGCTGCTTATTTCAGTTCTTTTTAATAAAACATAGATTTTTGCCTCTGAAAATGATTTAGTTTTATTTCACATTTTCCTAGCTGTAGTTAATTTGTGATAAACAAAGGGTATGATGACTTGCGAAATTATTTTCATTATTTTATAGGCATATTTTGTATGTACCACTCTATGTATGCCTAACACATAATTAATGGTTAATAAATATTTTTATGATTCTGTTGTAATGCTAACAGCTATATTACATTTTATGTAAATTTAGTGTCATATTATTAATTTGCCAATGATACTTTTTTCAATCTTTTTATAAACAGTGCCAACAAGTATTTTTATGCTCTGTTTGGAGGGTGCAAGGCTAGACAGTTCCGTAAATAATGATAAAAGCCAAGGCTTCCTAAACACCCAGTACTGGCAAACGTTGCTCTAAGCTCTAAGTGCTTATTGGAGTCCTCACAATAACCTCGCAAAGCTAGACCTGTTCTCATTTGTATTTTGCAGATGAATAAACTGACCACAGAGAGGTTAAACAGCTTGCCAAAAGTCACATTAATATAGTGACATAGCAGGGCTTCAAGCAACGCCTGCTGGCTCTGGATTCCATGCCTTTACTAATTATTCTCTGTTTCCACCAAAATGATGAGGCTCTGTCCTTAGAGAATTTTCTGTCTATCCTTTTACTGTGTTTTAATCTCTTCCAGAATCTGCTTATGTAGACATGAGCCTGTGAAGTTTCCTGCCTTGGTTTACATTCTCCTATACACATTTGCTCAGAGCATATATGGAGATGAGTTTTTCATCTGATAAAATCTTCCCTATTCATCCATGTTCTGTTTTTCAATTTTTGTATATTTAGTATAATGTGTATACTGTGTTTAAGTTCTAGTGGGTAGATATGGATAGTTTTCTTTTTAAGTTCAGTAAATGCAATCTTACCCTTTTTTCAAACCATCTTCACTATGACAGTGCTGGGTCTTCTGAGTTCCGCCCTTTCTCTGAATCATCTTTTTCATTTATAGTGAGAATTGATAGGTGTTAATTATCACTGAAAGTGAGATTAAAGCAACGAAGAATCCATTAAGCAGAATTAATTACTAGGGTGGCATTTTACAGAAAGTTTTTAAAGCAAATACAAAGATGTTATGAGCATGTATGCCTTAGGAGTGACATTTATAGTTCAAGATAATGATAGTCAAAATAATGTGTCTTTCGAGCATCCCCCTCACTGTGCTCCAGAAGTGTGGGTACCAGTCTGTGAAGGTACAGATGTAAGCATGTTCTCTCTTCACAGTTCATCCTGTCCTTAATCCTTTGCAAGCAGCAAAAACTTCCCTCCTCACCTTGTAAACCCAAGCATGTTTCTGCTATACACTGGTGGCCATTTTTTTTTTCCTGCAAAGAAGTACAGTGGTAACTGTTCAATCTATATTTTTGTTTATATGTAGCTTTTTGAGAGAGAGCAAAGATTTTTGCAGAGAATAATGGATTTGTTTTCTATTCTTCCATTTCTCCTGTGTCCAAAGCCATTTGCTCACATACATCATTGAGTCTGATGATATGAAATGAGCCCCATATCCCAGATGTTAGTTTATGGGGTTTCAGCACCCTGTCCCCCTCCTAGTCATTCTGTATTTTGTCTCAAGAATAAAGATGTTGGTTAATTCTGTGTATCAGTTTAATGGGTCACAAGATGCCAGGAGTAAACCTAACTCCTGTTATGTCTGTGAGGGTGTCTTGGGTGAGGTTGGCATTTGAACTGGTGAGAGGTCCTCCCCACTGAGGCCGGGTACCGTCCAATCTACAGGGACCCTAAACAGAACAGAAAGTGGAGGAAGGAAGGAATGTCCCTCACTGTTGACCTGGGACGTTCTGTCTCATCTTTTCTGCCCCTGCATTGGGAATTTCACCACTGGCCCCTGGTTTAAGGTCTTGGACTCAGACTGAAATGTGTCATCGGCTTTCCTGTGTTTCCAGTTTGCAGAGGACACGTGTAGTGTTCCATAATCATGAGAGCTGATTTCTTACAGAAAGTGAAAGTATTAGTTGCTCAGTCGTGTCTGACTCATTGTGATCCTATGGACTGTAGCCAGCCAGGCTCCTCTGTCCATGGGATTCTCCAGGCAAGAATACCGGAGTGGGTTGTCATTCTCTTCTCCAGGGGATCTTCCTGACCCAGGGATTGGGTCAGGAGTCTCTTGCATTGCGGGCAGAATCTTCACTGTATGAGCCACAAAGGAAGCCAACAAATACATACACACACACACACACACACACACACACATATATGTATGTGTATATATATATATATATATATATATGCCCTGATTATCTAGAGAATCTGACCAATAAATAGATCCTTTCTCTTACTTTTGTTTGTTGTGACTTGAGAGGTGACTGTAAAGAACACATCCATTTTCCTGCAGAAGGTGACTCAGAACCTGACTATGAGCTTATCTTTTAGTCCCTGAATTTTCACAGGTATCTGAAAAGGAAAGATTACTACATGAGGTACTAAAGGATATAAACTAAATCCAATGTGATCCTTGTCCTGGACAGACTTATAATAACATTCCCAGGTTACCATGAGCAGAGGTGTCTTCTCATTCTGAGAAGATCACATAAGACTAGGAGGTCAGAGGCAGCTTCATAGTGAAGGTGATTCTTGAACCTGGGGAGAAGGAGCATGGGTCCCCTGGGCTCAAGGACATGCACTTGTATGTACTGTGCTCCAAGTTTCAGAAAATGGAATGGCCCTGGATGGCAGGTCTATTCAGAACACATCTAGGGACATAACAGAGCATTCCCTTGTTTTGGTGTTTACTCAAGGAAAATGCCCAATACTCTGGCCACCTGATGCGAAGAGTTGACTCATTTGAAAAGACCCTGATGCTGGGAAAGATTGAGGGCAGGAGGAGAAGGGGATGACAGAGGATGAGATGGTTGGATGACATCGCCGACTCAATGGACATGAGTTCGAGCAAACTCTGGGAGATGGTGAAGGACAGGGAAGACTGACGTGCTGCAGCTCATGGGGTTGCAAGGAGTCAGACACAACTTAGTGACTAAAAAACAACAACAACAATAGGGAAAGTGCCAGTATCCAGGAGGAGGAATAAAACCAGGTGGCATTTAAATTGAGGGGCTTGAATGCAAGTAAGGGAAACTTGGTAGAGTCCCTTGGTAGAGGAATGGGACATGAATGAACATTTCTGAGCTTCAGAAATTTAAATTTAAGAATAGTGTGTAAGATGGATTAGTGAAAGAGTGAGAGAAAACCCAGGTGACCACACATCCAGATCCAAGGTGACTAATACATCAGTGGTGGCTTGGGTACCCGCTGCTTAATTCAATTAAAGTCTTCTGTTCTGATTATTTTTTTAATGAGGTAGTTGAACTAATTTATTTAGGAGGCTTAATCCACTTTTTAAATTTCCTCCTTTTGATTGATTATGAATTTGTGAGAATTCAGAGAGAGACATTAATACAATGGAACCTTGGATATATTTCACCACAGGGTTCATAAATCACATTACGGAGAATTATAAAATGTAGGAAAATTCTTAGTAGCGAATTTATTTTTGTTCACCTAGTTTTTCAAACTACATTTGAGAAGTGGCATGCCGTTGGGGCATGTTATAAAAGAGAGATGGCTGCATTTATCAAAACAATAATTATGCAGTTTCGTAAATTCCTGTTTACAGAAGATGAAAAGCTGTGTCTTCCCTCCTCCCTTCCTCAGCCAATACACGCTAGGTTTTGATGATGGAATTAAGGACCACTTGTGTGTTTTCTTCGTCATGGTGTACTACTGAATCTTGGCGAGAGCATCTCATGATCTAGTTATTTATTTTAATCAAATGGCATGATGCACAGTGACTTAAGGGAATAGTTAGACCAATCTTAGGATGATTCACAAGGGTTGGTTGCAGAAAATGCAAGAACTAGGCAAGCTGATGTCTGACTAGGAAAAGGTTTCAGTGATTTGAAAATCCAATAATATCTCTACTTCATCTTCTTGCAAAACGTCTTTCCTTGTGTGGTGAGGAAGAGGCTCTACAAGGCCATCAGTAGGCAATTGTCAGCCCAACAAACAGTTTCAGTAACTTCTGTGGGCAGCAGGCAGTGCTGCAGACATGCACTGACATGCTGCATTCTCCCTGCAGTGCACACATGTCCAACCTTGAATATTCATTGGAAGGACTCATGCTGAGACTGAAGCTTCAATGCTGATGTGAAGAACTGACTCACTGGAAAAGACTCTGATGCTTGGAAAGGTTGAAGGCAAAAGGAGAAGGAAGTGACAGAGGATGAGATGGTTGGATGGCATCACCGACTCAGTGGACATGAGGTTGAGCAAGCCCCAGGAGATAGTGAAGGACAGGGAAGCCTGGTGTGCTGCAGTCCATGGGGTCCGGAAAGACTCAGACATGACAGAGACCAAACAACAACAACATATTTATGCAACATCTGGCACTTAGTGGCCTTGTCTGACTTGAGCAGTGATCCTTTCTCAGGACACAGCCACTTGTTTTAGGTGATTGTTTCTGTTTTGTAGCTTCCAAGGTAATAATAAAGTATCTATTTCATTAGAGAAATAGGCATTTACTACCTGAATCCAAACTAGTCAAATGTTTTCTTTTATCCTTTGTTCAAATATTCCTCCCAAGCTGAGAGTCAAAGATGTCAGTTTTGCAGTTCTGAGCACCATGCTCTAGAGAAGCATCCTTTTGCTGCCTTAGACCCTCAGGCTACTGAGCCTGACCAACAGCTGTCATATCAATGCTAGGGACCCCTTTTCTCCTTGTTGGCAGTTGTGGTGAGGGAGGCTCCCATGTCTAAGTCAAGGAGACTTAAAGGTGGAGAGGGTGTGAGGGCTGTGGTAAATGCATATTGGATGTCCTCCAAGATGGAGTCTGTTTCAGATGAGATGAGATTCACTGCTCCAGCCTGGTGACTCCTGGGTTTCATAAAATGTGCACCAATATGCTCTAAAAATTAAGAATAATTCAAGCAAGACATGGAGGTGTAAAAGGAAGTATGTTATTGTGGTTATTTATTCACTAAGTTGTGTCTGACTCTTTCTTGAGCCCCATGGACTGTAACCCACCAGGCACTTCTGTCCATGGGATTTCCCAGGCAAGTATACTAGAGTGGGTTGCCATTTCCTATGCCAGGGGATCTTCCCGATCTAGGAATTGAACCCACATATCACTTTATGTCTCCTGCATTGGCAGGTGGGTTCTTTACTACTAGCACAACCTGGGAAGCCCCAGATGAAGTATATGGTGGGACGAAAGAGTATTCTTTCAATAGATTTAGTATTCATTCAGTATATTTCAATATGTAGGTCAAATCAGTTGAACTTAGGACTTCAGAAAAACACTAGAGATGCAGAGGGTGAGAAAGGAATATCTGGAGGAAAAACTGATGGCAGCAACGGTCACTCAGCTTCTATCTGGTAGCATATATCTCATTTCCAAAAAACAATATTTCTGCAATTACTGGAACAACTTTTTTAGGTCCTGTCTTTTTATTCAGATGAAGTAAGAGAGGGTTCTCGGTGTTCAGCACATGACCATCTTAGGGGAGAGAGAAGCATGTCAACTTTTAGGAGAAACCCAGCTTTCCCACTGTTAGACTGTGAGGCTGTTTGCTCTTTGAACATGTTAAGATCATCTATGAATTCGAGTTTTTATTTAGCCGCACTAGGAAGTGTGCTTTCTTCTAAAGTGAATGAATATAGCTTCTACAGTTTCAGATCATTCAGCTGTCCTTTTGCTCCTATGTGTATAGAAAAGTGAAAGTGAAAGTTGCTCAGTTGTGTCCGACTCTTTGGGACCCCATGGACTACACAGACCATGGAATCTTCCAGGCCAGAATGCTGGAGCGGGTAGCTCTTCACTTCTCCAGGGTATCTTCCCAATCCAGGGATTGAACCCAGGTCTCCCTCGTTGCAGGCGGATTCTTTACTGAGTCACAAGGGAAGCCCAGTGTGTATAGAAGCACTGGCCAAACACCGTTAGCAAAGAGACTAATTCTATGAGTTACTAAAATCACCTTCATCTTCTAAATGGAGGTCGATAAACTAAAACACCCACTGGGAAAACATTAATTTATGAGATTAGCCCTCCGTATGGGTAGAGTTCATTTCTATACTTTGTTAGTGTATTTGGCCTCTGGACAATTCTATGAAATAGATAAATGAAAACAGTTTTTTTTTTTTTTTCTTTTTCCCTAAGAGGGGAAATCAATGTTCCCAAGGATGTTTAGTTAAAAGTAGTAAAATTAGCCTCAGGCCTTTTGATTTCAACGTTCTTGCTCTTTCAACCATTTCTCAGGATGATGCATATGGAATTTTTTTTGTTTTATTTTGATGTCAGAGAAGAGCCTGGCCTGAGAATTGGAGAATGCAGCCCTGGCAGGCCAGGTCAGTGACTTCTTTGTGGCCTGTCTGTGGCTTCTTTCACCAACTACAAAAGGGTTTGCACTGGATAATTTTCAGCTAACAACATTTGGGGATTTTATTTAAAATATTTTAAGATGTTTTAGAAAAATTACGTCTACAGTAATTTTATTGGTGAAAGTTTCCCAGAATGTATCCTGAAAATGTTAGTTTCACATATGCTAATATGCATTATGTCAAAAATAAGCTTTATGGCCAATTTGGTTTGGGATGTACAGGGTGGAACCAAACTGGGCCTACTTCTGTTTGTGGTAGGATACTCTGTTACTCTCACAGATGAGTGCAGAGACGGAAAGAGAACACATGGGACGAACTCACAAGATGCCAGGAGGGCATTGTGGGTACCTTCTGGGCAAGATTGTCTAGGGGTTGAGTCCCGGGAAGACCCCTCCCAGCCCGACATTTGGAGATAGTTTTCAGTCCCCACGTCACCACTGCGTCTCCCACGCTCTGTCTCTTCCAAAATGGTTTTGAGGTGGCTAAAGACTTTGGTGGAATAAAATTTAAAGAAGTTTCTTACCAAATATAACCACAGGCATACAATTTAGAATGTCTTAATTCAGAATCTCCTCAGCTGTTGAGATTACTTTAGTTCTTCTTTATTTATGGCAGTGTTCCTCATTTCTGACATTTCTTGGAGTTTCATTCTAAGAATCCCTGACTCTGTTACCTTACCATGCTTTCTGATGCTGACTTTATGATATAAACCTATTACATGAACTCTCCCAAGGTTAAGATTTTAACTGATCACCAGGAAATACACATGAGCTTTGCCTTCCAGATCACTGGAGCTGTGCAGGGTCGCTGTGTTGGTGCACAGCCGCTACACCTCCTGATGATGTTTTCCCTTATTATGGTTTTCACCATTAAAAACCCTGTGGAGCTGGCCTGAGTGTGCCTGGCACGCCCAGGCCTTCCAGGAGAGCTCACCAGTAACTGGGAGAATCGTTCTCTATCCCCTGAACCACGAGCAGTCCCAGGAACGGGGCCCTTCCTTTCAGTGTGGGGTTAGGCTTATCCTGGTTAAATCACTGTGTCCCTGAAATACCTCAGACACAGATTCACACATGAAAAGCCTCTGTTTGTTGATATATAATTTGAAAATACTTTGTTCTTGTTTCTGACAAATTAATGAGGTTGAGGATTTGTTATAGTGCCTGCTTTCAGCATTTTTTTCCTCTTTTTTACATTTCTGTTTTCTGTTCCTGTTGGTGGTGGGGTGCATGACATTGCCTCATTTACCTTTTAATTAACAGCTTCTTTACAGAGTAAATTTGCTTTTTGAGTTATTTATTCTTCTTATTCTTATTTCAAAAATTGGAATGAAAAGAGAATTGGAAAGAAGACCGGGTGCCATGTCTGTCAGCTATCATTAATCTTGAGATTCACAGCCAGTTCACCACTGAGCAATGATCCGTCCCGATGTACCTTGCAATCAGTGCAGACTTAATTGGATTTTATATCTTTTTCATGGGAAAGTAAGGCCTTCTTTGAAGCTCAGAGTGTGAATAGTTATGTGGAATACAGAAAGGAATGGGAAGGAAGGCTTCCTTCTTGTAAAGTCAGAGTACACAGCATTCTGTAGGTGACTTTGATACAGACAGGAAGGGCTGCAAGGGGAGCACTCACTTATTCCAATGTTTTTGCATTTGTATATTTATTCCCAAAATACTACCTGATGTTTTCCAGGCCATGAGGCTGAATAAGGCTGACTATTGACTCTTTTCATGAAACTGACCTCCAAAGGGGTCTGAGAGAGACCAGGAACACGAAGTAAGCAAACGAAAAGATAAACATGTGATGCTGCAGAATGTGATACAGAGAATTTTACAGTATTAGGGGGAGAAAAAAGTGACTTAAGCTTGTCCAGTAAGGCTTTTCTGTGAATGTGTCATGTGCTCAGTTGTGCCTGACTCTGCAAGCCCATGGACTGTAGCCTGCCATGCTTCTCTGTCCATGGGATTTTCCAGGCAAGAATATTGGAGTGGGTTGCCATTTCCTACTCCAGGGATTCTCCCAACCCAGGCGTCAAACCCACATCTCCCATGTCTCTTACATTAGCAGGTGGATTCTTTACCACTGAGCCACATGGAAAGGGAAGACCTAAACTGAGATGTAACTGGCAGAACAAAGCCAGCTCTGTGATGACGAGGGTTTGCCAGCAGTGAGAGGGGCAGTGAGCAGCACCAAGGACAGTGATCCCCACAGGATTCCAAGTACAGCTAAAGCCACAGCAGGTTCTCAGCAAGAGTCGGTGGCTGATTTCACTCCTCTTGAAGTGTCACTCTGGGTCTTGTGGGCAAAGAGAAGTGCAGGGACAGGAAGGCAGGTCGTACACCAGGATGTGCTGATCACTGCCCGCTGCTGCCGGACACCGGCTCCGGCTTTGCACGAGGACCTGCTGGTAGGAAATGTGTGTGCTGGAGACCTTGAGATCAGACTGCATGGGGACGTGGGCGGGGGCGAAGGCTTAGGTTCTGGAGTGGGGGCTGCTCTGCAAGTGGGCTGAGTGTCCAGTAGGACAACTGTGCAGCTCCTGCACTCACACCCTAATGTGGGTCATGTATAGCTGTGTGTATGTGCATGTACATCTGCTTGTGTGTGCCCATGTGTGCAGACAACCAGGGTGATGTAATGATTATTTGTATCCAACACTGGTTCTGCCTACACTTCCCCTGGGAGGTGCTGGGGAGACAGCTGGGGAGACAGTGTGGGGCCCTGGAAAGTCCAGTTGCTCTACACTCAGCAGTCACATTGGTGCTGGGCAACTTGTCCTGGGTGGATGATTGTATTTTTATGAAAACTTAACCCTAAGTGACAAGGGAGAATTTGAAAAGAAAAAAAACAACAACCTTCTGATTAGTTTTTGTTAAGAGATAGTTGTTGACACAGCAAGTATTAATATAAAGGTCAGACCATTTGCAATTCAAAGTTCAAATAACTTTTTTTGTGAAATTTAATGTGATTCCATGCATATGGTATTTATTTATTTTTAAAATTGGTTGTCAGTTTATTTTCTATTTGATTTTTAAAAATTGAAGTGGATTTACAATGTTGTGTTAGTTTCAGTTGTACCGCAAAGTGATGCAGTTCTCAGTTCAGTTCAGTCGCTCAGTCGTGTCCGACTCTTTGAGACCTCATGAATCGCAACACGCCAGGCCTCCCTGTCCATCACCATCTCCCGGAGTTCACTCAGACTCACATCCATCGAGTCTGTGATGCCATCCAGCCATCTCATCCTCTGTCATCCCCTTCTCCTCCTGCCCCCAATCCCTCCCAGCATTAGAGTCTTTTCTAATGAGTCAACTCTTTGCATGAGGTGGCCAAAGTACTGGAGCTTCAGCTTTAGCATCATTCCTTCCAAAGATATCCCTGGGGTTGACCTCCTTCAGAATGGACTGGTTGGATCTCCTTTCAGTCCAAGGGACTCTCAAGAATCTTCTCCAACACCACAGTTCAAAAGCATCAATTCTTCAGCACTCAGCCTTCTTCACAGTCCAACTCTCACATCCATACATGACCACAGGAAAAACCATAGCCTTGACTAGACGGACCTTAGTTGGCAAAGTAATGTCTCTGCTTTTGAATATACTATCTAGGTTGGTCATAACTTTTCTTCCAAAAAGTAAGCATCTTTTGATTTCATGGCTGCAGTCACCATCTGCAGTGATTTTGGAGCCCCCCAAAATAAAGTCTGACACTGTTTCCACTGTTTCCCCATCTATTTCCCATGAAGTGATGCGACCGGATGCCATGATCTTCGTTTCTGAATGTTGAGCTTTAAGCCAACTTTTTCGCTCTCCTCTTTCACTTTCATCAAGAGGCTTTTTAGCTCCTCTTCACTTTCTGCCATAAGGGTGGTGTCATCTGCATATCTGAGGTTATTGATATTTCTCCCGGCAATCTTGATTCCAGCTTGTGTTTCTTCTAGTCCAGCGTTTCTCATGATGTACTCTGCATATAAGTTAAATAAGCAGGGTGACAATATACAGCCTTGACGTACTCCTTTTCCTATTTGCAACCAGTCTGTTGTTCCATGTCCAGTTCTGACTGTTGCTTCCTGACCTGCATACAGATTTCTCAAGAGGCAGGTTAGGTGGTCTGGTATTCCCATCTCTTTCAGAATTTTCCACAGTTTATTATGATCCACACAGTCAAAGGCTTTGGCATAGTCAATCAAGCAGAAATAGATGTTTTTCTGGAAGTCTCTTGCTTTTTCCATGATCCAGCGGATGTTGACAATTTGATCTCTAGTTCCTCTGCCTTTTCTAAAACCAGCTTGAATATCAGGGAATTCAGGGTTCACGTATTGCTGAAGCCTGGCTTGGAGAATTTTGAGCATTACTTTACTAGCATGTGAGATGAGTGCAATTGTGCGGTAGTTTGAGCATTCTTTTGCATTTCCTTTCTTTGGAATTGGAATGAAAACTGACCTTTGCCAGTCCTGTGGCCACTGCTGAGTTTTCCAACTTTGCTGGCATATTGAGTGCAGCACTTTCACAGCATCATCTTTCAGGATTTGAAACAGCTCAACTGGAATTCCATCACCTCCACTAGCTTTGTTCGTAGTGATGCTTTCTAAGGCCCACTTGACTTCACATTCCAAGATGTCTGGCTCTAGATTAGTGATCACATCATCATGATTATCTGGGTTGTGAAGATCTTTTTTGTACAGTTCTTCTGTGTATTCCTGCCACATCTTATTAATATCTTCTGCTTCTGTTAGGTCCATACCATTTCTGTCCTTTATCAAGCCTATCTTTGCATGAAATGTTCCCTTGGTATCTCTAATTTTCTTGAAGAGATCTCTAGTCTTTCCCATTCTGTTTTCCTCTATTTCTTTGCATTGATCGCTGAAGAAGGCTTTCTTTTCTCTTTTTGCTATTCTTTGGAACTCTGCATTCAGATGCTTATATCTTTCCTTTTTTCCTTTGCTTTTCCCCCTCTCTTCTTTTCACAGTTATATGTAAGGCCTCCCCAGACAGCCATTTTGCTTTTTTGCATTTCTTTTCCATGGGGATGGTCTTGATCCCTGTCTCCTGTACAATGTCATGAACCTCATTCCATAGTTCATCAGGCACTCTATCTATCAGATCTAGGCCCTTAAATCTATTTCTCACTTCCACTGTATAATCATAAGGGATTTGACTTAGGTCATACCTGAATGGTCTAGCGGTTTTCCCTACTTTCTTCAATTTGAGTCTGAATTTGGCAATAAGGAGTTCATGATCTGAGCCACAGTCAGCTCCTGGTCTTGTTTTTGTTGACTGTATACAGCTTCTCCATCTTTGGCTGCAAAGAATATAATCAGTCTGATTTCGGTGTTGACCATCTGGTGATGTCCATGTGTAAAGTCTTCTCTTGTGTTATTGGAAGAGGGTGTTTACTATGACCAGTTCATTTTCTTGGCAAAACTCTATTAGTCTTTGCCCTGCTTCATTCTGCATTCCAAGGCCAAATTTGCCTGTTACTGCAGGTGTTTCTTGACTTCCTACTTTTGCATTCCAGTCCCCTATAATGAAAAGGACATCTTTTTTGGGTGTTAGTTCTAAAAGTTCTTATAGGTCTTCATAGAACCGTTCAACTTCAGTTTCTTCAGCATTACTGGTTGGGGCATAGACTTGGATAACTGTGATATTGAATGGTTTGCCTTGGAGACGAACAGAGATCATTCTGTCATTTTTGAGATTGCATCCAAGTACTGCATTTTGGACTCTTCTGTTGACCATGATGGCTACTCCATTTCTTCTGAGGGATTCCTGCCCACAGTAGTAGATATACTGGTCATCTGAGTTAAATTCACCCATTCCAGTCCATTTTAGTTCACTGATTCCTAGAACATCAACGTTCACCCTTGCCATCTCTTGTTTGACCACTTCCAATTTGCCTTGATTCATGGACCTGACATTCCAGGTTCCTATGCAATATTGCTCTTTACAGCATTGGATCTTGCTTCTATCACCAGTCACATCCACAGCTGGGTATTGTTTTTGCTTTGGCTCCATCCCTTCATTCTTTCTGGAGTTATTTCTCCACTGATCTCCAGTAGCATATTGGGCACCTAATGACCTGGGGAGTTCCTCTTTTGGTATCCATGATGCAGTTCTACCTGTACATATATTCACTGGGTTTTTTCTAGATTTTTTTCTCACACAGATTATCCTAAAATATTGAGTAAATTTCCCTTTGCTCTACAATGAATCCTTGTTGTTTATCTGTTTTGTGTGTAGTAGTGTGTATATATCAGTCCCAACACCTAATTTGTTGTTTAGTCTGAGTTCAATAAAAAGACAAAAATCTGTCATTTGATACAAGGGATATGCATGTTATGTTTCTTTTGTTTGAATCTCTAAGGATTTATTGTTAATGTTATTGGCCTTTTATTATTGAGAAATGGATGAGATAGGTGAACTTAAATAAGCAGGTGAAGTAGTATGTGTGAGATAACATGGATCATGATGGTCCTAAGTGGCCAGTAACTTACTGTTCATCCCTTTCCCTCCAGCTTCTCTATTGAGAGAGACACAAATCTCATCATGGAAGAAAGCCCTTGGAGGTCCAATCACAGGCTTTTGGTGTGCTGGTGCTTGTAGGTTTGCAGGAGAGGGTCCTAGGAAACCAGTTCATGTGCCTTCCCCACCCCCACCCTGCGTCCAAGGAGTGCAGAGAACACTGCTCCACTGAGGAGCTGGAACTTCAGTGTAGTTCAGTCTTAGCCAGGAGGAGATGTGACCACGAATGGGGTGGACTGTTGCCCTGAGGCCCTGATGGGACATGCCTTGGGCTTGTGCAGTGCGGTTCTGTCCTGCTCCCTTCCAATCCACCTTTTCTCTGACTCTCCACACCGCTAGTTTCCTTTGGGGGCATTTTATTCCAAGTCTAGATTTAAAAGAAAAAAAAATTGATTTGGAATAAAGCATAAACATTTAAAAATATAACTCATATTGTGTCCAACTTTTTATTATTATTATTATTCCTAAACAGTGTAATTTTCTTGCGGTGGAGGGAGGTCAAATATAAATTATTTCCAATAACATTCAATGAATGACCTGAGGTATAAAATTTTCCTAATGTTTTAAACCTTAATGTGTAACTTACCTTGCCAAATTACCATGTTTTGCTCCTTTTTTCCTCAAAACCATCACTAAATTCCAAAGGGAGTAACTTGAAGAATTGACCCTTTGTAATAGGAAGAGATTACCACACTAAGTGTTGTACAGTTTTAAGAATTTCTGCCTACCTGATTTCATTAATGAAATGGCAAACTTCCCACACAATAAATATCATTAGACATTTTGGCTGGGGGACCCTCGGGAAAGGTGAGCTGCTTCGATAATGGTAAGTTCTTAAGCATCTAAAGCAGAAAGCAGTCTGTTCTCCTGTTGGAATACTTTTCTTAACCTCTACCTTATCAATTTCCAGAAGGAAAATTATCTAAAAGGCATTTTTTATTGAATTCTAATTAACCAGCTTTCCTTCTGGCTTCTAGGATTAGATAACACGGGAAGTAAAATTTCATAATCAGGAATTGAGAATGAAGTTTACAGAGACAGAAATTGGTGGTTCAAATATAGTGTACATATTATAAAAGTGAAAGCATACATAATTCTTTTATTCTATTAAGATAAATATTCAAGTCATAATTCTTATTATCTTCCTAGAGAATTTTGACATTATTAAGTTGTCAGAGAATCTTCTTCGGGTGGGTTAGGCTTTTATTTAGAAATGAAAATAGAAATTTTTTCCTTAGACTTACAAGTTGAGGGAGTTAATGGCTCAAAACATTTCATATAATCATATAACACACAGTAAATAGAGTTCAAAGAAGACTCATATTCAATCTATAGCAGTGTAAGTTTTGACAGTCAAATCAGCTATTTCAAATAATTTAACAGAGGACACACTTTCTTCCCATTCCTGATGGTGTCATAGTTTCTTGTCAAAGATGGTCATAACTTTAAAAATTAAAAAAGATTCTTATAACCACTTTTATACACTTTCAGCTTAAAACCCAAAACAAAGCTCAAAACAACCAAATTTTAGTATGGTTTATTAAATTGACATTTTTCCACTTAAGATGGTTTTATTTGATCCATACTGTGTATGCTTTCATTTAGTCATTAAAGAAAAAGACTGGTTGCTTCTTGAGAGTAACAGGCTAAGCTATGGAACCATCTGAAAGTTCACAGAGAGAAATAAAAGATAAATCCAAGAAGAACCTTCGTGGGATTGGAAACAAGCCTCAAAATCTTTTCCCAAAGTTAACCTCTGCAAAGGAGTCCAAATTTAATTAGATCAGACTTTGGAACAATATGTGCCTAGGGCATTTTTGGATAAAATAAAACCATCAGCTTGAAATTAGTGAAAGCTAACTAACAACTAGGTATGATACAGATGTAGACAGCTTAACAGAGAGATCAGGAAGAGAGAGACACTCAAAAGAACTGTATGAACACCACGGTCATCCCAGGGTGGCTGCATCCAGGCTCAGCGCTGTGACTTTCGAGAAGTGACAGGAAAGATACTTTAGTGAAATGGTCTAGTCAAGACAAAATCAGGAAAAGAAAACTCTCCTAAGATAAGGGTGATCCATGCATAAGGGAAAATAAATGAATAAATGAATGAAAAACTCCCAGAAACTGCTTTGGAGAAGGCTCAGATGCCAGATTTAGCAGAAAAAGACTTCAAAGAAGCTTTTGCTAAAGTGTTCAAAGAACTAATGCAAATGATACAAAAAGAAGTAAAGGAAGATAGGACAATATCTCATCAAATATGCAGTATAATGAAGTGGATAAAATTATTAAAAAATAGAAATTCTGAAGTTGAGAAGTATAATTAATAATCACAATGAAAAATTCACTAGGTGGCCCCATTAGTAGATTTGAGCTGGCAGAAGAAAGCATCAACAAACGTGAAGATAGATTGATAGAGATTATGCAACCTAAAGAACAGAAAACACAATGAAGGAAAAAGAAAGGAGCTTCAGGAAGTAATCAATATTCAAATAATGGGAGTACCAAAATGAGTGGAGAGAGAGAAATAGAAATAGTATTTGAGGAAATAATGGTGGAAAATTTTGCAAATGGGTTGAAAAAAATGAACTCGACTTCGGAGTTCAGTATAGTCTAGTTAACATAAAGACAAAGATCCTCCAACTCAGACACATTGTAGAAAAAGAATGGAAGCCAAAGATAAAGATTCAGTCTTGAAAGCAGCAAGAGAAAATTAATTTGTCATGTACAAAGGAATGCTAATAAAAGTTATTGCTGACATTCCATCAGAAATGATGAAGGCCAGAGATAGTAAGATGACTGAAAGGAAATGAAGAGTATTGAAAGGAAAAAATGCAAAACAAAACTGTCAGGTAGGAATCTTATATCCAGCAAACTATTTTAAAAATTAAGAGACAATAAAAGCATTTCCCAAATGAAAGTTGACATTATCTTTTGTTCCTATAGCTGCCTAAGAAAAAATACTGAAAGAAAATACTCAGACTGAAAATAAGTGACTTCATAAATTAAGTCCACTCAAAAAGAGTAAAAGGCATTGAAATCAAAGTATTTTCTTAGATCACAGGTGTTGAAATTAGAAATCAGTATCAGAAGGAAAATTGGAAAATGCACAAGTATGTGGAAATTAAACAAAACTATGTCTGATATCAATTGTAATTGGAAATGGAAGAGTATCAGACAATAAAATTAATGAAGTAATGATACTTCAGTAATGATACAAACGGATGAACCTTAAAAACTTGCTAAGTGAAATTATGTAGTCATGAAAGAACACATATTCTATGATTCCATTTACATGTACTATCCAGAATAGGCAAATCCTTAGAGAAAGAAAGTAGATTATAGTTGCTGGGGGATAAGGGAGGGGAGAAGGAGGTGTGACAGCAAATGGGTATTGTGTTTCTTTTTGGCTTCATGAAATGATCTAAAATTAGACAGTGGTGATGTTTGCACAAATCAGTGCTGTAAACAAATAATGTGTAAAGTTAAGTAGGGGAGCATTATGATATGTGGCTAATATCATTAGAGCTGTTAAAAATAAAGAAGGCCATAAAGAAGAATTCTCCCCATTTTTTTTCTACTACGCTTCTCTAGTATTATACCCTCACCCCTCCCCCCCCCCCCCCCCCCCCCCCCCCGCTGCAATATACCTCCTTTGGGCTTACCTGGTGGCTCAGATGGTAAAGAATCTGCTTGCAGTGCAGGAGACATGGGTTCAATCCCTGGGTTGTGAATATCTCCTGGAGAAGGGAATAGCTACCCACTCCAGTATTCTTGCTTGGGAGAATTCCATGGACAGAAGAGACTGGCAGACTACGGTTCATGGGGTTGCAAAGAATCAGACATGACTAAGTAACACACAAATGCATAGACATGCACACATACATGTACACACACACATGCACATGCCTCCTTTACAGCATGCTGTCTCTGAGACGGAAAGTAATGGGCACAGACCTAAAACTTGTACATAGAGTACTCGGATTCATGGGGTACCTGGTATAGTTTTCCAAATATTTACGGAGAACTTTCAAGTGCCACTATGGTACTAGATTTCAACTGTGAATGTAAGAAAATAAGGAATTTTCAGAAATGGTGTTATGTTGTGGCATAGATCAGGATATGTGGGTGGAGCAGGCAGGAGAGCTGGGAAGGAGGAAGGGCAACAGTGACCTGTACTGAGTGCCAGCAAATCCCCACAGCATCTCGGGGCTGGTGACTTTGTATTACACCAACTACAGTGTGGTTTTGCTGCACCACCCAGTTCAGTTCAGTCTCTCAGTCGTGTCTGACTCTTTGCGGCCCCATGGACTGCAGCACACCAGGCCTCCCTGCCCATCACCAACTTCCGGAACATACCCAAACCGATGTCCGTTGAGTCGGTGATGCCATCCAGCCATCTCATCCTCTGTCATCCCTTCTTCTCCTGCCCCCAATCTCTCCCAGCATCAGGGCCTTTTCAAATGAGTCAGCTCTTCAAATCAGGTGGCCAAAGTATTGGAGTTTCAGCTTCAACATAAGTCCTTCCAATGAACACCCAGGACTGATCTCCTTTTGGATGGACTGGTTGGATCTCCTTACAATCTAAGGGACTCTCAAGAGTCTGCTCCAGCACCACAGTCCAAAAGCATCAATTCTTCGGCACTCAGCTTTCTTTATAGTCCAACTCTCACATCCATACACGACCACTGGAAAAACCATAGCCTTGACTGCTGCTGCTGATGCTAAGTCGCTTCTGTCGTGTCCGACTCTGTGCGACCCCATAGACGGCAGCCCACCAGGCTCCCCCATCCCTGGGATTCTCCAGGCAAGAACACTGGAGTGGGTTGCCATACGGACCTTTGTTGGCAAAGCAATGTCTCTGCTTTTTAATATGCTGTCTAGGTTGTTCATAACTTTCCTCCAAGGAGGAACCATCTTTTAACTTCATGGCTGTAATCACCATCTGCAGTGATTTTGGAGCCCAAAAAATAAAGTCTGACACTGTTTCCACTGTTTCCCCACTTATTTGCCATGAAGTGAGGGGACCAGATGCCATGATCTTAGTTTCCTGAATGTTGAGCTTTAAGCCAACTTTTTCACTCTCCTCTTTCACTTTCATCAAGAGGCTTTTTAGTTCCTGTTCACTTTCTGCTATAAGGGTGGTGTCATCTGCATATCTGGGGTTATTGATATTTCTCCCAGCAATCTTGGTTCCAGCTTATGCTTCATCCAGCCCAGCATTTCTCCTGACATACTCTGAATGTAAGTTAAATAAGCATGGTGACAGTATATAGCCTTGACGTACTCCTTTTCCTATTTGGAACCAGCCAAAGGCTTTGGCATAGTCAAGAAAGCAGAAATAGATGTTTTTCTGGAACTCTCTTCCTTTTTTGATGATCCAGAGGATGTTGGCAATTTGATCTCTGGTTCCTCTGCCTTTTCTAAAACCAGCTTGAACATCTGGAAGTTCACGATTCACATATTGCTGAAGCCTGGCTTGGAGAATTTTGAGCATTACTTTACTAGTATGTGAGATGAGTGCAATTGTGTGGTATTTAGAGCATTCTTTGGCATTGCCTTTCTTTGGGACTGGAATGAAAACTGACCTTTTCCATTCCTGTGGCCACTGCTGCGTTTTCCAAATTTGCTGGCAGTTTGAGTGCAGCACTTTCACAGCATCATCTTTTAGGATCTGAAATAGCTCAACTGGAATCCCATCACCTCCACTAGCTTTGTTTGTAGTGATGCTTCTTAAGGCCCACTTGACTTCACATTCTAGGATGTCTGGCTCTAGGTGAGTGATCACTCCATTGTAATTATCTGGGTTGTGAAGAATCCTTTTTGTACAGTTCTTCTGTGTATTCCTGCCACATCTTATTAATATCTTCTGCTTCTGTTAGGTCCATACCATTTCTGTCCTTTATTGAGCCCATCTTTGCATGAAAATCTCCCTTGGTATTTCTGATTTTCTTGAAGAGATCTCTACTCTTTTCCATTCTGTTATTTTCCTCTATTTCTTTGCACTGATCACTGAGGAAGGCTTTCTTATCTCTCCTTGCTATTCTTTGGAACTCTGCCTTCAAATGGGTATATCTTTCCTTTTCTCCTTTGCTTTTTATTTCTCTTCTTTTCACTGCTATTTGTAAGGCCTCCTCAGACACCCATTTTGCTTTTTTGCATTTCTTTTTCTTGGGGATGTCTTGCTCCCTGTCTCCTGTACAATGTCATGAACCTCCATCCATAGTTCATCAGGCACTCTGTCATCAGATCTAGGCCCTTAAATCTATTTCTCACTTCCATTGTATAATCATAAGGGATTTGATTTAGGTCATGTCTGAATTGGAGAAGAAAATGGCAACCCACTCAGTACTCTTGCCTGGAAAATTCCATGGATGGAAGAGCCGGGTAAGCTACAGTCCATGGGGTCGCAAAGAGTTGGACACGACCGAGCAACTCCACTTTCTTTCTTTCTATAGTTCCTTTTGGAGAAGGAAATGTCAACCCACTCCTGTGTTATTGCCTGGAGAATCGCATGGATGGAGGGGTGTAGTGGGTTACAGTCTATGGGGTTGCAAAGGGTTGGGCAAGACTAAGCAACTAACACACACACATACATGTACCTGAATGGTCTAGTGGTTTTCCCCATTTTCTTCAATTTAAGTCTGAATTTGGCAATAAGGAGTTCATGCTGTGAGCCACAGTTCAGATCCACTGAGCCACTGAGATTCAGATCCACTGAGCCACTGATCACAGATCTGATCAGTTCATGATCAGAGCCATAGCTGCACCACCCAGCAATTCTCAGACTCTCAGTGGGTACTGACCAGGTTAGCACAAGTTTACCTCATTTCTAACACTGTCAACCTGAGAGTGTCAGGTCCCACGGGTAGAGAACTCAGTTTCACATGATGCCCCACTTCAGATGCCAACTGCAGGTCCAGGTTGTCACTTGTGCCTCTGACCAACTGGCTACAAATCAGGAGTTTTCATAACCCCTCCTTGGGTCCCACTAATTTGCTAGAACTGCTCACGGAACTCAGGAAACCAGTTAGGTTACCCATTTACTGTCAAAGGAATGCAGGAGATGCAGGCCCCATCTCTGGGTGGGGAAGATCCCCTGGAGGAGGAAATGGCAACCCACTCCAGTGTTCTTGCCTGGGAAATCCTGTGAACAGAGGAGCCTGGTGTGCTGTGGTCCGTGGGGTTGCAAAGAGTTGGACATGGCTTAGTGACTAAACAACAACAACATAGTCTGAAAACCAACATTTTATTACATGAGATTTTTTACGTGGATTTGAAGCATGTTAGCTTTTAATGTTCTTGAGGTACCTAATCATAAGGTAAAACTTGATGGATAAAGTCCTAAGTGTACACAAAGAGCTTTAGAAAACTAGCCAACTGGAAACAAACTCCCACATGTTTGTAGTGACAGATGGGAAGTGTTGGAAGAAACTTTAAATTGGCTTTCATGATAGTGCCTGCCATCAGCAAAAAGGTGGAATTCTAAGTACATCTGTTCTGATTAAAACCCTTTACTGTCCCTGTTGGGTGAAAGTGGGTTTTACCTTTTAACGGATCTCTTAAGGACAGTTAAGTTGTGTGTATTACCTCCACCATTAATTTACAGACATAATTCAAAATATAATGCTAAAAAGTTATTCTTAATAAATAAAAAGTCCATAGAAATGCTCAAATCAGCTTTTTGTGGATCAACAAGTAGTATTTATTAATATATTTTGATTTTCTTATACTTGTACTTTTTACTAGAGCATGAGTGCATACAGACATTGGAAACTTGAAAGCAGAGTATTATTTCTGCAAGAATATCTTATCCTTATCTACATTTCACATGCTCAAAACCCCTCAAGTCAGTTCAGTCACAGTCGTGTCCGACTCTTCAGACAGGCTTCCCTGTTCATCACCAGCCCCTAGAGTTTGCTCAAACTCATGTCCATTGATTCAGTGATGCCATCCAACCATCTCATCCTCTGTCATCCCCTTCTCCTCTCGCCTTCAATCTTTCCCAGCATCAGGGTCTTTTCCAATTAATCAGCTCTTTGCATCAGGTGGCCAAAGTATTGGAGCTTCATCTTCAGCATCAGTCCTTCCAGTGAATATTCAGGATCCCTACTAGCCACTATATGCTTTTATGTGTGCATGTACCATTATTACATTTTTATGGAGATCAAGGAGAATGCATGAAGGTCTTTTCATCCTAAGGTGAGGAAATTGGAAATTGCTTCTCTATGGGCTCTATGTTGAAGAGAGGGAGTGTTGGTTAACAAATCAGTGAAATGTCAACTGAACTGTTTTTGTATTTCTGTTGAGAATAACTGAATTCTTATACATGTGAGAGGGGAAGTTCCCCTTCTGTATCCTTCTCACCTCTCTAGGTGAGCAGTCTTCTAGTCCCCCAGGATACTCATTATACTATCTGCAGTTTACTGCATCTTACTACATGCTTTAAATTGTCATGAATATGTGGATGGATAGAGATATAGATATTTACATATACATAGAAGTAAGCATATGCATATACACATAGCATTATTTTTCATGGTATGCTTTGTTTAAATGGTATAAATGAGACATGAAAAAATAAATTCTTTTCTACTGTTCATCAAATATTAAGTATAATTCTCAAGATCATATTTCTTACTAAGGAATATTATAAAGAGCTGTGTGTTGGATTAAGATAATGCAATGAAATAAACATTATTTCAAAGTCAAAAAACTGTTAAAGCTTATCTAATCCCCTCATTTTTTAATTATAATGCCAATTTTTTTCCTTCTGAACCTAGAGAATGCCTCATTGCAATAAGATAAAAAGATGATAGGGACTGTGATGGAAATGTCAGGAGTGTAAGACATTGAGTGGGTTAGAGGAGAAATTAAAGATAGTTTATTAAAGATCACAATGGACACTTCTTGATTTCATATATTAATAGACCATCTCAGATCTGAAGAAACAGTTGAGGACACTTTTTAAAAATTTGCCTCAAAGCCTTGTAGATCCTTTAAGTAGTAGTCAGTGCTAGAGAAAAACATAGTAATTGCCTAGCAATATCACCTCATATTTAAATATGAATATTGAGGTCTGATAGTAAGATGGTTTGTGTGTGGCTTTTATTTTAAGATGAGTGAATTGGTAGATTGAGAAATACCAATTGAATGGCAGATATGAATGTAAAAAGGAGAAAGAGAAATGATTGATTGATGAGATTTCAAAAATTTAGAGTAGAAAAATCTCAAAGTCTGATGAAAAGTTCAATTTTGAAGTAAATAAAGTGACTCAATACAGTGTAAAACAGAAAATTAAAACAGAAAGACCCAGAGGGAGGGGATGGGGAGGGAGGAGGGAAGGGGATTCAGAATGGGGAACACATGTATACCCGTGGTAGATTCATGTCAATGTATGGCAAAACCAATACAATATTGTAAAGTAATTATCCTCCAATTAAAATAAATAAATTTATATTAAAAAAAGAATGGATGCAGCTATCTATATATTTGTTGGATTTGGAGTAAATTTTTTTTAGATAACTTTTTTTAAGGAAAATTTTATATAAGGTTATTTCCTGAGAATAAATCTGGCCACAGGGTTATAACTCTATGAAGAATGGAGTAATTGCAAAATTCATCTGCTGAGGACTGGAGACTGGAGTGTTTATGTAGAAGGATTGGTGGGCAGAGTTGAGAACCCAGTTGAGTTTGGAAACCCAAAAATAATAGTGGGGTCAAGTGTGCAGCTGTGTGGTTTTCTCTAGTAGCTTTCAGCAGTTGAGGGGTTTTGCACAGTTAATGCAGCTGAGTTTCCCCCTCATGCAACGCAGACACACTATCTGGTCAGTATCCAAGAATTTTTAAAAAGTAGCCTAAACTGTTTCTTAAGATCTGAGATGATCTGTTAATGTATGAAATCAACAAGTGTCCATTGTGATCTTTAATTTCTCCTCTAACCCACTCAATGTCTTACACTCCTGACATTTCCATCACAATCCCTATCATCTTTTATCTTATTGCAATGAGGCATTCTCTAGGTTCAGAGGGAAAATGTTCAGGATATTGACAAATGCTACAAAAATGTTCAGGATACTGACAAAATAGACACTGTTATCTGTGCTCAGTACAGGATGACTCTGGAACACTTTCTGCTGTGTCCTCAAAGTCCTCGGGCTGTCCTGTGCACTCAGACATCACTGACTGTTTCACAGCAGACCGCCACTTATCTCTGCTGCTAGAAGGCCTTTTATTTATCTTATTAGTTTATGATCAAGGTGGGTGCGTGCATGCTAAATCGTTAAGTTGGGTCTGACTCTTTGTGACCCTATGGACTATATCCCACCAGGCTTCTCTATCCATGGGATTCTCCAGGCAGAATATTAGAGTGGGTTGCCATCTCCTCCTCCAGGGGAATCTTCCTGATCCAGGGATTGAACACAAGTCTCTAAGTCTCCTGCATTGGCAGGTAGGTTCTTTACCACTAGTGCCATCTGGGAAGCCTGATGATCGAGATACTCCTACCAAGAGTTTTAAAGTTTTTCTAGACGTAAATGCCCATTCCTTTAAACTTAAGCATTTTCTGAGTTTCATTGAGTCTACAAGCTTCACACTGACAGGAAAAATGTGTCAACTCAAATTTTAAGAGAAAAAAGGCCTTAGAAATTCAGAAGAGTAACCCAATACTGGGAAATATGTATCATTCAATTTAATGTTCAAATTCACATTTTTTTGGTTTTCCAATTTAGAAAACAAGCCGCTTAGCCCTTTTCATTGATTTCATCTTATTTCCTGAAATTTACTCATAAACTAAGTGAAATAGAAGGATGTAGTTACTATTTTACAACAACTGTTTTATTTTCTCCAGGTGATAAGCTTTTTCAAGGGAGTAAGAGAATGCCAAATTACCTGCAGTGTTAAAAATCTTGCTGCTCATTACTCTTGTATAAATATACCAAGGTGAGCCAGTAAAGGGAAGCCGGGTATTTTCTCTTCCCTCCCCGACATTTGATGGAACATTCTCTAAAGGAAGAGCGCTTCCTTCTCATGTCCTCGTCCTCTCCTGTTCCCTCAGTTCTAATTTTGTCCACGAGCCTCACCTTGAGTGTTGGAGAGATTTATTTTGTTACTCTAAAGCTTGGAAATAAGGGACAGCTTAAAATATAGAATATACTTTCTAGAAGAATAAAGTCCCTATAAATAAATAGACCACAATATTTCTTAAAATACTCACCATTCAAAAAGTACAGTTATCTGAAGAAAGGACCTAATGGCAATCAAAATGTTTTTTTAAAATTTGCCCCCTTGATCTACTGCAGTGCTTTCAGTACTCGATACTACTAGAAGAGCCATAGTTTTAATAACCTGCATTTCTCATAACCCTTGAATTAAATACTCACCATTCAAAAAGTACAGTTATCTGAAGGAAGGACCTAATGGCAATCAAAATGTTTTTTAAAATTTGCCCCCTTGATCTACTGCAGTGCTTTCAGTACTCGATACTACTAGAAGAGTCATAGTTTTAATAACCTGCATTTCTCATAACCCTTGAATTTTTAATATCTAGCACTTTGATATTTGTAGGGACTTACAAAAGTTTCTTTCTGATCTGGAAATCAGTATTGTATACTTTTAGGCAATGCTAAAATGACTTTATTTATTTTACTTTATCCAATGTATGTGTAATGCGTGGCACATCTAGAATATAATTAGCCTTCTCAAATGATGGAACCTCGTAAGTAGCTCACTAGAACGCATGCTCCAAAAGAACTAGAATGCCTTGTTTTCCTATTTGTTCCCTGCTGTATCCCCAGTGCCCAGATCAGTTCCTGCTTCCATAAATGCTGTTGAATTGATCAATTAATTATAGCTGCTATTTCCATCTAATCACTCTTTGCTATAAGACAAGTAAAACCATAGCCTGATGTGGCTGGGAGAAAGTCTGCTCGCTCATTTAACTTTTTTTTTTTTCATTCAGTGCTGACCATAACAGCTAGTGCTGTGCCAAGCTGTCCAGATGTCCTCTTTCAATAGTTCAGGCTCCAAGATCTGCTTCTGTTCTTTCCTTTTGCCATTTGTGTTGAAGTGATTGATTGCTTCGACCCAGGCTTTTAATATCTACAGCAAAGAGTCTTGAACCTTTTTCTGAATGCCATTTTCCCAGTTCAAATTTTAAGCCCACATGCCATCAACTATACTCCTAAAAATCTATCAATTCCAATTCTTCCAAGTTTTTAAATAACATAAATGCTTCAAGAGTTCTTGTGCACTCAGAAAATGCCTGCCCCTTCCTGTTATCCTGGAATGTCTTTCTCTTTCTTGTGATGTATTTTAGCTCTGCACGTCTTTATCCCTTCAAAAGCTTCTTCGTCTGACATCATGGGGAACTTAATATTTTTGTGAAAAGAAAGAAACTTCAGTGTTGAGCCTGACCTGAGAAACACTAGCCCATAATGCAGATATCACAGTCTCTGTTACTTCCCATAAGCAATATCAAATGTTCGCTTTGGCTCCAATACACCAAGCTTTTACACTTTCCTGTCCCTTGTGTTGCATAAATGCATGAAAGACTAGAGCTTGTGTTTTATAAATATAGTTGGAAATAACTGCACTCTGCTTCTCATTTAATGTACTTCATTCCATTCCTGTTAGTCTGCTGTGGATTTGGAAAAGAGGTTCTCCTTCTTGTTGGTGGCATACACACGCGTTTAGTTTAGCCGATTGAAGGAAACGATTCCACCATGCCTGAAGTTTTGGCCCTTTGAAGGCATCCGAGTGTAGTTGCCAAGTGGCACAGTTGTCTCTCCAGATAGCTTATCACCTAATTTTGGGCTTCCCTTATGACTCAGATGGTAAAGAATCTGCCTGCAATGTGGGAGACCTGAGTTCCATCCCTGGAAGATCCCCTGGAGAAGGGAAAGGCTACGCACTCCAGTATTCTGGCCTAGAGAATTTCATGGACTGTATAGTCCAAGGGGTTACAAAGAGTTGGACACGACTGAGCAAATTTCACTTTCACCTTCTCTCACCTAATTTAGTCCATACCTTGGCTCACCATCACTCCTGTGGCACCAGTGGTCTTAGGGCTTTGTGGACCATTAACTCCTCTCTGCACACAGGACAGGTCTCTTTGTGAGTATTCAGAGCACACTGTGAGTGAGAGAGCCAAAAACCCAAGGGAGGACTCTTGGCCTAAGTTGTGAAGGGATTACAGCTTGTGGAGGATGGAGTAGAGTCCCTCTCTGTTCAGAGGCAATGCAGGTGTCTAGACAGGTGCTTGTGCAAGGTTATACAGTCATTTGCAGCAAAAGTTATGGTTTATAAATTCATTTCACAAAAACCAGTTTATTTGCTTTATATAGCTCCCATGTGAAGAAAGCAGGGGCCTGAACTCCACTGTGTAGATAAGGACACTCAGCTCAGGGAACTGAGTGCTTGTCAGAGGTGACACAGGCAGTGAAGCCGCGGTTCAGGCCAAGGATGGAGGTTTGGGCTCCAGGACCAAGGCTCCTTCCGGTTGGTGCCTCCTTGCTTATTGTGCTTATCATGTGTTCATCACCTCCAACTCTAGACATGTTATTATATTGAAAGATTCTGTTACTGAATAATACTCTGGAAACTATGAAGAAACAGAGGGGCAAATTGAAGTGCTGAGGTTAAATCATTTAGGAAAGTGATGCATCAAAACATTTGGTGTTTTTTAAAAGATCTGAATTCACGTATTTTCATCCTCATATAAATACTGGAATGCAAGGCCATTACTGTTTAGCCATCAGGACATTCTACTGTATTTATTTTTTCCTCTTTTTCTTTGTATTATCTCTTCAACTATAATGCAACCTTCTGGAAGACATGGATGACATCCTTTATTTGTATATATTACTGATGGTTCATACTTGGTATATAGTGTGACTAAAAGTAAGTTATTGATGATGAATTTTTTTTTTTATTTTGAAGGTTCTCTATACCCCCGTCACACATATTAATGTTTGTTAGTTGAAATATAATCGACTGAGGAGGTTTAACAGTTGGGGATTGATGTAAAACCAGCCAAAATTTTAGTAAATGTGAAAAGAGTACATCTGACAAAAACGCTTTGAATTGTTAAAGAAATAGAAAAAGTGACTTTGAAAATTTATTATTGACTATTTCTCACTATGGTGATTGGAATATTTTAAACTAAAAACATACAATATTTCATAATATGAATAGGCATTTAAGTTCAACAATAAGAAGTCATGAACATAAATTTAATATCTTAGTATACTGTATCCCTATGTTTTGTAAAGAAATGTAAGAGTACTGGGGGGATGCTCAGGTTGCTGTGAACCCTGTTCGGGTTTCCATTCTTAAAACTGTTAAAGAGATCACACACGATACCTCCTCCAAATTTGGTAGATATGAGCATTGTTTGTAATAATAACAAAAGAAAAACTATCCTATGACTTAGAAATTCCATTACTGCATGTATACCCAAGAGGAATGAAAATGTATATTCAGACAAATCTTGTACAAAACATTTGTAGTAGTGTTATTTACAATGTGACTTCTCTAGTGGCTCAGACAGTAACGAATCAGCAACACAGGAGACCCAGGTTTATAATGACCAAAGGGTGGGAACAAACCAAACATTCATTAACAGGCTAATTGATAAGGAAACTCATATAAATAATGATACACTGAACAGCCATAAGGGCTTCCCTGATAGCTCAGTTTGTAAAGAATCCACCTGCAATGCAGGACACCCTGGTTCGATTCCTGGGTTGGGAAGACCCGCTGGAGAAGGGATAGGCTACCCACTCCAGTATTCTTGGGCTTCCCTGTGCCTCAGCTGGTAAAGAATTTGCTTGCAATGCAGGAGACCTGGGCTTGATCCCTGGGTTGGGAAGATCCTCTGGAGAAGGAAAAGTCTTCCCATTCCAGTATTCTGGCCTGGAGAATTCCATGGACTGTATAGCCCATGGGGCTGCAAAGAGTTGGACACGACCATAAGGAGTGGTATACTGATCCTGCTACAACACAACAAACCTGATGTTGTGCTACGTGGAGGAAGCTGTTCTGCAAGACCATCTATTGCATGACTCCATTTGTATGAGATACTTAGAACAGGCAAGCCTATAGAAGCAGAATGTAGACTTGTGTTTTCCATGGGCTTCCACTGTGGCTCAGAGGTTAAAGCGTCTGCCCGCAATGCCGAAGACCTGGGTTCAATCCCTGGGTCGGGAAGATTCCCTGGAAAAATGGCAACCCACTCTAGTATTCTTGCCTGGAAAATCCCATGGACGGAGGAGCCTGGTGGGCTACAGTCCACAGGATCACAAAGAGTCGGACACGACTGAGCAACTTCACAGTGGGAGGTGGAGATGTGAGTGACTGCTTACTAAGTACAAAGGTTTCTTTCGGGGTGATGAAAACATTCTACTAGACTGTGGTGATGGTTGCACAAGTGTACAAACAAACTAAAACCACTGCATTGCACACTCTTAAAAGGGGAATTTAATGGTATATCAGTTATATCTCAATAAGGTAGTTATGTGAAAAGTGTCATGGCATTTTGTATTTGTTTAAAATAAAGGAAATTATTTCTTCTTACTGCATGAAATATTATCATTAACTACTAAAGATTAAATATTAATGCTTCCCGCCAAAAACAATTGCATTGATCTCATGGGAAAAACAAATGCTTTGGAAAAGTCTTCTTGAAATCTAGCAGCAATTACCATTTTTTGCATTAAGTACTAGTGCTAAACAATTTCTATTTTATTTAATTTAAAATAAAAATTTAAGTTCAAGGATAAAACAATGCATTTCAAAATTTTGATGTAATTACCTTGAAAATATTTGTCTTAATTTAGTTAAAAAGCAAGATTATTGTGTAAAATTTACCTTTTCCTTTTAAGATAAAATTTAATTTAGAAGAGAGATGTTTTTATTGTTGAATTACTTGATATTTTCCTTTTTTCCCCTGCAAGAGGAACTATCTTTGCATGTATTAGAACACTGTGCTAATACCTCTATGGGAGATTAAAAATGATTTGGTCATTTTCTTTCTGGAAAATGCCCAAATGAAAATCGCTTGCTCACTTGGCACTCTCAGTGAGAATTAAATCATGGGTCCAGGTGTCTCCATCCTGTCTCGTGTCTGATTCTGGTCCAGAAGAGTAGGGGGATGTGAACTTCACTGTAGTTGACCCAGGGTTATTGCCCCAGGTAGAAGACATTGCCAGAGATCCAAAATTATTTAGAACTTTTATTCCTGTTTGATTTTCACATTTACAGAAGGCTACACATTATGGTAGTGGTTAGCGGCACATATATTGGGATCATGTAGTCCCAGGGACATTATTTAACATCCTTTAACCTGAATCTCTGTGTTTTATTAGAGTAATGTGCATTTTCCATTAATGATTTTGATGATACACACAAAGCCTCAGTATAACAATGTAAGTGGTTGTAATAGTGATAATACAACTGCTTAAATTCTACCCTTTCTTCTGCCCCAAGGATTTATCTTGTTAGGTCAGCAGACATCATATAAATTGGGAATTACTAAGCTCCAAAGGATTTAATTCTGGAATTCCTAGTGAATTTGGGAAAATAGTCACTTAAAATATTTGTAACAAAGGCTGTTGGCTTCCTCAATCTCAGTAGGGTGACAGTGGCGAGCCATGGTTACTGGGAATTAAGGTTTGTTTCTGTCAGGATCCCTAGTGTAGCATAGTGTAGTGTAATTCTTCCTGGATACTGGTTTTGCCCTTCCCTTATTCAACTTCCCACCCCCACCCCACAGCACAGCCCATTTACTTTTGGTAATGTTGACTCCTTTATGACTGTGGAAAGAGGTGAATCTCTCAGTCCCACATCCCATCTACAGGCAGCACTTACTGTTGCAGTGATTGGCATGTGACTTCATCTGGTCCGATATTGTACATGTAGAGATGTCAGGATTGATGCTTTCCAATCAAGGTGGTGCTGGAGAAGACTCTTGAGAGTCCCACGGATAGCGAGAAGATCAAATCAGTCAATCCTAAAGGAAATCAATCCTGAAAATTCACTGGAAGGTCTGATGCTGAAGCTCCAATACTTTGGCCACCTGATGTGAAGAGCCAACTCATTGGAAAATACCCTGATGCTGGGAAAAATTGAGAGCAGGAGGAGAAGGAGGTGACAGGGGATGAGATGGTTGGATGACATCACCGACTCAATGGACATGAGTTTGAGCAAACTGTAGAAGATGGTGAAGGACAGGAAGCTTGGCATGCTGCAGTCCATGGAGTGACAAAGAGTTGGACATAACTTAGACTGAGGACAACTCCTCAGTCTTCTGAAATAACTTTCAGAAGAAATCCTCCATCCCTAGCAGTAGGTGATGAAAAAACAAGTATCACTTTAGGTGTTCTGAACTAAAGTGGAGCTGGTGTTGGAATAAATCCAATGTCACAGGAGCAAAGCAGAGGAAGTGAACTGGAGTCTAACTAACTGGAGTCTTTATGATGTTATTGCACTGCTGACTTAAAACATGCACAAAGACTGCCTGCTCATTGACTGTCTGTTTATTTGAGCTAACAAATCCCCTTTATTACATGAACCAGACTGAATTATATTTTATTTGTTTTGTTTCTGGCAACAGAAAATACGCTGAAATGCCAGTTAGAGTCATATATGTATTTTCTATTGTTTCTGATACTAATAATCCAAAAGATATAGCCTGGTAAGTGTCTAAAATCTATTTATTCATACTGTTAATCATAATTATTAAACATACTCTAAAACATAAAAGGGGCTTCCCTGAAAACTCAGCTGGTAAAGGATCTGCCTGCAATGCAGGAGACCTGGGTTCAATTCCTGGGTCAGGAAGATCCACTGGTAGAGGGATAGGCTACCCACTCCAGTATTCTTGGGCTTCCCTGGTGACTCAGCTGATAAAGAATCCTTCAATGTGGGAGGAACCCTGGGTTTGATCCCTGGGTTAGGAAGACCCCCTGGAGAAGGGAAAGATTACCCACTCCAGTATTCTGGCCTGGAGAATTCTATGGACTGTATAGCCAATGGGGTCACAAAGAGTTGGACATGACTGAGCAACTTTCACTTTCACTTCACAAAACATAAAAGTGTACGTTCTAAACTAGGGAACAGTGAAAGCATAGCTCGTGGCTTACAGGTTATTATGAGTGTTAGAGAAATAAAAATAAAGTCATTCCAAGGATGATAAGAAAGGACAATGGTTAGTAAGAGACAATATATTTTGCCACAATAGCTTGTTGTATTGTTTTTTGGTTGCTAGGTCGTGTCTTATTCTTTGTGACCCCATGGACTGCAGTACACCAGGCTTTCCTGTCCTCCACTATCTCCCAGAGTTTGCTCAAAGTATTGGAGCTTCAGCTTCAACATCAGTCCTTCCAATGAATATTCAGGATTGATTTCCTGTAGGATTGACTGGTTTGATCTCCTTGCTGTCCAAATGACTCTCAAGAATCTTCTCCAGCACCACAGTTAGGAAGGATCAGTTCTTTGGTGCTCAGCCTTCTTTATGGTTCAACTCTCAGATCCATACATGACTAGTGTAAAACCCACAGCTTTTGCTGTTAATACATGGACCTTTGTCAGGAAAGTGCTATTTCTGCTTTTTGCTACACTGTCTAGGTTTGTCATAGCTTTCCTTCCAGGAAGCAAGTTTCTTATTTCATGGCTGTAGTCATCATTCACAGTGATATTAGAGCCCAGGAAAGAAAATCTGTCACTGTTTCTACTGTTTCCCCTTCTATTTGCCAGTGATTTTCCTTTCTATCCCAGTGATGGGATCGGATGCCATGATCTTATTTTTTTGATTGTTGAGTTTAAAACCATTTTTTTTCACTCTCTTCTTTCATCCTCTTCAAGAGGCAGAATTATATTATGTGCAGATCCTCTGGATCCTGACAGAAATCTTAATTCCCAGTAACCATGACTCACAAGAGTCTTCTCCAGCACTACAGTTCGAAAGCATCAATTCTTTGGTGTTTTAACCTTCAGGATGAGGCTGAATATAATGGTCTGGACAAAAATCAAGAATACATATTGTTTCTTTTTAATGGTACTTTAATCTGATCCTATGAAAATTCAAACATATTTATCTTATTTTCCTGGGAAAATTACAAAGAGGAAAAACAAAGATGTATCAGGGTTTTTGTAAGTACCCATGCTGAGGGAGTGCAGACGTGGCACCTGAAAAGTTTATTCTGGGAACAAGTTCCAGAATTACAATGTAAGGACCCCAGTGAACTCAGGTTTCCTCTAGAGCAAAAGATATGACAAAACAAAATCAACCCTTTCAGAAATTTGATAATTAACCAAGGCTACAGAATGAACTGGTCTTCTGTCAGAGAGAATATATTGACAGCAGACTCTGTGCTGTCTTAACTTAGAGCTGTCCCCACTCTCCCTGCACACCACACATGCCAGCTCAGTGACACAGCTGCTGAAAGCCAGGATCACCATGAACAGTGGAGATATGTGAGCACGTGTAGAGCTCCACTATAGCTCTGTCTGCAGAGCACAGTCTACGGTGGTCCAAATTGGCAGCTCCCTGGGAAATCTCAGAGGGTAGTGGCTGTTTCATTTGACTTAGTGCTCATCTTGGGGTGGGGGCAAAGTAAAAGGCCTATCCCCCTTTATTAGGAAAAAATAGAAAACCTCTGATAATACTGCGAGTACTTAGGTTGCAGTTTCCACTGGGGAAAACATGATAGGGACCAAAAAAGCTCTACATATTCCTGTGTACCTAAAATGATGAGTGAATGTGCAGAAAAGATCTAACAAAGGAGACGGCGCCAGTCACTGACCTTGGGCTGACGCCAGGGCTCTGTACAAGCAGGAAGTAAGCACTCGGGCTATCTTGTAAGCTGGCTGAAGCTGGGAGGTGTGCCCTCACACACAGATTCCCTTACCTAGGGATGCGGGATCTATATCAGCACTTAAGGAAATTTAACCAGTCACTGGCTCACCAGTAAATTGTAATGACTAAGGTGTGCCTCCTAGGAAACCAAACTTTAAAGTGGTAACAAGAACTTAAAAGACAATGTTAGAAAAAAGTTCAGTGGCCACAAACTTCAGGAAATACAGATTCTAAATTTTTTCCAAGAAGTTTGTTAAATAAGAACAACAAGAATTGCAGCATCAAGAGACCTTCGTGGTGTGAGAGGGTAGGAATAATGTGACACTAAATAAGTTATAATATAGTATCCGACTTTCAACAAAAGAAAACTATGAGAATGGAAAAAAACCCAGAATATTATGATGTATACACAAGGGGAAGAAAGGAGATAACAAATGCTGTGAAGGCTCCCAGACTTGAGACTTACTAGGAAGAGACTTTAAATCAACCCTAATATGTCTAAATGGAGAAGGCGATGGCACCCCATTCTGGTACTCTTGCCTTGAAATCCCATGGATGGAGGAGCCTGGTAGGCTGCAGTCCATGGGGTCGCTAAGAGTTGGACACGACTGAGTGACTTCACTTTCACTTTCATACATTGGAGAAGAAAATGGCAACCCACTTCAGTGTTCTTGCTTGGAGAATCCCAGGGATGGGGGAGCTTGGTGGGCTGCCATCTATGGTGTCACACAGAGTCGGACCTGACTGAAGTGACTTAGCAATATGTCTAAAAGACAAAAGGAAGCCATGCATAAATAATTAAAGTATAAAGCAAATCTCAATTAAAAATATCAATAAATAGAAAAAGAAAACTACAGGCCAATATCACTGATGAACATAGATGCAAAAATCCTCAACAAAATTCTAGCAATCAGAATCCAACAACACATTATAAAGATCATACACCATGACCAAGTGGGCTTTATCCCAGGGATGCAAGGATTCTTCAATATCTGCAAATCAATCAATGTAATTCACCACATTAACAAATTGAAAAATAAAAGCCATATGATTATCTCAATAGGTGCAGAGAAGGCCTTTGACAAAATTCAACATCCATTTATGATAAAAACTCTTCAGAAAGCAGGAATAGAAGGAACATACCTCAACATAATAAAAGGTATATATGAGAAACCCACAGCAAACATTATCCTCAATGGTGAAAAATTGAAAGCATTTCCCCTAAAGTCAGGAACAAGACAAGGGTGCCCACTTTCACCACTACTATTCAACATAGTTCTGAAAGTTTTGGCCACAGCAATCAGAGCAGAAAAAGAAATAAACGGAATCCAAATTGGAAAAGAAGAAGTAAAACTCTCACTGTTTGCAGATGACATGATCCTCTACATAGAAAATCCTAAAGACTCCATCAGAAAATTACTAGAGCTAATCAATGAATATAGTAAAGTTGCAGGATATAAAATCAACACTCAGAAATCCCTTGCATTCCTATACACTAATAATGAGAAAGTAGGAAAAGAAATTAAGGAAACAATTCCATTCACCATTGCAACGAAAAGAATAAAATACTTAGGAATATATCTACCTAAAGAAACTAAAGACCTATATATCAAAAACTATAAAACACTGATGAAAGAAATCAAAGAGGACACTAATAGATGGAGAAATATACCATGTTCATGGATTGAAAGAATCAATATAGTGAAAATGAGTATACTACCCAAAGCAATCTACAGAGTCTATGCAATCCCTATCAAGCTACCAGTGGTATTTTTACAGAACTAGAACAAATAATTTCAAGATTTGTATGGAAATACAAAAAACCTCGAATAGCTAATCTTGAGAAAGAAGAATGGAACTGGAGGAATCAACTTGCCTGACTTCAGGCTCTACTACAAAGCCACAGTCATTAAGACAGTATGGTACTGGCACAAAGACAGGAATATAGATCAATGGAACAAAATAGAAAGCCCAGAGATAAATCCACACACCTATGGACACCTTATCTTTGACAAAGGAGGCAAGAATATACAATGGAGTAAAGACAATCTCTTTAACAAGTGGTGCTGGGAAAACTGGTCAACCACTTGTAAAAGAATGAAACTAGATCACTTTCTAACACCACACAAAAAAATAAACTCAAAATGGATGAAAGATCTAAACGTAAGACCAGAAACTATAACTAGAGGAGAACATAGGCAAAACACTCTCCGACATAAATCACAGCAGGATCCTCTTTGATCCACCTCCCAGAATTCTGGAAATAAAAGCAAAAATAAACAAATGGGATCTAATTAAAATTAAAGACTTCTGCACAACAAAGGAAACTAAGTAAGGTGAAAAGACAGCCTTCGGAATGGGAGAAAACAATAGCAAATGAAGCAACTGACAAACAATTAATCTCAAAAATATACAAGCAACTTATGCAGCTCAATTCCAGAAAAATAAACGACCCAATCAAAAAATGGGCCAAAGAACTAACAGACATTTCTCCAAAGAAGACATACGGATGGCTAACAAACACAGGAAAAGATGCTCAACATCACTCATTATCAGAGAAATGCAAATCAAGACCACAATGAGGTACCATTTCACTCCAGTCAGAATGGCTGTGATCCAAAAGTCTACAAGCAATAAATGCTGGAGAGGATGTGGAGAAAAGGGAACCCTTTTACACTATTGGTGGGAATGCAAACTAGTACAGCCACTACGGAAAACAGTGTGGAGATTCCTTAAAAAATTGCAAATAGAGCTGCCTTATGACCCAGCAATCCCACTGCTGGGCATACACACCAAGGAAACCAGAATTGAAAGAGACGCATGTACCCCAGTGTTCATTGCAACACTGTTTATAATAGCCAGGACATGGAAACAACCTAGATGTCCATCAGCAGATGAATGGATAAGAAAGCTGTGGTACATATACACAATGGAGTATTACTCAGCCATTAAAAAGAATACATTTGAATCCGTTCTAATGAGATGGATGAAACTGTAGCCGATTATACAGAGTGAAGTAAGCCAGAAAGAAAAACACCAATACAGTATACTGACACATATATATGGAATTTAGAAAGATGGTAATGATGATCCTGTATATGAGACAGCAAAAGAGACACAGATGTATAGAACAGACTTTTGGACTCTGAGGGAGAGGGAGAGGGTGGGATGATTTGGGAGAATGGCATTGAAACATGTATACTATCATGTAAGAAATGAAGTGCCACTCTATGTTCGATACAGGATACAGGATGCTTGGGGCTGGTGCATGGGGATGATCCAGAGAGAGGATTTGGGGTGGGAGATGGGAGGGGGATTCAGGATTGGGAGCTTGTATACACCCGTGGTGGATTCATGTCAAAGTATGGCAAAACCAATACAGTACTGTAAAGTAAAATAAAGTAAAAAAATAAAAAATTAAAAAAAACTGAGAAATGCAAAAAATGTATATTTATGAATTTATTAAAAAAACAGTTGTAAAGCCAATGCACAGGAATATAACAGTACATTTTTATGAAATGAAACTCTACTTTCCATGCTCAAATAAAATCCATGAGAAAGGCAAAAAAAATATTAAAAAGACCTGATGTTCCAGTGTTATAAAGTAAAATAATTAAAATCAAAATTTTACTGGAGGGCTTCGACAGCAGATATGAGCAAGCAGAAGAAACAGTCAAGGGACTTAAAGATAGGTAGTACAGATAATGCAGCTTGAAAAACAGAAAGAAAAAGCAATGAATACAAATGAACAGAACTTCAGCAACGTGTGGGACACTATGAAGCTTACATGTATAAAATACAGTAAGGTAAATACACAGAGAGAGAGAGAAAGAAGGAAAAAACAAACGTAAAAAAAAATTAGCTTCACCTTTAAGATACTCAACCATCTCCAAGCAGAATAAACTCAAAAGGACCTGTCCCTTGACACATAGAAATGAGTAATGTACAAGGACACTTAAGATCAATGGTTAACTTCTCATCAGAAACCATGGAAGCCAGAAGACATGAGAAAACATTTTTGGAGTGCTGGAAGAAAAACAATATTGTTTAAGAGTTCTATATGCAGCTAAACTTATCTTCAATAAAAAAGAAAAAATTAAGACACTTGCAGGAAAAAAAAAAAACCACACTAAGAGCCTAGCAGGCAAACTCTTAAGATATATTAAAGTGAACCTTCAGGGTAAAATGAAAGGACAGTAAATAGTTTCTCAAATACAAAGAGATAAACAAATGAACAAATAAACAAAACAGAGTACTAGTATTATAAGAAGCATTGTAAACATGCTGTTGGTTATTATTTTTCTTTGTCCTGTCTGTTTTAAATATAACTGCATAAAGCAGTAAGTATAAAACAGTTTGATGACCTTGTAATGCATAATAATATAATTTGTATGATAATAATAATACAAATGAGTGGGGAAGAAACAGAGGTGTATTAGAGCAAAGATTTTGTATATTGTTTAAGTTAAATTATTATTAGAACTAGATTGTTTTAAATTGAAATGTTAATTGTTATCTCCAGGGCACCTAGTAAGAATATAACTGAAAAAGTGCACACTGAAAGAAACGAGTTTAAAAAGTATACCAGAGTAGATCTACTTGAAAAGCTGAAAAAGGCAGGAGCAGATGAGTAAAAAAAGGAGACAAAGGACATGTGGAAAACAAAAGACAAAATGACAGATACAAGTACTACCTTAGTATGGAAAAATGGTATATAATAAATAGTATTATCTATTATACTGTAAATACTATATACTAATACTATACTATATAAATACCATATACTAATAAATACTATATACTAATACTACAAATACTATATACTAATAAAATCTGAATGACTAAAACCTCAATCAAAAGACAAAAATTAGCAAAATGGATAAGAAATAAATGTGATTCAACAGTATGCTGTTTATAGCAGAAACACTTGCCATTTTAAAGAGACAAATAAGTTGAAAAATAAGATGTTGGAAAAGTATACAATACAAAATTGATTACTATGCGGCTGGGAGAACAATACTAAACCAGAAAAGTTAATTTTAAGACAAAGTTGTTACTGAGACAAAGACAAACTTTATAATGATAAGAGTGTTAATTAATGAGAGATATATATGTTTATAAACACAGATGCACCTAAAGCTTTATCCTCAAAATACATTAAGCAAAAACTGACAGAACTAAAGAGAGATATAAGTCAACAATTTAGTTGGAGATTCAAGAATGGATTTTCAATAATGGATAAAACAACTAGACAGATGATCAATGAGAAAATAGAAGATTTGAACAATGTCGTAAAACAACTAGGCTTAGGAGACACCTATAGAACACAACACTTAACAGAAAAACAAAAATGTTCTTCTCCTGTACATGGGAGATACTGAAAAACACAAAACTGTTTGAAAGAAATTAAAGTACTTTAAAATAAATAGACAACCAGTTTTCATCAGTCATAAGACTGAACTTTACTAAGATTGCAGTACTCCTTGCACTAATCTACAGATTCATTGTAACCTCATAAAAATGCTAGCGAGGTTTTTACAGAAACTGCAGGCTGCTCGTAAAATTCATATGAAAAGCCAATGACTCATAACAGTCAAAATAATTTTAAGAAAGGATATTGTTGGAAGAGTCACCCTTCCTGCTTTCAAAATGTACTGCATAGCTACGGTAATAAAGATGTTGAAATACTGGCATAAGGATAGACACATAGATTGTCGGGATATAGGTGAGAGTTCAGAAGCAAACCTTCACATTTATGCTAAATTGATTTATAATGGCAGTGTCAAATTCATTCAGTGGAGAGAGAAGGATCTTGTTAATAAACGGTTCTGGCACAACTGGATATCCACACGCATAGGATGAATTTGAACCTCTGCCTCTTGAATACTCAGAAATCAGCTCAAAATGGCGTAGAGCTAAAGCAGTGAAACTCCCACAGCAAAACAGGAGTCAATCTCCATGACCATGGTTTCTTACACATGGCACCAGAAGTAAACGTACTAAAAGAAAACAGATGGACAGACTGAACATCATCAAAATTAAACACTTGTGTGTCAAAGGGTACCTTCAAGAAAGTGATACTTATGTGTATGGGGTTTTTTGTGGGAGGTGCCAATAAAGTTCTAAGATTAGTTTGTTGTGGTGGTTGTACAGCTCCATGAACATACTATCAAGACGGGAGTGAGTACTATAAATGAGTAAACTTAATGGCATGTGAATAGGACACTGTAAAGATGGAGAAAAAATTTCCATTATCTTTCTGATAGTTTTGAAGACAATTACTTTATTTGATAAGATCTCCAGTCTCTATAAAGAGTGATTGTGGAGCACAAGTCAGTGAGCAGAGGGGAGTGAATGTGTTAATACATCTATATTCTACTTGTTGACTGACATCCAGAGAACTCTTTTTATACTTTATACTTATTCTCAGCAAACTCTCTCAGTTTCATTCACTTTCTATATCTGGGAAAATGTATCTGTGTCATTCATTCATCCCTTCACCATCCACTTATGCATCTATCCCTTTATCCTTCCATGCATGCATTCACCCAGTTCACTTTATGAACTACTTCGCTCCAAGAAGAGTCCTGATAAAAATGTGGCTCATATACTCAGTAAAAACATGAACAAACAAACAAAAAAGCTCCCCAAATACTCAAGGATGCATTAAGAACAGAGAGCAAGGTGATCGTGAAGAAGTGCCTGTAACCCCGGGGAACTGGGATAGGTCTGTATGGAGAGACACGTGACTGGCTTCTATCCAGGCCGAGGTCCCACCAGGAGAAGGGCCTTACACACAGGGTGCTGCATGTTCCAGGAGAGGTGAGCGCGCCCTCCAAGCGTGGATGCCATTTCACCCCACCTGTCATATTGAGGTTGATGATGAAACTGACGTAAGTAAGAGAATAAAATAGGCAGCAGCTTGGCAGCAGGATCCAGTCTGAACAAATGATCAGTGAGCAATCTGGCCTCAATGGGAAGTGCCCCCATCACTCATTCAGGCATCCTCATTTCCTTTGGTATCAAACAACCCCGGAGTTGCTATCTCTTCCTGCTTTGGACAAGCCTGAAATCCAGAAGGAAATATTTTGTTTTGATGGACAGCTATTCTCCTTCTCTGTCTTCTCCTTCCCCCACCCGCCGCACCCCATTTCATCAGAGAGTGTAAAGTTCTTGCAATGGAGAGTGAATAGAACACCTTCCCTTTCTTAGGTAACTTGTGACATATTTACACCAGGTCTGCTTATGCAGAAGGAAGACTTCCCACAGGTTGGCAGCCTGCTCTTCCTTGAAAGCAGCTCTTCCTGCTTTTATATCCTTGGGCGAAGTGCAAGCAAAGCTGTGTCAAGTTTATCAATTACTATGGATAATGACTTTACTATGTACAATGTCATCAATTTTCAAATATATGCCCTTTGAAATGTATTTTTCTGTAAAATATTTTTTTCTGGTTATAATTGTCTATTTGGGCACACCATGAATCTGTATGGAGGTTTTGTTTTCTGATGCACACACCTTCTTAATGAAGAGACTTTGTATTGGAAGGCAGATGGTGAACATACTGCACACAGTATCTCTGTCCTCGCTGATGACTTGCATTGTGATGAGCTGTGATGGCAGGGGCTGCAGGTGCCTCCCTCTCTCTGGTTATAACTGGAATAATCAGTGCACCTGGGATTTAGACTCAGCTCTCGTCTATATGCAAAGCATGAAAAATTGACTTGTCTAGAGTTTAAGAAATTTTATGAGGAAAATCTCTATTTGGTAGGGATACAATATTTGGTGGGGGTTAACTCTATTATAAATGGATTCTTCATTCTGATGAAAATCTGAGATACAGGCAAGACCCAAATCTTCTCCAATTGTGGCCTAAGGCCCACTAACTCAGAATCTCCCAGAGCACGGTTCAGTCACAGATGTGATGAACTGCCACCCTTCCCCACAGAAAGTCTCTGGTGGGGATGGAGGTGTCTGCATTAACTACAGCCCAGGTCTTGTGCTCATGAGACCCTGAGGGTGACAGAAGGCCTTCTGTGAAGTTCTGCTAGAGCTAAACCTACTCGAAAAACTGGCTCGGATAAATCCTCATGATTCCAGAGTTTATTTTTCAGGGGAAAGACTGTAAATTCTATCTAAAATCTTCCAGTCTGATAATGCTCTTCTGACTGGCTTCCTTAATTCTGTCTGCATTGTCACCATTTCTCACAACCTGTATTTGAATCCTGTCATCTCTCCCCCTGTTTTGCCATCTTTCTCAAAACAGGTGCAGTCTAGTTATCCTTATTCTAGGCTTGTCTTAATCTCTCCCACTAATATCATGTATGTGGTCAATGACCTATTATTTCAAGCCCTTCTTAGATGACGTGTTTAACGGGATAAATTTATTTCTCCCATTGAGTTAATGAAAATAAATGACCTTGAGTATAGGTACAGTTAGTGCAAGGACTCCAGGAACTACATAAGCATGGGGAGTCAGTCCTTTGTCGTGGTGCTGGTGAGTTACATGGCTCCATGACCATCAGGAATCCTCATTAGTCACCTTCTGTATCCCAGACACTACATTTGTGCTCGGTTACAAGAGGAATATAGTACAGTTACTGGAGAGAAACTTCCTTCTAGTGAACAGAAGCGTAATGCAGAAATTCACAGACATGGCAGGGAACACCTTAATGTCAAGAACACGAGTGGGTCAGACCATGGACCAAGCACCCTCACCTCCTTGTGCATCACGTTCATCAAGACTCAGTCTCTCAGGACGCACTCATAGGAAGTAAGCCCAGTGATTGAGAGCATAACAACCCTGGAGCCTGCTATGCAGATAAATTAGATAGTGATGCTGATGACACTAATAGAAATTTGCAGAATGTGCTTGAGGTTTAAGGGGATAGAATGCTCAGCTACATCTTGAGTTGTGGGAGAGAAAAGCCCAGGGCCAGCTTTCCCAGCGCATCAGGGCTGTGGTCCAGTCCTGCAATAGGAAGTCATGCCAACAGTCTGGAAGTGTGGGACAAGTTCTGGGAAGCCACAGGAACTGAAGCAAGGCAGATTATGAGAGAGACTCATGAGAGCTGAAGGTCCACTCTTGTGCTGACAGGTCTTCTCTGTGGAGGCCTGCAGCTTGATCAATGTCTTATACCCCAAGTTAAACTGAATGGAACTGGATTTAATTAAGTGGAATGGATTGCCTTTAGCTTTCCAGCCTTCCTTGACCTGTGATAGGAGAGGTGTTTTTTGCTACTTCCTGTCTGTGTTTTTAGGAAGTGCTGTGGTGTCAGAGGATACATAGAGTTCAGAGCAGTGTCCATGTCAGCGGTGCTCCCATGGGGCAAAATCTAGAGAGCCCTATTCCTGGTGGCGGGGATGTGGTGAAGTGTGTGTGTGTGAGGGGATGCTTGCTCACACAATACACATGTTGGTCATTTCTGGTTTGCAGGAACATTTAGGTTTGTCCTGATGGCAGTTAAGTAGGTAATCAATGTGATCAGTACAAAAAAACAAAACCATACAAAATAAAAACAAAAACTCAGTTACTTAATGTTTTCTATAAATATATGGTAGGTGCAGTCTAATAGGCCATTATGGACAATCAGTGTGGTTAAAATGGATTGATGATGAAGTGACAGCTTTTTTTTGGCTTGGGAAGAGTGGCTCTTGATTGCTATCCATCAGGAGTTGTGGTAGAGAAAAGCCCAGAACCGGCTTTCTCAGGGGAGCTGGGCTGGAGCCTGTGGGGCTGGGTGGATGGATGACATGGGGTAGGGCAGTGAATCTTAGGGGTGACAGTGGGGGCATTAGCAGTTAGGACTTGCATGAGCCAGCCTCCCATGACCTCATCATTTCCCCCAGAGCTGTACTCCAGTTAGATCATCTGTGTTTGGGAAGACTCAGCCATGGATTAGAATAGAAAGGAGAGAAGGGAAGAAACAGTTTTTTAAATCCTAATCAATAATAGCAGATTTATACATTTCAAGAAGTCAAGCTACACTTAAGAGGGTACTACTTTGTTAATGATTGCTTTCCAAGTACAGAACACTTTAGGTTAGCAACATGAAGCTCAGAGGACAAAGTGTAAAGTCCACTTTATGTTCATCACAAAAAACTTATTCAGTTGTGCGTACGAGGGTTTCAGAAAGTTGATTTCATCCATTGAATTTTGATAGTCTCTCACGATCTTAAGGAAATCAATCTTGAATACTCATTGGAAGGCCTGATGCTGAAGCTGAAGCTCTAATACTTTGGTCACCCAATGTAAAACAGAGGAAAACCTGATGTGAAGAGCCGACTATTGGAAAATACCCTGATGCTGGGAAAGATTGAAGGCAGGAGGAAGAGAGGATGACAGAGGATAAGATGGTTAGATAGCATCATCGACTCAATGGATATGAGTTTGAGCAAACTCTGGGAGATAGTGAAGGACAGGGAACTCTGGTGTGCTGCAGTCCATGGGGTCACAAAGAGTCGGACACAACTGAGCGACTGGACAACAAGAAAGGAGTCTTCTGCTGTTGGGACCATAAAACTTCTCTGGCAGCCTCTCCAGTGTCCTTTCCAGCATCTCCCATGTCTTTCTCTATGGACTCCTGGGCCTCAGAGGAAAGGAAATGCAGTTGTACTCATGCCTGGTGTATTCAGAGAATCAATCTTTCCTAAACTAAAAGAATGAGTGGCAAGAATAATAGCAATAAAATGCTTTCAACGATAAATTTCCATGAAACCCAAATAATTGAGATGAAAAGAGGACTCTAGTGATGTCTAAGCCTGCTCTTGTCTTGCTTGAGTCCACAGGCTCTCAGGCTCCAAGCCTCCTCTACTTAACTAGGATGTCTCCAGGTCATACTAAGTGTGGGGATGTGTTTATGTGGCCAGCCAGGCAATGTACTTCAGTTCTGAACTGGCTCTGTGTAGCTGTGTCTTGTGTCATATTGGATACACTTTATACAGCAGGTATTCTCAGTTTTTATCCATATGTTCTCCGTGCATGGTGCTTGGACCAGCTTCATCAGTACCACCTGGGAACTTGCTAGAAATTCAAATTTGCTTCCACCCTAGAGCTTCTGAATCAAGAACTCTGAGAGTCTACATTTTCATGAACTCTCCAGGTGATTCTGTTGTACAATAAGGTTTGAAAACTACTATTCTAGGCAAACAGAATCCAGATCTAGGAAAATGAGTATGTAATACCAAAGCAAGATGGCATCAGACACTTCTTAAAGGAAACTTGCAAAAGCCTGAATCCTAGATGTCTATCAGGAAGGCTTGCTTTTAAACTCATGGAAATGACTTTCTCCCTTTTAGTCATACCTCACCACCCTCCCCCTTCTTTTCTCTCCAAATCCCAACACTGCACTATGCTACTTTGGTAATGCCAGCTCTCTGTGTTGAATTTTAATATTTTACATATTAATACTTTGTAATATTTTTACAGCAACCACTTTGGGGGATAAGAAAAACTGAGAGAAGACTGCTTTTGATGAAAATTTTTAAATGAAGAAGTACAGTTTATTTTTTGTGTGCGGTGTTAGAAAGTGATCTAGTTTCATTCTTTTACAAGTGGTTGACCAGTTTTCCCAGCACCACTTGTTAAAGAGATTGTCTTTACTCCATTGTATATTCTTGCCTCCTTTGTCAAAGATAAGGTGTCCATATGTGTGTGGATTTATCTCTGGGCTTTCTATTTTGTTCCATTGATCTATATGTCTGTCTTTGTGCCAGTACCATACTGTTTTGATGACTGTGGCTTTGTAGTAGGGCCTGAAGTCAGGCAAGTTGATTCCTCCAGTTCCATTCTTCTTTCTCAAGATTGCTTTGGCAATTCGAGGTTTTTTTGTATTTCCATACAAATCTTGAAATTATTTGTTCTAGTTCTGTGAAAAATATGGCTGGTAGCTTGATAGGGATTGCATTGAATTTGTAGATTGCTTTGGGTAGTATACTCATTTTCACTATATTGATTCTTCCAATCCATGAACATGGTATATTTCTCCATCTATTAGTGTCCTCTTTGATTTCTTTCATCAGTGTTTTATAGTTTTCTATATATAGGTCTTTAGTTTCTTTGGGTAGATATATTCCTAAGTATTTTATTCTTTTCGTTGCAATGGTGAATGGAATTGTTTCCTTAATTTCTTTTTCTACTTTCTCATTATTAGTGTATAGGAATGCAAGGGATTTCTGTGTGTTGATTTTATATCCTGCAACTTTACTGTATTCATTGATGAGCTCTAGTAATTTTCTGGTGGAGTCTTTAGGGTTTTCCCTGTAGAGGATCATGTCATCTGCAAACAGTGAGAGTTTTACTTCTTCTTTTCCAATTTGGATTCCTTTTATTTCTTTTTCTGCTCTGATTGCTGTGGCCAAAACTTCCAGAACTATGTTGAATAGTAGTGGTGAAAGTGGGCACCCTTGTCTTGTTCCTGACTTTAGGGGAAAAAGCACACAAAAATAAACTTAAAATGGATTAAAGATCTAAATGTAAGACCAGAAACTATAAAACTCCTAGAGGAGAACATAGGCAAAACACTCTCAGACATAAATCACAGCAGGATCCTCTATGATCCACCTCCCAGAATTCTGGAAATAAAAGCAAAAATAAACAAATGGGATCTAATTAAAATTAAAAGCTTCTGCACAACAAAGGAAACTATAAGCAAGGTGAAAAGACAGCCTTCTGAATGGGAGAAAATAATAGCAAATGAAGCAACTGACAAACAACTAATCTCAAAAATATACAAGCAACTTATGCAGCTCAATTCCAGAAAAATAAATGACCCAATCAAAAAATGGGCCAAAGAACTAAATAGACATTTCTCCAAAGAAGACATACAGATGGCTAACAAACACCTGAAAAGATGCTCAACATCACTCATTATCAGAGAAATGCAAATCAAAACCACAATGAGGTACGACTTCACACCAGTCAGAATGGCTGCGATCCAAAAATCTGCAAGCAATAAATGCTGGAGAGGGTGTGGAGAAAAGGGAACCCTCCTACACTGTTGGTGGGAATGCAAACTAGTACAGCCACTATGGAGAACAGTGTGGAGATTCCTTAAAAAATTGCTAATAGAACTACCTTATGACCCAGCAATCCCACTGCTGGGCATACACACCGAGGAAACCAGAATTGAAAGAGACACATGTACCCCAATGTTCATCGCAGCACTGTTTATAATAGCCAGGACATGGAAACAACCTAGATGTCCATCAGCAGATGAATGGATAAGAAAGCTTTGGTACATATACACAATGGAGTATTACTCAGCCGTTAAAAAGAATTCATTTGAATCAGTTCTGATGAGATGGATGAAACTGGAGCCTATTATACAGAGTGAAGTAAGCCAGAAAGAAAAACACCAATACAGTATACTAACACATATATATGGAATTTAGAAAGATGGCAATGACGACCCTGTATGCAAGACAGGAAAAAAGACACAGCTGTGTATAACGGACTTTTGGACTCAGAGGGAGAGGGAGAGGGTGGGATGATTTTGGAGAATGGCATTCTATCATGTATACTATCATGTAAGAATTGAATCGCCAGTCCATGTCTGACGCAGGATACAGCTTGCTTGGGGCTGGTGCATGGGGATGACCCACTGAGATGTTATGGGGAGGGAGGCGAGGGGGGTTCATGTTTGGGAACACATGTAAGAATTAAAGATTTTAAAATTAAAAAAAAAAAAAAAAGAAGTACATTCACTGTGGTGTTTTTCTGGTTACCAAATAGAATACCACTTTAAATTAAACAAGAGTATGTTCATTAATTTTAGTCATCTATATTAGGCTATTTTATCATTAATTTTAATACTAATTTATCAAAAAATCTAATTAGTAGGTATCTTTTTTCTTTACTTACTGTACTGTACATTCAGTCATATATATCAGACTATTAATTAGTTTAGAGTGATAAATTTGTCCTTCCAGAAATTAATGGAAGGTAGGATGTTTAGTTCTATGAGATGATGTGATATCAAGTATAAGAAATGTGTTTTATAAAGATACTCTGAGACATACAATAAATCAAAGAGATTAACTACTAAATGAAAGGATTCCAGGAAGGTCGGTGGGAAAAGAAATGGGTATCGGGTGTCGTAACTCCTGCAGTCAAAAAAAGTTGTATTGGTATTTTTTTATAAAGACTTCTAACACCAATTCATGATTTCAGCTATTGAGGAAAATCCTGTATTTTTATAAATCTTTTCTTTTTTGGAAAAATGTACAGAAATCTCGGCATGCTAAAAACATTAGAACCACTCTGAAAGTATGATTTCACGCTGCTTTTGCTCTAGGAAATAATGTCCTGATCGATACACTGCAGATTTCCCTCCCACTGTTCCACGTGTCGCAGAGAGCATCCCACCGACCCCAGGGAAGCTCATAACTGTCCTCACATTGATAAGATGCTCAACCAGCAGTTACATAAATGAGCTTCATCCAGCCAGAAATCCTCCCAGAGCTCTGTATTTAGGTCTCTGGCCCAGATTTCCTCAACCTTTTGGGCTGCTGTATATATAGAGGAGAATACAAATGAGTTTCAGAAGAACATAAATTATCTAAAATTGTTTCCTGCTGCAAAAATAAATTCAAATGTTTATTTGTAAAGATTTTCTTTGAACACTTGCCGTGTATTTTCAATCAATATGCCGTTTGCTTCTTATGTATTTATATGGACTTTTGTTAAAAGTCCCATTTTTGGACTATTTTTTGGTCTATGTATATCTTATCAATAATGATTTTGCTTTATTTGTAAGATTTTAAACAGAAATGTCTTTGGGCAGGTACAGAGGGCATGTTGGGCTTCTTGTTCTGGAAAGTTTGCTGTCTGGATTCCTCTCTGTCTTGGACTACTTGGTATGTGTGTGTATGGGCATACTTACCTAATGGACATTTCCTGTTCTGATTATAATGGGCTTGTCTGCCTGGCTAGTCAAACTGGTTACAGACAGTTGATAACTCACATCCTTGAAAGGCTATAGAGAGGGCCACATACTCCACCAGGGTGGTGTTGGAGAAGACTGAGTGTGAACTGGGACTTTAATGCCCACTTGTTTTTTGCTGAGTGAGTAGGGGTGGGACCACAGTTTTATCTGTGAGGTTTTTGGCTAGAGTATAGTGGGCAAGGTCTACAGATTTCCTGTCTTGCTGGCTGCTCCTTCTGTGGCCCTGTAACTACAGAGAGCAAGTTTTTCTTGGAGCTTTTTTTCAGTCTACACTCACAAGTCGTTCCAGGTGACCCGCTTTGCTGGGACCAGAATCTCAGGTGTTTTCAAGTCCTCAGCACGTCTGTCTCCTTCACTTCAACTTGAAGTGTCTTCTCACATTTGTTTTTTTGGTCTGGAATTTTCAATTGTACTTTGCCCCCAGGAGGTAGATGTCAAAATTTGATTAATCTTTGAATACTGCATTATCATTTTGTTCTTCTGCTAGAAAGCCCAGACGTCAACCCCTGGTTAAAGGGTGTGGTCAACATTTACTAGCTGGTATTAAGGTTTATTTTAAGGTTTATATGTTAGAGCAGCTTGCAGAACTAAGGAAACATTTACTTCCTAGATTGTTCAGTTTACTTACTAGATTGTTCATATTGTCACTCAGTTGTGTCCCCAACTCTGTGATCTGATGGACTAGCTCACCAGGCTCCTCTGCCTATGGAATTTTCCAGGCAAGAATATTGGAATGGATTGGTATTTCCTACTCTAATTTACTGGATTATTGGTTTATTATAAAAGGATGTGACTCGGGAGAAGCCAGACAGATGAGAGGCACAGGGCAGGGTGTGGGGAAGGGGCGAGGAGCCCCCACAACCTCTTTAGGGGCCCTCTCCCAGCACCTCCAAGTGTTTCCAACCCTAAGGTTCTCTGCTGCTGCTGCCGCTGCTAAGTCACTTCAGTCGTGTCTGACTCTGTGTGACCCCATAGACGGCAGCCCACCAGGCTCCCCCATCCCTGGGATTCTCTAGGCAAGAATACTGGAGTGGGTTGCCATTTCCTTCTCCAATGCATGAAAGTGAAAATCAAAATGAAGTTGCTCAGTCATGTCCGACTCTTAGTGACCCCGTGGACTGCAGCCTACCAGACTCCTCCGTCCATGGGATTTTCCAGGCAAGAGTACTGGAGTGGGGTGCCATTGCCTTCTCCTGAGGTTCTCTGACCTTCCCCTTTATAGCTTATGGAGATTTATTGCATTCACATGGTTGTCTAAGTCATTGACCTTGGGCTTAGCTCATCTTCAGCCTTTCCCCCCTCTCAGAGGTCAAGGGTTGGGACTAAAAGTTCCCACCATCGAATTACTAGACTGACTCCATAGGCAACCAGCCCCCAACTGCAACTGCAAACCCTGTTAACATAACAGAAGATACCTTTATCACACTTAGGAAATTCCAAGAGTATTAGCAACTTTGTGCCAGAAGTGGGGTGGAAGACCAAATGCGTATTTCTCATAAATCACAGTACAACGCTCTTCCATCTGCCTAAGTAATGTATGTAGTTTAGGTAACAAAACAAGATGGTGCAGATGAAGCTTCTTTGACAACTGTCTTGCATAGTGCTTGGTAAAAGTCATTTACTTTTCTCAATACTCATACTTAATATATATCCAGTCTCACTCACATTATTTGAAACAGGCAAGGTATTCTGTAATCTTTTGATGGTTTGTTAAAAAATCATAAAAGGGAAAGGGTGATCAGGAGAGGGGGAAAAAAGATAAAAACCTTTCAGCAATCACTCTTATGACTGTGATAAAAAGATAATTAACTGCATTGTTTGGTTGTGGAAGTCATAGCTTAAGAAAAATTGGAGTGGTAAGGATGAAAGATTTTTTTCTGGCTGTTCAAGTAGTTACCATAATAATCTTAGCAATCAGGCACAATATCCCCAGGGATCTGGATTTTGGGAGAAATTAGTGTTTTTCCTTCTCATTCCAATAACGACAGCAACTGGACCATCAAGCTTGTTGCCAGGATGCTTAACAAAGCTTTAGAAGAAAGCATCAAAACAGACAAAAGGAGTAATAAAAAAAAAAAACACCCACTCCTTTGTTCACTTCATTAGAAGAATAAGAGATGAGGCAGTGTGTCTTAGTCTACCCTGGTGGCTCAGATAGTATAGAATACACCCGCAATGCGGGAGACCTGGGTTTGATCCCTGGGTTGGGAGACCAACCCCTGGAGAAGGGCATGGCAATCCACTCCAGTATTCTTCCCTGGAGAATCCCAAGGACAGAGGAGCCTTGCAGGATACAGTTCATGGGGTCACAAAAAGTCAGACACAACTGAGCGACTAAGCACAACACAGCAGTGTGGCTCAGCTTCTCTCAGCCTTGCTACCTCATCTATTTAGAAAGTCAACTTAAGTGAAGTTGCTCAGTCGTGTCTGACTATTTGCAACCCTGTGGACTGTAGCCCAGCAGGCTCCTCCATCCATGGGATTCTCCAGGCAAGAATACTGGAGTGGGTTGCCATTTCCTTCTCCAGGGGATCTTCCCCATCCAGGGATCAAACTCAGATCTCCCACATTGCAGGCAGATGCTTTAACCTCTGAGCCACCAGGGAAGCCAAATAGAAGTGCTGTTCTACAGTTTGAGAGGTTGAATTTTTACAGCAAGGACAACTCTTCTGTTTCAAATTGCTCTAGCAGGAAGAGCATGGGTTACTCAATGGGGTGGGATTTGAATAATGAACCTCCATGGGAAGCCTCTGGAGAAGGCAATGGCAACCCACTCCAGTACTCATGCCTGGGAAATCCCATGGATGGAGGAGCCTGGTAGGCTACAGTCCATAGGGTCGTGAAGAGTCAGACACGACTTCACTTTCACTTTTCACTTTCATGCATTGGAGAAGGAAATGGCAACCCACTCCAGTGTTCTTGCCTGGAGAATCCCAGGGACGAGGGAGCCTGGTGGGCTGCCGTCTATGGGGTCGCACAGAGTGACATGACTGATGTGACTTAGCAGCAGCAGCAGTGGGCAGCCTCAATGTTTAGAAATGAGTATTGTCTTCTGAAAGCTGTCTTTGTGAGTCTTGGATGACCACAATGGGGACTGAGATGGTGCTTCCTGGTGTAGAACCCCCCTCCTTCTGGGGCTGCCTTCTGACTGGTGACGTCCCCATGAAGCTTCTACTATAAGTAACTCTTTATCCCCCTGTTGTGCCAATTTGGGATCTCCTCCTGGCTGGCCCCTCCCCTGGCACTCAGAACATGGACAGTCTTACCAGGGCCTCCCTCCAAAGGAGGCTTTTTGACTTCTAAGGAGCACTGGGCTGTCTGCAGTGTTTCTCCTTGGAAACATGGCTGCTCCAGCAGAGGTGATGCTGCGTATTCAATTTGCTGAATGAATATGTCAAACTGCTCTTGCTGTGTCCTTTGCTAACCCAGGACCACTAACACTCCCCACTCTGTGGTCTCCGTTTCTTCTTATGAAATGCACCTGGTTACATCTTCGCTTCGCCGGTCTTCTCCTGTTTTCAGGATCTGCAGGTTTGGAGCCACATAATCTTATTCCCTAAGTCCATTTTCCTAGAGCCGGCACATCCATAAGCATGTGAAACTTTCATAAAGATACACGTCAGATATCTTGGGAGTTGTCAAAATTCCCACCTCTTGGTCTAAAGATGAGCACTGTGTCTCCAGGAAATTCCTGATATGTCCCCTCATGTTGAGTTCAACGAAGCTTTGAGTCATTTGTTGGTCCAGACTCCAAAATGCAGGCAAAGGAAATCGCTCTTGGCCTCTGCCCATTATCACAGGTCTTTGTGGGTAACTGTCCCACGTACACAGTCTAAACAGGTTCTAGACAAACCCATTTAAGGCGCAGTGAAATAGAAGAGGACATCTGCACTAGGCTAGAAATGCTAACCTGCCAGCAAGGAGGGCCAGATGGAGTTCCTTAGAGAAAGATGTGGGTGAATCCTCAGGACAGATGTCCTAGCACAGCCTGCACCTGCCATAATCTAACTAAAGGACATATTGGTGAGGCCAGTTTGGGGTTTATATCAGATTTAGTGAGAAAAGGCACAGGAAAAGGTGGGTCATAAAAAATTAGCATTGCAGCATTTAGAAAATGTGGTCTCTTTGTGCTCAGCTTTCTCCTCACAACAGACCCACTCAGGACGGGACAAGGTGAATAAAAGCAGTGAGGAATGTGTAGTGAGAGGATTAGATTTGTTACAGATGAAAGCACAATGATATGAATTAAATGTGTGGTGTTTCATAGGCATGCTTTGCTTTCATATATCTGATCTCAAGCACTCAAAAAGCCTGCAAGGTCAGGAAATGCCGTCGTTTTGATGGGAAAGGACCATTTTTCTATCTCTGTGCAGTCTGCAATCTCTTGGTTCCCTTAGTGTGCACCCTCAGGGTCACTCGCAACTCTGAGCACCTCCTTTCCTAGGCTTGAAAATCTCCTTCTTATCCCGACTTCCATTGGACTCATGCTTACTCGGTTGTTAAGCTCCGTTCTAGGTTTAATTTTCTCCAGGGCTCCTCCATAGTCTGGGATGAGCTATTCTCAGAAATATTTCCCTATCATCACACTTCTATTCCATCAGCATGTTTCCTCATCTGTCTCCTCACTAAACTAGAAATGCACTTTGGAAGGGGGAACAAATCATGGTTAAGAAGTCCCAGCTCCTGGATCAGCTACGAGTCCACTGTCCTCAGGTGTTAACCCCTGTAGGATGAGTGGGTGGCATGACTGGTTATTTATTATGTGAATTTAACTCTCTAAAAACCAAGCTCCTTTTCTTCAGCCATTGCAAGCATTCTCTACAAGTTTAGAATAACTTGTTTTCATTTCTTCAGATGTATTATATCATCTTTTATTTTGCCTAAAATTATCTTCTAGCAATAGCTATTGTTCACTAGCAGATACATGCTTCTGGGTCTAGCCACTTATGAAAGATACAGAAACTTATGTAAGGATAAAAGAGTTAAGATTCTATAACCTGCAGCTTTGAGAAGTGGATACCTGTGTAAATCTCAGCTGTTCATCTGTTTGCTGGTACCTATCGCTTCATTTAAATAGGAGATATGATTGTTTCCTAATTAACTTCTCAGTGTTAGGTCCTGATTCCTCTTCTCATTAGATCTTGAGTTGACTGGGATGCACAACCAGCACATTTGTTCTCTAAGTTTAGGAAATCATCAGCACTGTGTGTGTTTCCACATAGTTTGTTAAGTTACAGATAGTTTCAGCGTTATTATTTTAACAAAAGGTAAATCTAAGGTTTTAGATAAATGGATAATAAACTAGTACTTCTCAGACTTTGTTTCCCATGCATCACCCGGGGTTTTGCTGGATGGAGATACACATTCAGAAGGTCTGGAATGAAGTCTGAGAGCCCACGTTCTTCACCAGCTCTCTGTGATGGCTTGCGTGCCAGCCGCTGAATCCAAGAACCTAAGACAGGAGTTCCTATCTGTTTTCTTCAAGCTTCATAAGACTTCAAATGGGATAAACAGTAAGTTTAGTAATGATAGTATCAGAGCTGAATAGTTTGAATATCAATGCTTCTTCTTATTTCTGTTTATGTAACTTTATTTTCTTGGGCTCCAAAATCACTGCAGATGGTGACTGAAGCCATAAAATTAAAAGACACTTTCTCCTTGGAAGAAAAGCTACAATGAACCTAGGCAGCATATCAAAAAGCAGAGACATTACTTTGCCAACAAAGGTCTGTCTAGTCCAAGCTATGGTTTTTCCAGCAGTCATGTATGGATGTGAGAGTTGGATTATAAAGAAAGCTGAGCGCCAAAGAATTGATGCTTTTGAACTGTGGTGTTGGAAAAAACTCTTGAGAATCCCTTGGACTAAGTGCCTCTCCTCTGGGCTGGAGAAGCCCCAGGTCTGTGCTGTGCGGTGGGTCCTTCCACGTCTCCTGTTCAGTCCCGGAATTCTCTTTGTGCAGCCCAGACTCACTCAGCACCTATGGCCATAGCAAAGGTGGGCACAGGATGGCAGCTGGCCGCACCCTTCTCCCCTATGGGACCCTGTCACCCCTCCCTCCAGTCCTCCTTTGCCTTAGAGCTTAGGGACCCCACAGACTTGCTTACTGTTACCCCAGCTTAATGTATCCCTGATATGCTGGCCTCATGCCCATCCATCTGGATAATTTTTTCCATCAGTAAATTTGCTGCTCCTCCAATTTTGTGTGGAAGGATAATACACACACACACACACACACATATCAGCCTGGCATGGAAGTCCTCATCTAAGTCGGAAATAAAGTCTATGGGAGACAGAGATCTGAAGACGTACATACAGTGACTGGTGTTTCTTTAATGTCCTCATATTAGTTTTCATAAAGCTCTGGTTATCAAAAAAGAGTTGTAATGAATGGCTTTATATATAGCTACTTTTTCCAAACCAGTATTTTACTGGGAAGTATTATTGCATATTTATTTTAGTAGGGAATTATCTCAGTTATAGGTTTGCCAGTCTCTATTAATTTTCATTTCCATCCTGCTGCTTGAGTCTTCATTATTTAAACTCTAGTTTTTTTTTTTTAAACTCAGTCCCTGAAGAAAACAGACACTAAATTTAAGACAAAATCAGCAGATTTTTTTAGAGATCTGGCAGGAGACACTGAAGTGACTGCACATTAATTTGAGTTACTTTCTGTGATTATTTATGTATTCCAATATTTTGTTTCCTTCCATTTCTCCTCTTAACATTTGGCTGTAATTATAAAGAAAAAAAATTGGCTTAGATGTGGCAACTTTATGAGCATTGCCTACAGTTTTAATGTCTCCTTCTGTTCAGTGTTCTGACAGTGGGTATGGTGGTTTGCTCTCCTTTGGCCATGAGACTCAACTACAAACTTTGCTACTGACTGTGGAGACCTCACTGCTGAGAAAAAAGGGAAGAATGAGGAAGTAGTGAAGGGAGCAGAATGCAGGAGAGTGTAGGTTCCATCCAGGGCTAGTGGCAATAGAGACAACAGTACTGATCACCCAGGGGGCACCCTGTGACGTCAACACGTCACCCCCAGACGCCCTGGACGTTCTACTTAGCCAGCGCCCAGGAGGCACCATGTCTCCTGCAGACTCACTTTGGCTGCCCAGTGTTTGCTTTCTGCCTGACCAGTGGGCCACACGTGGCCCCTCCCCAGTGGCGCCTGGTAGTTCAGAGGGATCGGAGAAGGTTCTGGGCTCCCAAGGTGTGTCTCGTGGCTTCTGGTCACTGGCTTAGAATGGCCACTGGAGCCCCCGCCTTTATCCACGCATCCACCTGTGTGTGATCATTACACCTGACACATGACTCTTGGAATAAAAACCCAGTTAATTACCAGGCCACTTCTTATAGAAAATGGGTGCGGGCACAGGTAAGGCCCTCCTCTATCCAGCTCTAAGGTGCCAGCACATCACCACTGCTCTAGTCTTTCCCTCCTCTCCCTTCTCTCCCCTCTCCTCTCCCCGCTCCTCTCCCCGCTCCCCTGCCCCTCTCCTCTCCCCTCCCCCTCTCCTCTCCCCTCCCCCTCTCCTCTCTCCTCTCTCCCCTCTCCTCTCCCCTCTCTCCCCTCTCCTCTCCCCTCTCTCCCCTCTCCTCTTCCCTCTCTCCCCTCTCCTTTCTCCCCTCTCTCCCTTCTCCTCTCCCCTTTCCCCTCTCTTATCCCTCCTCTCCTCTCTCCCGTCTCCTCTCCCCGCTTCTCTCCCCGCTCCCCTGCCCCTCTCCTCTCCCCTCTCCCTCTCCTCTCCCCTCTCTCCCCTCTCCTCTCCCCTCTCTCCCCTCTCCTCTTCCCTCTCTCCCCTCTCCTTTCTCCCCTCTCTCCCTTCTCCTCTCCCCTTTCCCCTCTCTTATCCCTCCTCTCCTCTCTCCCGTCTCCTCTCCCCGCTTCTCTCCCCGCTCCCCTGCCCCTCTCCTCTCCCCTCTCCCTCTCCTCTCCCCTCTCTCCCCTCTCCTCTCTCCTCTCTCCCCTCTCCTCTCCCCTCTCCTCTCCCCTCTCTCCCCTCTCCTCTCCCCGCTCCCCTCCCCCTCTCCTCTCCCCTCCCCTCTCCTCTCCCCGCTCCCCTCCCCCTCTCCTCTCCCCTCCCCGCTCCCCTCCCCCTCTCCTCTCCCCTCTCTCCCCTCTCCTCTTCCCTCTCTCCCCTCTCCTTTCTCCCCTCTCTCCCTTCTCCTCTCCCCTTTCCCCTCTCTTATCCCTCCTCTCCTCTCTCCCGTCTCCTCTCCCCGCTCCTCTCCCCGCTCCCCTGCCCCTCTCCTCTCCCCTGCCCCTCTCCTCTCCCCTGCCCCTCTCCTCTCCTCTCTCCCCTCTCCTCTCCCCTCCCCCTCTCCTCTCCCCTCCCCCTCTCCTCTCCCCTCCCCCTCTCCTCTCTCCTCTCTCCTCTCTCCCCTCTCCTCTCCCCTCTCTCCCCTCTCCTCTCCCCTCTCTCCCCTCTCCTCTCCCCTCCCCCTCTCCTCTCCCCTCTCTCCCCTCTCCTCTTCCCTCTCTCCCCTCTCCTTTCTCCCCTCTCTCCCTTCTCCTCTCCCCTTTCCCCTCTCTTATCCCTCCTCTCCTCTCTCCCGTCTCCTCTCCCCGCTCCTCTCCCCGCTCCCCTGCCCCTCTCCTCTCCCCTGCCCCTCTCCTCTCCTCTCTCCCCTCTCCTCTCCCCTCCCCCTCTCCTCTCTCCTCTCTCCCCTCTCCTCTCCCCTCTCCTCTCCCCTCTCTCCCCTCTCCTCTCCCCTCTCCCCTCCCCCTCTCCTCTCTCCTCTCTCCCCTCTCCTCTCCCCTCTCTCCCCTCTCCTCTTCCCTCTCTCCCCTCTCCTTTCTCCCCTCTCTCCCCTCTCCTCTCCCTTTTCCCCTCCTCTCATCTCCCCTCTCTCCCCTCTCCTCTCCCTTTAGTTAGTTATTTGCTTGTATGTCCTTGAGGATATTCCCTGTTTCCTTTAAATAGTAACTCTTGTTGTTGGATTCCCCCGAGTGTCATCATAGCTGTGAACTCTCTAGCTTTTGTTTTGTAGCAAATCATCGGATTCATATGGTGTCTCTTCTGCTAATATGGGTGAGTGTGTGTATGCGTGCTCAGTCGCTTAGTCATGTCCAACTCTTTGTGCCCCCATGGACTGTAGCTTGTCAGGCTCTTCTGTCAGTGGGGTTTCCCAGGCAAGAATAGGGAGTGGGTTGCCATTTCCGCTTCCAGGGGATCTGCCCAATCCAGGAATGAGACCTGCACCGGCAGGCAGATTCCTTACCACTGAGCAACCTGGGGAGCCCTCAACATGTATGACATAAGCTGAGATCCTCGACTGAGAAATCACGATTCAAAAGACATCAACTTGCTTTCTGTTAACTGAGAGGTAAGAGGCAGGGGTGGAGGTGGCCTTTGTCGTTTGTGGCTTCTTGCACAGCAGGCCATCTCTGAGGCGTGGACAGAGCTGCAGTACACGTGAGGACCAGATGTCCCCGTGTCCCCAAAGAAGACGTCCATGGGGGCAGCACACCCTGAGTTTCTGAAATGAGAACGAAGATGAGTCATTTTGAGTCAAGGACTCAGGCAACCTATAAAACAGGAATGGAGAGGCAAGGCAGGAGCAGGAGGTGGGCAGACAGGGCTGAGCACTGTGCCAGCTCCAGAGCTGGTCTGTTCTCCTCGTGATTGCTGTGGCCATCCCGTCTCACCATCACTGGGACCGGGAGTGCGTGTGGGAGAGACTTCTGCACTGGCCAGAAAGCCCAGAAAATTTAACTCCATGTCTTTCATTTTGTTGCAATTACATTTGTCACACATCATTAGGAAGAAGGGAGGCCCATATTATTTTGCTAGGAAACTTTTTAAAAATTGGAGTATAGTTGATTTACAAAGTCTTGTTAACTTCAGATGTATAGCACAGTGATTAAGTTATACATACATGTATATATTCTTTGCTTGATTTTTTCCCTATTTGTTGTTGCTGTTGTTTTCTTGCTAAGTTGTGTCTGACTCTTTGTGACCCCATGGACTGTAGCCCGCCAGGCTCCTCTGTCCATGGGATTCACCAGGTAACATTATTAGAGTGGGTTGCCATTCCCTTGTCCAGGGGATCTTCCTGACCCAGGGGTCGAACTCAGGTCTTCTGCATTACCGTCTGAGCCATATATACCCCATCCTTTTTGCTTTCACATAAGAAATTTTGCACTGTTTCTAAAGATGTAGAGAAACAAGCATGTCAGTGCATTTTGTAACATTTTAAGAATTGCATTTTAATAAATTTGATAATCTCTGTTCTCCTTAGAACATATGTTTTATCATCTTTTTATTGAAATAATGGATAATGTCAGGCAATTCTCTTTGACCCCATTTTTCTGTTCTCAACAGCTCTGGAAGCAGTTTCGAGGGGCTGCTGAATGAATCATGTCCTGCACATGCATTCTCGGCTCTCAGGTTGTCTCTGAAAATGGAAGCATCTTGTTTCACTTCAGATAAAGCCTGGGTTTCTATCCATCTCATGACCTTTATGGATCCCTAGGTACCCCTTTAATCTAGGGTTCTTTGTCCTTAAGATTAAGGGCCTCGTTTGAGCAAGTTTGTGAAAGGCTGTGTGTCCTACTGCGCTCTGTATGTGAGAGACTGAGCTCAACCCTCAAGGACAAGCCTGAGATTTAGACCTCAGATCAGCTGTAGAGCTTCTTTCTGAAAGACGAGTGCCAGCCCTTTGGTGAGATGACATCCACTGCCTCCTCCTGTCACTATGGAAACTTGTCTCTCATTTTTTTTCTCCCCCAGTTTTTAGGCCGCTCATAGGATGAGCAGAAAAACTGTGGAGAAGAGTTAAGTTGGGAAATGGGAGCCATCCTTTAAAATAAGCAGCCTCGTGGTAAGATCTGCAGGCCTTAGAGACTAACACTCTGAATTCAAATCTGCTCCACACCAGGGAAGGCAGTTTTCTGCACCTCTCCGTGCAAGCAGGCAAATAGGAAGATAATCATACTGCTTTCTGCCTAGGTTTTGAATGGTTTCGATAGGTTAAGTCCTTTAGGACACTGTCTGGCACAAGATCACCAAGTTAGCTATTAGATCAAATTTCACCTTCCAACAAATGCCTGGTAAAAGGCATGAGCAAATGGCTCCATGGAAGCAAAGTTTGTGGGGGGGGGCGGGGAGGGGGTCATCGGAACAGTGGTGCAGTGGACCACGCGTCAGAGTTGAGGACAGACATGTTTTATTTCAAATAAACGAGTAAGCAAATAAACCTTCACCAAGCCTGCAGGCTCAGTTTGAAGAGCAAGATCATGTCAGCTACTATGTATTTTGAGATTTAGCTTGTTTATATCAAACCTGAGCATACTGACATGAGAGAAGAGATAGAAAGGTATATTTCATGATGCATTTCTGTAGTGATTCAGCAAAACATAATTTAGAGGGAAAATTTAGACTTGTGATGGTTACTAAGAAATTGATTACGTGGCCAGCATTCCTTCCCTCCCTCCTCTTTTCCTTCCTTCCTTTGTCTCTTTCCTTTCATTTTTAGGGGAGGAAATTGTTTCCTTACAAAGTAGTGCTCTCCTAGGGCCATTTTGTCATGCACATTCACCTTTTGATGTGTTGGTCCCCAGGACCACGCTGAGTACAAGCATATTTCTAAACACACATAAACTCATAAACATGTTCAGCTCACCCCAGCCAGGCTGAGTGACAGTGAAATTGGCTTACATCTGATGGAATTCACCATGCAACCTGATGCAATTTGGGAAAGATATACATATATCACATATGCAAACAGCATAAGTAATACAGAGAATATATAGGGCTTCCCAGGCAGCATTAGCAGTAAAGAACCAGCCTGCTAATTCAAGAGATATAACAGATGCAGGTTCGATCCCTGGGTTGGGAAGATACCCTGGAGGAGGGCAGGTTTGTTGGGACATGTGTCTTGGCTGAGGTTGCACCTGTTTTTTTCCTTTTTCTCCCTTTTGAACTCTCAGTTCTTTTTTTAATCTCTCCAACTTAGTATGAAATGCCACAGTGCAGCAGAGCGTGTGTGGGCTCTAAAATTAGAATAAAGATCAAATGCAAGGTCTAATACTTATCTGGGCAGATTATGTAACCTCCTTAGTGTCAGCATCTGGAAAACGGAGAGACTGCCTCACGCAAGGTTGCTTTCGGAGTAAATGTGTACGAGATGCTCATGACTATGGCGTTGTGTACGCAGGACGAGGTGCAGGCAGGATACCCCTCCTCCCTGTCTGTGGGCTGTGAGGACTTGGGACCTGAGGCTGTGCCCACCTGTTCTGGTGGCTCAGCGGCTCTTGGCTCAGTCCCTTTCTCGGCATGGATGGCTCAGGAGAGTCCCATCTCAGGGCTTCGGCTCCTGCGTCGTGGTATGTGGTGACATGACATCACTTCAACACAGAGAATAACACACACAGGGATGTCTGGCTGCTGTGGATTTATTTAATTTTTCTTACCACTCTGCCAATTTGCTTCCTGTGTTTGTGATTCTGTTTCTTGATGCATACACACTTAAAACTGTTATGTCTTACTGCTGGATTGACACTTTTATTATTATGTTCTGTCTCTTTTATTCTTTAGCAAGTTCCTTTGTTCTGAAATTTATTTTCTCTGATACTAGTGTTATGATTCCTGCTTTATTTTATTAATGTTTACATGTTACATTTTTTTCCCTTCTTTTACTTTCAACCTGTCTTTTAATTTGAAGTGAATCTCATAGTCAACAAAACCGGATTCATCTTAACTAGGATTTGTAGTTCCTGTTCAGTATTAAATTCTGAAAACTTTGAAAGGTGATTGCCCACCAATATTGGTTTCATTCATGATTTTGCATATCACAAATGTGAATAAAATTTGCATATATTTTATATATTCTATGGGTGCATGCATGGTAAGTCACTTCAGTTGTGTCCAGTTGTTTACTATGGACTGTAGCCCACCAGGCTCCTCTGTCCATAGGATTCTCCAGGCAAGAATACTGGAGTGGGTTGCCATGCCCTCCTCCAGGGGATCTTCCCAACCCAGGGACTGAACCTGCATCTGTTATGTCTTTTGCATTATCAGGTTGTTTCTTTACCACTTACGCCACCTGGGAAGCCCTATATATTCTATGTATTACTTATATTGCTTGCGTATGTGATATATGTATGTTTATCCCAAATTGTATCAGGTTGCACAGTGAATTACATCAAGTGTAAGGGAACTGGAGATTAGAAGTATGAGAGAATGACTCAGCCACAGACATGTAACAATCTAATGGCTACAGACATAGACTCATTCCTCTTATGAAGGAAGGTGAGATCACAAGGTGCTTCAGATGCTTGCCCAGCATCAGCCCCACTGTGGCCTCAGAGCAGAGACTGCCAGGCAGTCTTCTGCTGCTCCTCCTGGTGCTCCCCAGGGTTATTAGCCCTCTGTCTGTGCTCCTCTCTCTGGTCCTCAAACATGCCCAGCTCCTGCCCAGTTCAGGGCTGTCCTGGCTCTGCTTCTCATGCCTGCAAGACTCTGGCCAGAGGTTTCCATGCTGGCTCCTAATAGTCATCCTGAGCTTAGTTCACTTATCCCCACTTGGGGAGCTTGCTCTGACTATGGCCTGTAAAATACTCCATCCCTGTGGACTTGGATGGCATCACGCTAAGTGGAACAAGTCTGACACAGACAAACACTGTGCGATCTCACTTACACATGGAGCCTAAAAGCTACAGCCAACCAGTGAATATGACCAAAAAGGAGCAGACCCATGCATACAAAGAACAGACTAATGGTCACCAGTTGGGTGGGAGGATACATATAAGGGCAGGTTTGGAAGGGTGGGAGCTGAAATGTGTACACATGCTGTTTAACCAACCTGGGAGTTGCTTTCAGATGAGGGAATACATGAAATACCGCCCCCCTCCACACACACAGACATATACCATGAACTGGACACTGACACACACAGATGCACAGATACACACACACACACACACCGTGAACCACTGTCTTCTTACCATACCCATAACATAGATGTCTGAACCAGGATGCTTCAGCCAGAATAATAGTCTATAGAACCATTTGTCATATTACTGTTTTAGCTTAAAAGAACCCCCACATCATTCTGGCTGTTTATTTTCTTGATTTTTTTTTTTTGACTCAGTAATACCTATAGTAGCAATGAGACAACTTGAAAATTATTAATAGAATGTCTTTCCTTCTCTCCCCTCTGTTGTTTTTGTTATTTTATTGTATCTATGTTATAACAATAAAAATGTTTTCAGACACAAATGAGTGTAGATTTCAAGTACAAATGTATGAGTCTGTAATTCTGTTTCCTTATGTTGTAAACCTCTAGTGAAGGCTATAAAGAAACAAACTTGCTTTAGCTTCAGTGGTTAACATAATAAAAGATGGAATGGAAATATTCTAATTGCAGGCCTATCTTGACAAACACTTTTTATGTGGACTTCATACTCTTTCACCTGCCAGATTACCTAGTCACAAGTGGTCTCTAGCACCTACAGACAAATTTATTGAAAAATTCTTGAACAGGAGAAAACATGGTAAAGAAAATGTGGTATGCTTATGTAGAAAATACATCTGGAAGAAACAGAACAATCAATTTTCTCATGGCAATAAATATCAACGATTGCTTTTTCTTTCATCAATCCTCTTTCCTTCTCTTTTTTAAAGACCAAAACTCTTCTGCTGTCAACCACATCCATCTTACTTTTGATTGTGTTAAGTGTGCTCCCTCCCCAAACCAGCAAAGTTCTGCATTTCTTATACTTAGTTATGATTGCTTTCTCATTTTCATTAGTTTGCTTGTTATGTTTCAGTGCAAGCAATTTTAATGAAGTTTTACAAAGTAGAAAACATTCTTATTTTGCACATATGTGGTTTCTCCCCAGTTTAGTTCAAAATCCAAACTAATGCTATTACTTTAAAAATTGAGCTATTAATTTATACACCATTTAATTTCCAATTGCATTCTGAACCTAATTTAACTTTAAATTTACCTTTAAGCCATTAAGAAAATAAGATTAGTAGAAGTGTATTGCAGGCCATATGGCTGTCTCAGGTCTTTCCATTTCTGATGTGGAATTTCATTTCAAATGGGCTTGTTTACTTAGCTCAGTGTGAAATTACTCGGTTTCTTGAACTACCTTCTCATTCTTGAAATTTGCTAAACCTTTTTGGTCTTCCCTTTAACAATTTAGTAATTTGCTTTCTTTCAACTTTCTATAACGTATTTCCATAATCTTAACTCATTTGTTATCTTCTTTGGATGAAAAGGTGCCATTGGCCGAGTTTCTCTTTCTGTGCAAGTTGGAGAATTCCCACCCTGGTTTTGTCTTTGGCCTGATGTCTTCGGAATGCTCCCTGTCTTTTCCAGGAGACCCTGAACTAGGTTCTCTGTGTGGCTCGTCCTCTGTCTCTGGTGCTTGGGCACTAGGCCTGAGAGGGCTTGTCACCAGGCAGCCTCCAATTGTGGGTGCTACATGAATGACTGCAAGAATGTTTTAGACAAAATAGATATTCCCCAAAGATCCCCCTGGAGTTTCTAAGCATCTTACTATGTGCCATGTTCCAGCACACCCACATGCGAGACATAGCAAATCAGACAGAATACCTAGGAAAGCTCATCAAGAAACTTGAGGGAATTCACATGGAGTAAAGTACAGAATTTTCCTGAAGGGCCAAAAAGATAAAAAAGATGGGAAGAAATGGAAACCATCAATCATGTTCCTTGATAAACTATCTACAGAGCAATATTACCCGTCTTCTTAAGTAACAGGTTTGATGCAATTCTAATTACAGTCTCAAGAGGATTAGTGGGTGTGACAGGAGAGAGGTTCTGGGAATTTTGCTTTTACATTCATCTGGAATTACCTCCAGGCAGAGGATCCATCTGCATTATCATCTCTAACTAGCTTTTCTTGTCACCAGACTTGTATCTTCTTCTCTACATCAGTGTTGTGAGCTATACCAACCAGTTCTATACCAGTCACTTTCCTGAGTGAAATATTGCCTCCCAGAATTTCCAAGCTGCTGGGCATGAAAAAGGCTTCAGGACTATTGCAATGGTCATCTTTCAACCACTGCACAACTCTCAGTGAGCATGGACTGAGCTCTGTAGGGAAGGAAGAATAATTTTTTCTCTACCCTTCTTAGTTATTAGCCAAAACTTCCCTCGAATATAAGACAGGTTAACAGGAGGGGAAAAATTAATTATGTACATGTGCACTGGGAGACCCACAAAGCTAAAGGCAAACCAGAAAGGCAGGCAGAAAGGTAACAAGCAAATAAATAAAAGGGAGAAAGCAACAATAATAAGTGATCATGTGTAGTCTATTCACTACAGTTCCTGGCAAAATAGAGAAGCTAGAAAAACCTTATCTTACCCATGATTTAAAATTCATCTGTTTTTTTCAGAACATTGATAATGGTCACTATCCCCTTGTAAATTTTATCTGGTATTCTTTTTTCAGGAATTAAGTGCTAGAGTGACAAAATTTACTTACAAAGGCAAATACATGGGAATTAACTAAGCATCTCCAATAAAAGAAATGAACTAAAGTTGATCCAGTTCTGCAACTGAAAACAAACTCAGTGATGTTCTTGAGCTGACTTCTGCCAGCTCACAAGAACCATTCTGTACATTTCTTCCCAAAGCTACCGTCAGTAAAATTGGGCAGAGTTGGGAGTACTTACATAACAGAAACCGTCAAGTCTGCAATTTACAGCTTTTCTTTTCCAGAAAGCTATTTGTTAAACATTTCAGTTCAGTTCAGTCGCTCAGTAGTGTCCGACTCTTTGCAACCGCAGGAATCGCAGCACGACAGGCCTCCCTGTCCATCACCAGCTCTCAGAGTTTACCCAAACTCATGTCCATCGAGTCGGTAATGCCATCCAGCCATCTCATCCTCTGTCATCCCCTTCTCCTCCTGCCCCCAATCCCTCCCAGCATCAGGGTGTTTTCCAGTGAATCAACTCTTCACATGAGATGGCCAAAGTATTGGAGTTTCAGCTTCAACATCAGTCCTTCTGATGAACACCCAGGACTGTTCTCCTTTAGAATGGACTGGTTGGATCTCCTTGCAGTCCAAGGGACTCTCAAGAGTCTTCTCCAATACCATAGTTCAAAAGCATCAATTCTTCGGTGCTCAGCTTTCTTCACAGTCCAACTCTCACATCCATACATGACCACTGGAAAAAACATAGCCTTGACTAGATGGACTTTTGTTGGCAAAGTAATGCTTTTGAATATACTATCTAGGTTGGTCATAACTTTTCCTTCCAAGGAGTAAGCGTCTTTTAATTTCATGGCTGCAATCACCATCTGCAGTGATTTTGGAGCCCAAAAAATAAAGTCTGACACTGTTTCCACTCTTTCCCCATCTATTTGCCATGAAGTGATGGGACCAGATGCCATGATCTTTGTTTTCTGAATGTTGAGCTTTAAGCCAACTTTTCCACTCTCCTCTTTCACTTTCATCAACAGGCTCTTTAGTTCTTTGCTTTCTGCCATAAGGGTGGTGTCATCTGCATATCTAAGGTTATTGATAATTCTCCTGGCAATCTTGATTCCAGCTTGTGCTTCTTCCAGCCCCATGTTTCTCATGATGTACTCTGCATATAAGTTAAATAAGCAGGATGACAATATGCAGCTTTGACGTACTCCTTTTCCTATTTGGAACCAGTCTGTTGTTCCATGTCCAGTTCTAACTGTTTACATCAGTATTAATCAACATACCAGTAAAAGTAACTCTGTGACACAGGAAGGAACAATTTCACAGACCTATATCTGTTGAAGACATTGAATGAGTAATCAATAACCTTCCAAAGTAGAAAGTATGGGGCCCAGATGGGTTCACTGCTGAATTCAGCCAAACATTTAAGGAAGGAATTATGCTAATTCTGTGCTGTGCTTAGTTGCTCACTCAAGTCAGACTCTTTGCAATCCCGTGGACTGTAGCTCACTGAGCTCCTCTGTCCAGGGGGATTCTCCAGGCAAGAATACTGGAGTGGGTTGCCATGCCCTCCCCTGGGGATCTTCCCAACCCAGGAATTGAACCCAGGTCTCCTGCACTGTAGGCGGATTCTTTACTGACTGAGCCCCCAGGGAAGCAAAAGTAACTCTGTGACACAGAAAGAAAGAAACAACCTCACAGACCTATATCTGCTGAAGACATTGAGTGAATAATTAGTAACCTTCCAAAGTAGAAAGTGTGGGGCCCAGATGGGTTCGCTGGTGAATTCAACCAAGCATTTAAGGGTGGAATTCTCTATATTCTTTTTTAGAAAATAGAGACAGAGGAAATACTTTCTGATTCATCCTATGAGGCCAGAGTTACCTGAATACCAAAACCAGGAAAAGCCATTATAAGAAAAGTAAGCTACAAACCAGTATCTCTCAGATACATAGATGGCAAACCTTAACAAAACGTTGGCACATTGAGTCCAACAGTGGATAAAAAACTATACACCACAGTCAACTTAGATTTACCCGGGTGGTTCAGCCTTTTCAAATCAATTAATGTAATACATTAAAAATAGGCTAAAATAGAAGTATATTGCTCAATAGAGTTCTTGGTGAAAATGAAAAATGTGTCTTTTATTTTTGCTTAAAAAACAGAAGGACCTTTTAAGCCAACCCAATATGTCTTTTCTTATAGATACAATATTGCAAGTAGCTTTATTCATAATCAGCAAACCAAGATGTTCTTCACTAAGTGAAGGCATAAACTGCAGTACATCCAGACAATGGAATATTATTCGGCACTAGAAGAAATGAGCCATGAAAAGACATGGATTAACTTTAAATACATTTTACTAAGTGAAGGAAGCCAGTCGGTAAAGGCTGTGTACTGCGTGACTTGAACTATATAACATTAGTTAGAAAAGACAAAACTAGAGAGACGGATAGAAGATGAGTAGTTACCAGTGATTGGTGGAATGGGAGGGCAACAGAGGAATTTTAGGACAGTGGAAATGTTCTGTTGCTGCTGTGATGATGGGTATGCATCCTTGCACCTTAGTACAGATGCACAGAAAGTGCACCACCAGAAGTGTACTCTGGTGTGGACTCCGGGCTGGCAGTGTCTGTGTGTGTCAATGTAGGATCGTCAGGGCAGCAAATGTACTTGAGTAGGAGATGCCGATGCTGAAGGAAACGGCAAAGTCCCTGTGAAATCACTGTGTCTTCCTCTCTGTTTTGCTGTGAACTTTGATCTAAAAGAAACTGTCTTACCTAATAAAGTGAGAATCCCATGAACATAAAGTTATGTTCTAGAGAGCATTTTCTGATACAATAAAAAATACAATTAAAATGCTATACAAAATTTGTTGTTGTTCAGTTGCTAAGTCATGTCCGACTCTTTGCAACCCATGCACTGCAGCATGCTAAGCTTCTCTGTCCACCACTATCTCCCAGAGTTTGTTCAGGTTCATGTCCATCAAGTTGGTGATGCCACCCAACCATCTCATCCTCTGTTGCCCCCTATTTCTCCTGCCTTCAGTCTTTCCCAGCATCAGGGTATTTTCTTACGAGTCAGTTCTTCTCATCAGGTAGCCAAAGTATTTGATGCTTCGGCTTCAGTATTAGTCCTTCCAATGAATATTCAGGATTGATTTCTTTTAGGGTTGATTGGGCCTTCCAATGAATATTCAGGATTGATTTCTTTTAGGGTTGATTGGTTTGATCTCCTTGCAGTCCAACAGACTCTCAAGAGTCTTCAAAAGCATTAGTTTTTTGGTGCTTGGCCTTCTTTATGGTCCAGCTCTCATTATACAAAATTATTTATTACTTAAAATTGTACTTTGAAACTATATTGAAAATGAATGTGTTAATGTGGTATTAGTGATTATCCTTACTGCAGGTCCACATAATCAAAGCTATGGTTTTTTGAGTAGTCATGTATGGATGTGAGAATTGGACTATAAAGAAAGCTGAGTGCCAAAGAATTGATGCTTTTGAATTGTGGTGTTGGAGAAGACTCTTGAGAGTCCCTTAGACTGCAAGGAGATCAAACCAGTCAATCCCAAAGGAAATCAATCCTGAATATTCATTCGAAGGACTGATTCTAAAACTCCAATATTTTGGCCACCTGATGCAAAGAGCTGACTCTTTGGAAAATACTGTGGTGCTGGGAAAGATTGCAGGCAGGAGGAGAAGGGGATGACAGAGGATGAGATGATTAGATGGCATCACCGACTTGATGGACATGAGTTTGAGCAAGCTCTGGGAGCTGGTGATGGACAAGGAAGTCTGGAGTGCTACAGTCCATGGAGTCGCAGAGTCAAACAGGACTGAGCAACTGAACTGAGCTGAGTGGTTATCCTGGGTAGTGGGACTGAGAGTGCATGTTCTCTTTGGCTTTCTCTCAGGTGAGAAGATATGGGTTCATAATCAGAAGGTCTTCTGCTTTCAAAGCTCCCACTGCCTTCTGCCTTCACCTGACTTTTCCCGTGGTTCTCACAGAGCTTCCCTCATGTAATTTTCTGTGCTGTTTGCCAAGTGCTCTTTTCTCTGCTTGACACACAGTCCCTGTCAAATAAAATCCAGAGCTGGACAGTAGTTAAAGCAGTAAGGCAGGCTTTAATCATGAATGATGCAATAGGGCTCAGTTCTGAATACAACGTGGACAAGTGGGTGTTTATAGCCACAGAGAAGAGTGTGTGCATGTTTGCAAGGGGAAGGGAGATGGGAATGGGAAAAATCACTGAGAAGCAACATTCAGGGTGAGGGGATTCTGGCCAAGCCAACCTGAGAGCATTCTGGCTTCAGCAGAGCAGGGTGATGAGATAGCACCTGAGGGATGGTGGGGGACGAGGAATCTCATCAGCTCTGAGGGATTGCTAGAGGGAGCAGAAGTTCTCTAACTGATGTAGCAGAACTGTCACTACAGCTGGACACCACAGGCCCGAGATGGAACCCAGGTTTGGACCTCACAGAGTGGAGCGCTCCGAAAAGCCTGAGATTTCTTCGGTATCAGCCCCACTTCTTGTTCATGGAGAAAAGGAACGTTTCTCTTTTGTTTGAACGTGTAAGTCAATTTTCTCATCCGGTTGCCTCCTATTCACTGAGGGCCAGTGAACCATCTGTGGGACTTGGATGCAGAGTGGGTGTGCCAGCGGTCAGGCATTCAGTGAGAGAGAGTTCTGTGGAAATAAGAGAATAACAGAGGTTAATGGTTGGAAACTCAGTTTCTGAACCCAGTTTTTCTTTTACCTACCTTGCTTGGTGCCTCTGAGAATTAAAACCCAATCACCCAGATCTTAATTGGCACTGTTTAGAGAAGGCCTGTGGGCTGAGGCTGGGCGCACCACCATTCTCCAGGTAACAGCCGTGCCTGCAACTCCGGAACCTGAGCCACGTCCAGCCGCATTCAGCCTGCACACCAGGAAGTCTGCATCTTCCTCACAGCTGTCCTCACTCCAGCACTTAGAGACACTTTAAAACCCATACTGTGAACAGGAAAGGTACTGACAAAATTCTCAGAGCTTTTATGTCAGTTTCTGGAATACCTACAATAGCATTTATTCATGTAAATGTTACTGTGTAGTATTTACTCATAAAAATGTAACCTGTTGTTGTTCAGTTGATTAGTCATGGCTGACTCTGCAAGCCCCATGGATTGCAGCACACCAAGCTTCCCTGTCCTTCACTGTCTTCCAGAGTTTTCTCAGATTCAGGTCCATTAGTCAATGATGCCAAGCCTAGATTAAGAGCAAGAAGTTTTTATTTAGGATTTGATTTGGGGAAAGCCAACTGTCAAAAATATAAAAAAAACTTTACCTCTTTTAAAAGTGAGAAGTCTCATCTCTCAAATCAAGGACATGAAAAGGTTAACATAAAGCTTAGGAAATTATTCTGATTAAGGCATAAAATTTTGGGGTTTCTTAGAAAGATTACTCAAAAAGTAAAATCTTGTATAATCTGTTATGAGGAGCAAAGTAATAATCCAGAAAATTTTGTCATTTTAACAGAGAAAATAGCAAATTCTGTTTTGCACCAGAAAAGTAAAGACTGCTTTAAAAATCAAGCTTATAAATAAATCTATTCAAATCTTAGCTAGTCCCAATAACACATAAAATTCTTTTTTTTTTTTGCAAACCTTCTACAACTTTTAATGTCTATTTAGCTTCAATCCCCCCCTCTTCATTTTCCTCTGTCTCATTCTGAAACATCCAGTCACTTTAATTTAAAACAAAATCACTCTCTTTTCACCTTAATGAAAATGTATTCTTCAGATATATCTCACTTTTGGTGCATACTTCTCTTGTGAAATTGTTCTCTTTATTTTAACAGTTTTATTTTTATATGTGGACTTTATTTTTAACCCTTAGTAAGGTCTCTTTTACACATAAAACTAAGAATTAGACAATTGTGAATTTTCTGTAACAGTTTCTGTAACTGTTTGGAAACTGTTTCATCTTCTTATTTAGGAAAACATAATACTAAACAAATTTATCTGTCGTCTCAGGCCTTTCCCTGTCAACAACTTTTATAGTGTTAGGAAAGTATCGCAAAAGCAAAATACCCTAAAAATGTTTAAATACATGGGTCTCTGTTCTACTGTTGTGCCTAATATGAAAGAAGTAAGGGATACCCAACAATTTATTTTTTATTGCATCTTTATTTATACATTTGTTCTTAGGTTGCATTTATAACTTTATAACATTAAACATCTAGCAGAGATTTATAAATAAATCTATTTCACTTGTAAACCTAACTAGAATAAAAATGCATGCTTATTTACACTTAAGGCTAATTCAGACATTTATCATTATATAATGTTCTTTTCCCTTGTGTTAATCATATTGCTTGTTTTAAACCCTATTTGTCTGATAGTCCAGCTTTCTAATGGTTACTATTTGCATGGGGTATCATGTGTCATCCTTTTATTCTCAATCTATTTATGTTGTTGAATTTAAGATGAGTTTCTTGTTGACAACATGTAGTTGCATCTAGATATTTTATCAAGACTGGCAATCTGCTTCTTGAAAAGGATATTTAGTCCATTTGTATTTAATGTCATTTTACCTGTGTCTCCCATTTGGGAATTATTTTTAAATTATCTCATGCCTTTTCAGCTACTCTGCTCCTTTACTGTCTCTTCTTGTGCTAAGCATTTCAATATGATGTTTTAACTTATCTGTTTATATTTTACCACATTATTTTGAATTATTTTCTTAGTATTCATTTGCAGTCTAGTGGGCAGATCATTTTCTCATAAAGGACCAGACATAAATATTTTAGACTGTGAACTATAAGTTCTTTGTTGCAGCTCTGCCAGGGTCCACAAGCAAGTGAAAAGCAGGTGGTGGGACAGGTGTGCTCTCTCAGTCATCTTGTGCCCTCAGGTTTTAGGGATCACATGTGTATACTAACTGGTTATAATCTACTCCAGAGCCATAGTAACTTCATCGTGGCAAGATTAGAAATCAGCTACAATATCGCTCCTTGTCCTCCACCCCTTTTCTGTTATTATAAGCATATGTATCGGGGTTTCCTGGGTGGTGCAGTGGTAAAGAATTCACCTGCCAGTGCAGGAGATGCTGGTTAGATCCCCTGAGGAAGGAAATGGCAACCTACTCCAGTATTTTTGCCTGGAGAATCCCATGGACAGAGGATCCTGGCGAGCTACAGTCCACAGGATCAAAAGAGTCCGACATGACTGAGTGAGCACGCACAAACACACACATCGTAAATATCATGTCACTATGTTATAAACCCTGAGAGCAGTGTAGTGATTATTGCTTTAAACCATCTTATGTTTTTCAAGTAGTTTAATAGGAAAAGAGAATGCATATTTATAGAGCGTTTTATATATACCCATACAAATACTGTCCCAACACTCATTTCTTTATATCAGTTTGAATTACTCTCTGGTTTTCCTTTCAGTCTAAAAGACTTATATTATTAATACTATTTCTTGTAAGTCAGGTCTGGTAGTAACAGATTTCCTTAGCTTTCTTAACTTCTGAGAATGTCTATACTTTGCTTCATTTTTGAAGTTTAATTTTGCTGGATAAAACAATTCCTAGTCGGCAATACTTTTCTGTCATCAATTTGAATAGAGTGAAACATTTTTTTGCCTGTTATTTACTATGTCAACCATTAATCATGTTGTTTATGATTGATCATTTATCTCTTGCTGCTACCACATTTTTCTTTGGTTTTCAACAGCTTGACTGATGTGCCTAAATGTTACTTTTTGTCTTTATTTTTCTTGGGTTTATTTTTCTTCTTAAATCTGTAGATTAGAGTTTTTCATGATATTTGGGAATTTGAATGATTGCTTCTTCATATATTTTCTTCCCCCTTTTCTCCTTTCTTCTGTGGCTCAGTTTTATGTTTGTAGTGTTTGTAGTGTTTTCCACAGATTTTTAAGCTCTTTTTATTTAATCTTCTTTCTACTTGTTCTTTAGACTGTAACTTATTTTGCTTTATCTTCAAGTTGCTGATTCTTTCTTCCCATATATTAAATTTTCTGTTAAGTTTTACTAGAGCATATATTTTAGCCATTGTACTTTTTAACTCTAGAATTTCCAATTAGGTCTGTTCTAAAATATAAGTTATATGCTTGTTCACATTCTCTGTTGGTGAGTCATTGTCATTCACCTTAAATTGTTTAGGTATTATCTTCTTTAGCTCTTTGACCATACTAATAAGAGCTACCTTTAATTCTTGGCTGAGTAACACATCTGTTGGCAATCAGAAAAAATACATATGGACTATTTTTGACTATGTTTGGGTTACATTTTCTTGCCTTTTTCATGTTGAGAAATTGTTTTTGCTTAAGAATAAGCATTTTGATAATTTATTCTAGCAACACTGAATTCTGACTTTTCCCACTGAGTGTTGTCATTTTTTCTTTGCTTGCTTTATAACTTGCCAGGACAAGTTGATGATCTCTCTTCGCTGTAATGTGTGCCTAGTTATTTCTCTTCTCTGTTTTTTGTTGTTATTTTTAGGTCTTGATTACTACTGATAACTGCTGTTTGATTAGATTAGGGTTCATCTTAATATTGGTGAAAGCATATACTTAGACCTTTAGCCAGTAAAGTTTCTAGTCCCTGCTGTTGGATCAAGTTTTGGCCTGGAGAGTTTTTAAATGTCAGTCCATCTTAAAGCTTCCCTGCTGTTACTTTCAATGGACTCTTCCACACGGCCTCTGCGCATGTTCTCAGGCTTCTTCTGTTGGGACGTTTGCACACGGCCTCTGCGCATGTGCACAGGCTTCTTCTGTTGGGACGTTTGGGTGTCTTTGCACCCTTTAGTCTCTGCGGTGCAGGTACACCAACTTATAACAAGGGAGCAGTAAGAACTGGAAATCAGCATACGAATTCAAGTCTTAAGTTTGTGGATTTTATATAAAAGACCACATTCTTTCACTGCCAGAATTCTATCCATTAGAAGTAGCGTATGATGCATCTAAGCTACAAGATTATTTAAAAACAACTATTTCAAGCATTCATTTAATTTGTGTATTAATATTTTATTGTTGCCTTAACACAGATATATCTGTTGTTATATATTCTTGTTTCTTGGGAAAAAATTAACTGTCAAAATGATGGAACTATATTTGCTTATGCTTTTCATTAGTTCAATGCATCAAGCTTTCTGACTACCCAGTCAGTAATTTTGCAATGTCTCATTATTATTCAAAATTGTGAATCTTTGGTTCTGCAAAATATCACATTTTTCTTAGTCTAAAATTACTCAAAAAAATACTGCTCCTGCTAAGTTGCTTCAGTGTCTTCTGACTGTTTGCCACCTTATGAACCATATGTCCACAGGATTCTCCAGGCAAGAATACTGGACTGGATTGCCATTTCTTCCTCCAGGGGATCTGCCTGACCCAGGGATTGAATAGAAAAAATGCTCTACCATACCAATTTAATGCTTTCTTGACCATCTTCAGTATGTTGATGTAATTTTTATGTAGAACTTCTTTAAAGTCTAAGTGCCTCTTTCTTATAAACTTACACATAAATTATTTTATGTGCTTCCTCTTTCTAAGTTGAATATATATTCCCAATACTCACCTCTTAAAGACAGTCACTGCTGCCGATACTGTGTGAGGAGTTCGGTGATATTGGAGAAAATACTGTGCAAAATATCATATAGTGGTATAAAATCTTTAAATATACTATAATTTTTTCCTCAAATCTGGATTACCAAAATTTGCATGACTTTGGAAAAGTCAATTGTAGATCTCAGCTTTAATTATTTTATGATTCAAGTGAAAGTAAGCAATTTTATGCTATAATGCTTAAAATTTCTAATTATGGACATATTTATAATTATAATACTTACATGTTTATAATAATTGATTATGAGATGTTTATAATTTTTACATTATTAGTAAAAGTACACTCTCAGTGGCAGGATGCCAATATACAACATTTTCACTTATAAACTAATTATGGAGCAAATTAGATATAGCCTCTTTTGTTCATTTTTAAAAATTACTTTTCTTTCATTAATAGCATCATGCATGAAGATTGTAGAATATTAAGACCATATAGAAAATGTATGCAAGTCAAAACAAATGACCAATAATCCCACAATCTGGAGCAATAATTCTTTAGAGAAAAATTAATTGGGCACTGAAAACCCCTTACTTCTCAGTAGCAATATCTGCACTCTCTTTAACAATGCATAGAGCTGACTTCCTTCTCTCTGTTTTTGTATGGCACAAAACCACATTGTATGCTGAACTCCAGAAGGTCCCAGCACTCCTGTGAGAACTAGGGAGGCTGTGCTGGATAACTCGGACATGACCTTCTTCTCGTTTAGATTGCATCCTTCTGGGGAAGTTGAGGGCTGAAGGATCCAAAGACCAGAGGCCTGACTTTATTCACAGAGTAATTAGCACTCCAGTTACATCCTCAGACCCTCCAGCTCTTCCTGCTTTTCTTGTCTTTTCTTCTTGGCATCTAACTCATTAGGTTGGTTCATTGTCACTTTACAGAGATAGTCTGTGTTGGAGCCTGTACTAAATATCTCACGTTCAGCAGGGGACAGAGCAAATCTGACTCCTGGGCCCAGGGAGGGACAAGGACTTCTGGGTTGTTTCCAAGAGGTCATTGAGTTACATGGGTGTGATGACCACTATTGGAAGGGAAGAAATCTATTACCTATTACATAAAGTGATGAAGGATTAGCATACAGGTTTTACGATGTTTTAGGTGACTGCAGCAGTGGAATGGAAAATGGCAGTGTTGTAGAACTCTTATAGCTCTTTTTGAAGCTATTTCTGTGCTTTTCCACAATTTTAAGGGAGGACACTGTTCTTTTATTTCCTCCACACAGTATGGGCTTTGAGGTCTTGTCAGGGTTAAGGAGACTTTTGAGTTGTGTTACTCCACCTTTATGTTTCCGATAGTTTTTGTGAAATAAGTGAGAGATTGCCATTTCTAGTTTTTTGAGCTGTTCTCTGTTACTGAATTTTTGTGAACAAGACATGTTTTAGAAAGTCTCAGATTCCTGACTCATTTTTGGATTCTTCTTTTGTTGATATTTTTCTCAACTGGGATCTCCTTGGGGTGCTGGCTTCCTCTGAAAGGGTCAGATTTGCCTTTGATCATAAAAGATTGTTGCTCAAGTGTCCTGGAGCTCTGATTTCTCAAATAGAGGGTCTATTCAGTTCTAGGGGGCCTGAAAATCTTTGCAATGTAGTTCATTATTTTCCTGTGTCATGTAGAAATGCCTTTTTCAATAATTTCAGGCATCTTTACATGATATCAAAATAGTGTCAAAACATCCCATCTCTTAGTGCTTACCTTTCCCTCACTTTCTTTTTAGCTCCTGAAATATTTTAGGTACTTTCACGTGAAAGAATATCCTTATATCATCAAACCATACTATGGATGGTCCATACTATGGTCTATGGATATATTCTACTTAGCTCAGTGAATATTTTTGATCAAAGTATAAACTTGCTAATATCCCTTACTGCAAAATGTGTGAGGATAATATTCACTGTTAAACTTAAATCCAAATAACACAACAGACAGCCATAGAAAGTCTTATTATACTTTAAAAAAGTGTAGAAGTTATTTCAGGAGATAGAATTTCATACCATCCTATGGATCATATATCACAATATGACAGTAAAGCTTCTTCACCTAATAAACAGACCTTAAACACGGCAAACCAGGGCCAAAATTTTGGATAAACAGTGACCATCCTTTGCCACTCTTCTGTTTCCTTCACATGACTCGTGAATGGAAACTGATAGCAAGTCTGGAAATAATCGACTCATCACAGAAATATCTCTGAATCATCACAACCACTCAAGATATCAGTTTCTTCAAGCTGTGAAATAAAAGAACTGGAACAGAGTGTCGTACTTGCTCTAAACTTAGCACAGTATGTTCCCACATACTAGAATGCCCATGTTCACTTTTCTGCCTGATGAAATCCTTACCCACACTTTAAAAGCCCAGACAAACGCCACCCCCTTGGGGAGGGTGTTCTCAGTTTCGCAGAAGGTGTGCTGGTAGTAGTCAGCATGGCTGCATCTCTGTCACGGCACCCTGACCTCAAATTTGCTTGTGGTGTGAGGACTCTTTCTCCTTAACTATTGTAAGGTCCTGAGTCAGGTTTTATTTCATTTATTTTGTGTATTGCTCAAGTGGTTTCAATTGCAAGTGATAAAATTTCCATGGTGGAACAGCTTAAGCAGAAGAGGAATTGATTGGTTTGTAACTTGAATTAATAACCGAAGACACAGGGGCAGGGCTGGATCTATGCTCACTGTCAGTGAGGTCTCAGAAGATGTTCCTGGGGTCCTGTTCCTCTTCCCTCTCATCTTCTCTTCCTCTGGGTTGTTTCCTGTGTGAGACTGGCTCTCCTCTCACATCAGTGAGATGGCTTCAGGTTTATTGGCTCACAACTCAAAGAGCAGTAGACTTGGAGGAACTCAGCTTCAGAAATCCCTCTACAAGTCCTGAGAGTCACTTTGAAGTCCCACCTCGAATGGAAGTCTGCCTCTGAGGTTTCCTTCCAGAATAGGTGAAGATAGTGACCTGAGTCTCATGTTGCAGCCAAGTTATACATAATGAGAGTCAGAAGCAGGGGTGGGCTCCAAGGAAGTCAAGGGCTCTTGACAAAGAAGGGGAGTTAGATATGGGGCAGAAAACAGCTAGGAAGAATCATGGTATTGCTGTGCATGCTGCACAGACTGGAACCTCAAGAGCATGATGAGCCAGAGTGTAATGAAGTGCATCACATACAGGAAAAGCAAATGAAGTGACTGTAGCAAGAAAGCTCCACAGAGGCGAGGCCAAGGGCAGGGCCCTGTCTAAAACTGCCTCTCCACACTGTATTTAAAAATGGATTCATGTCAACGTATGGCAAAGCCAACACAGTATTGTAAAGTAAAAAAATAAAAATAAATTTTAAAAAATGTACGTTAGGCATTAGAAAAATGATTAACTGCATAAGAATATGTAATTAATTGAATTTGATTATATATTCAATGTAATTAAGTTAATTTGTGTGATATGAATATAAATGTATATACACACTTGACACATATGTGTGCAAATGTGCACATGTGCATGCACACTCACACATACATTTAATGTTATCTGTCTACTGTATAACTTAAGAATGTTGCTTTCATTCTCTCCAGGGATGAGTAAAAGCAAGATTTGTCGTTCACTTTTAGAAGAGCCAGATAATTTAATTTTTTCACCATTCATGGGAAATAGAAGGAATGTTCTATATTAATTTTCACTAATGTTTAATAAATCAAATATATGCTTAAAAAAATGATTTGTATATTGAAAATGCTCAAGGCTACTGAAGAGGTGAAAGTGCTCATAAGAATGACTGTGGGCCAAATAATATATTTTTTTCAAAATAAAATTTTAGTTCCTTGTAAGTATGAATGAGAACAGTGGCATAGATAATTTAAAAAGTTGGTAAGAAGAAACATCTTTCTCTCTTAATTTGTGGTTAGAGAAACAGGAGATTATATATTTTTCTTCTTGAATGTATTTTACGTAAGGTGAGATTTTTGTTTTCCTTGAATGTACCCTGACGGATGGGGTCCCTGAAGAATGGTTGATGAGGAGTGAAGCTGTAGGTAATCTATTAGGAGGAAAGCAAACAGATAACTGGCCCTTCTTTAATTTTAGAATTTATCTCCTATTTAATGGCCTCTGGAAGCTTCAGTATAATTTTAATTAAAACATAAAATTCAATTTGAGTAAAATATATGGTATGGCAGGAACTCAGCCAAGAGACCAATAGCAATGACATAGCATAAAATCTGTTACATAGGAGCTCCTGGTCTAGATATAAAACTCTTCGAATCCCGTTTCCTACTCTAAGGAAAATATCACACGGCATGTATTCCTTGTTGTGGCACTTCACAAAGTTATATTTAATAAACTCTACACATGAACTTGTTGCCATTCCCTCAGCTCTCTGAGGGCAGAGACTTGTCCACCTGGGAAGTCCCCTGCCCCTCATACAAAAACACTTCAGCCATGCTGAGGAATCAGTGTCCAGTGAAGAGAAACACAGACCAAAGTAAGAGGTGCATTGCGTTATGAATGTGTGGTTAACAATATGAAGAGCTAAAATGTGCTGAGTTCAGGGAAACCACAGGGACAACAGTGAACACCCCTCTCAGATCACCGACTTTGGGACGCATGACTGGTATGAGGACACATCCACTCTGCTCTGAATCGTCTCTGTGTTTCCTCCAAACTGTGTCCTGTGGCTGCTCTCGGCTGTCCCTGGAGGGTGGCAGGGATGCACATGCGGCTGCTGCTGCTAAGTCGCTTCAGTTGTGTCCAACTCTGTGCGACCCCACAGACGGCAGCCCACCAGGCTCCGCCGTCCCTGGGATTCTCCAGGCAACAGTACTGGAGTGGGTTGCCATTTCCTTCTCCAATGCATGAAAGAGAAAAGTGAAAGTGAAGTCGCTCAGTCATGTCCAACTCTTAGCAACCCCATGGACTGCAGCCCACCAGGCTTCTCTGTCCATGGATTTTCCAGGCAAGAGTACTGGAGTGGGGTGCCATTGCCTTCTCCAAGGGATGCACATAGGCAGGCCCATTTCTGGAAGATACAGGGTTCCTCTGCAGTGGGCTTGGACTTGAGACTCCCTGATAGCCCTCCAGACCTCTCCTCATCCTGGGTGGCAGTTCAGGGAGCATCCACCCGGACTTCTTCTTCACTCTGAGTCCTTATATTGTGTTTTTCTGGGGCCAGACTTCCTGGGCCCCACCTCATTTTCTTTCACAGATATCTCATCTAATGAAATTCTTGTATGTTTAATCCTGTCTTGGCATGTGTTTCTCAGAGGACTTGGACTAACACAACATGCTACACGGATGAGTCATTTTATTTTTCTGACAAGCTGTGTGAACAGTGATGTTACCAGGATACATCCTAGAAACGTAAAGTTAAGAAAGATAGTTAATGCTCCATGTGAAATCTTACTGTATTGAGAGAAAGAGTAATTGCAATATAGTGAAACTGCAATTGTTCACAAATTCTGTTATACAATATGATGCAGTGAAATTGTTCGGAATTCTGTTATATGGATTTATCACAGAAGGAAAAGGATATGATTAGTGAAAATGCACCACAGTTGAAGGAGAATTCTGACTATCAGAGAATAGGAATGCTCATCTGTATGGAGATAGTCATGCAAATTAAAGATCTGAGTTGGGAAGCAAACATTCCTGATTATTAGGGCCTGCTGAGTGTGGGCAGTTGTTTATCATCCTCGGTACAAGGTTTGAGAATCCCTATGCTTCTGGAGGTCTTGTTAAAACTCAGCAGGTCTGGGATAAGGCTTGAGCCCATTTAAGTTTCCAGAAATGGTTTTCCTGAGATATGTTTACATACCATCAATCTGCTCTCTGAAGTGTATGGTTTGGTGGTTTTCAGCTTGTTCAAAGAGCTATGCAGTTATCTCCATCATACAACAAATTCATGTCCAGACCACATGTCAAATACCAGAGTGCTAAGAGTCTGATCAGCTCACCATCTCACTCTTGTATAGTTTCTGTTAGGCCAGCTGAAAAAGTCTAAAATTCCGCACAGACGTGGCTTAATGGGAGTCTGGTAGTCAGTCCTGTCCAAGGTCCTTTCATCTAGTTTTCACTGAGATTTAGGCAAAACCTGTAAAGAGGTTACACGAGAAGCTCAGGAAGTTTGCTCAGAGGAGGTAAAAGGGAATGAGTTTGAAGATGGAGAAGGTATCAGTTGGGTGTGGTTATTAACTCCTAGAGAAGGCATTATGGATGGAGATGCTACAATCTAAAAGAACACAGGCTCTCTAGATCTATAAGATGTCCAGAAAGTCTGTGATGAAACACTTGGAGACAGTGGAATAAGATGAAAATAAACTATGACCAGACCTCAAAAAGCCCATGTTCCATGTAGGAGCTTGGGTTTTATCTACAGATGATGAAGAGCCATGAAACAACATTAAACCACAAAGAAACATGATTAATAGCCACTGTAGAAAGGTCATTCTGGCAAAAGGCTAGAAGATCAATCTGAAAAAATTTAATTTGATTGTAAGCATCCCAACCAGAGGGATTTTCCAGTAACCAAAGCAATACTTGTTAAGGCCCCAATAATCCATTCACAGTTGGATTGTGAATGAATGGATAGAACTTTGTGAGAATTCAAATAATAGCTGTGGTATAAATAGGAACCTCAGAAGAAATTCAGGATTTTAGCTTCAATGACTTGAGAGGATGATAAACCCATTACCTGAGCAAAGACAAAGGAAAAGAAAAGGTTTTTATTTGTGTGTTTGGATTCCATTTATTTATAGGACTTTGGAGGTTGGGCAATAGGTGTTTTGAAGATAAGAATTTTTGAGTTTTGTCCAGTCATTTGCCAAATCATGGGTGTGTTTGAGATTACCTGGCTGTAGAGTGGAGTAGCATCATATCATGAGGAGTCAGAGATAAAAAGGAAGCTGAAGGACACAGAAAGGGAACATTGTGAGCATGGAGAAAGGTCAGGAACCTGAGCTGTCAAATCCAGTAAGCTCTCAGCACAGTGAGAAGTTGTCCGGACCCATAGGGGAGCTCTCACCAAGCCTAACCATACTGGCAAAACCCAGGCTCAGATGTTCAGTTTCCAGAACATGAGAAATAATTTTTTATTGATTGGATGAACATGTTTATTTGTAAATTTGGTCAGCATACACAATTAACCTGAAAACATCAGCAGAAGGAAAGTCAGTGAGAAGGTCATTTCCACAAAGTGACCTCCCAGGAGGTAAACCAGACATAACCTGACTTGACACCACCTCCACTGGCAGAGACTCAACACTGGAGCTGTCTGCCCCTCCCCCACAGCAAATCTAGTCCAGTGTTATTAGCATACAAACAGCACAAGGGAAAGAACTTGGATGCTATTTACTGCTAGTAGAGAAAACTCAACCTAGTTAGCCTAGATCAACCACACCATTTATAGATTTTTATCTATGCTATATTTTGGCATGAATATTTCAACAATTTACATGTGCTTAGTTACTCAGTCGTGTCTGACTCTTTGCGACCCCGTGGACTGTAGCCCTCCAGGCTCCTTTGTCCATGGGGATTATCCATGCCTTCTTCAGGGAATCTTCCTAACCCAGGCATCAAACCCAGATCTCCCACACTGCAGATGGATTCTTTACCATCTGAGCCACCAAGGAAGCCCATGTGTTTTCCCATATTATTTTATGTAGTTATAGTAACAAACTGCACTAGAATGAATGGGTTTAGAGACAGACACAGCTGATTGACAAATGGAACCAAAAGAAGTTTTATGACCAGCAGGAGGGAAGCAGGCTGGCACCTTGTAGCTTGTTGACCACACACACGTGGAGCACCAGGGTCACTCAGTACCAACAGAAGACTTCAAACAAAGTCAGGACTGCTGAAGAACTGAACTATTGTTTAGGAAGACTGTCATGAGTGTCCAGTAAATTAATGTTCTGAAAAAGCAAGAGAGTTCCAGAAAAGCATCTTCTTCTGCTTTATTGACTATGCCAAAGCCTTTGCCATAGAAAACTCTGCAAAATTCTTAAAGAGATGGGAATAGCAGACCACCTGAACTGCCTCTTGAGAAACCTGTATGCAGGTTGGGAAGCAACAGTTAGAACTGGACATGGAACAACAGACTGGTTCAAAATCGAGAAAGGAGTATGTCAAAGCTGTATATTGTCACCCTGCTTATTTAACTTATATGCTGAGTACATCATGAGAAATGCTGGGCTGGATGAAGCACCAGCTGGAATCAAGATTGCCGGGAGAAATATCAATAAATACAGATATGTAGATGACACCACCCTTATGGCAGAAAATGAAGAACAATTTAAAGAGGCTCTTGATGAAATTGAAAGAGGAGAGTGAAAAAGTTGGCTTAAAACTCAAGATTCAGAAAACTAAGTTCATGGCATCTGGTCCCATCACTTCATGGCAAATAGATGGGGAAACAGTAGAAACAGTGACAGACTTTATTATTTATTTATTTATTTTTTGCTCTCCAAAATCACTGCAGTTGGTGACTGCAGTCATGAAATTAAGAGACACTTTCTCCTTGGAAGAAAAGTTATGACCAACCTAGACAGCATATTAAAAAGCAGAGACATTACTTTGCCAACAAATGTCCATCTAGTCAAGGCTATGTTTTTTCCAGTAATCATGTATGGATGTAAGATTTTGACTATAAAGATAGCTGAGCACCAAAGAATTGATGTTTTTGAACTGTGGTGTTGGAGAAAACTCTAGAGGGTCTCTTGGACTGCAAGGAGATCTAACCAGTACATCCTAAAGGAAATCAGTCCTGAAAATTCATTGGAAACTCCAATACTTTGCCCACCTGATGCGAAGAACTGACTTGTTGGAAAAGACACTATTGCTGGGAAAGATTGAAGGCAAGAGGAGAAGGGGATGACAGAGGATGAGATGGTTGGATGGCATCACCGACTCAATGGACATGAGTTTGAGTAAACTCCGGGAGTTGGCGATGGACAGGAAGGCCCAGCATGCTGCAGTCCATGGGGTCACAAAGAGTTGCACACGACTGAGTGACTGAACTGAACTGAAGTGCCCTTGAATGCTTTAGTCTTCTAAATATCTTTGCCTCATATCAAAGTCTCTCAAGACTATCATAATATGCCCCAAGAAATGGTAACTTGACCATACTGGAAGAGGGAAACCTTGACTCCCCTTCCTACTATATGATGATTCAGTACAAAATATCAGCCACATAGATGATGAATAGATAAAGATGATATAGATGGGTGGATAGATGGATGGAAGGATAAGTAATAGATGATAGATACTAGATACATAGATAAGCTGTAGATGAGTAGATGATAGATGTTTCAATAGATGATATAGATGGATGGATGGATAGGTGGATAATAGATGATAGATAGATGGATGGATAGATTGATGAGAGATTTGCACACAGAGATGTTATTTAAATGATAGTTTCTACATGCAATTTGTTTTTAAATATTTCACTTTTATTAGTTTATTTTTAATAGCTCTACAATTAATGTACCCATCTTATTTAAGATTTAAGAGTATATTACCTCAAAGCTTATTTTATAAGCTAAAGTAAATTAGGGATCATGGTTTTAACAAGGAAAAAAATAACTTTTAAGGAGTTATAAGAATCAAATGAGGCTATGTTTAAAATACTTAGTTTTAGCACCTCATAATACTTTCCCTTGATAAATACTAAGTACCTGCTGCTGCCTTGGATGTTCCCAGAGCCATACTTTAAATGGTGAGCCAGTGACCGTTTCGTTGATCTCTTCCAAACGACTTGTGGTCTCGTTCTGAATATATGCAACAGACGAGATTCCAGATGATGGTGAGGTGGCTCCTGTGGGCCACATACACCCTGCATGGCAGAGTTTTCTGTCCTCAAGTGCATACTATGTGCTCACCGACAGAACTCTGTTGGAAGGGACTGAGTAAAATACAGCCTTTCTATTTTAAAAAACATCAGGGCACTGTCATTTATTTGATGTGAATAGGGTAAAGTCATGCTGGCTTAAGGAAAGTTGAAGAAGGAATGTCACAAAATACGGGACAGGTGGTATTCTAGTATTTCAGAGCACAGGTAAAAGCTGAAAGCTGAGTAACATAACAGTTGTCATACTTGGCAATGGTCTTATATGGAATTGGGATTGATCTGATGTTTTTTAAAAAAACAACAGTAGGAAGAAAAAGTAGAAAAAGGGATTTTCAATATTATAAAGGTGATAATCTATAATAAACAAGATTTTGTATTTCTCAAAAACAGTCTATAAAGGGGGAAAAACAAGCTAAGATCTATAAATAAAATAACAAAAAATATGATTCCATAGATAATTTTGTGATTTTATTGAAGGTAAAGTACTTCAGGTATTTTTGTACTATTCATTGACCCTTTGCTGAAAACCTACCATATGTCAAGCCTTTTGCTAATTCAGGATTCTGGCCACTTAGAGATCTGAGCAAACATTCTTGATTTTTCCTACATCCAACATGCAGCTCAGGAGAAGTCAGTACTGCTGCTGCCTTTACCTTGCATCTACTTTTGGGTCTTTCATTTCTGAGACTCTTAGCTTGCCCCTTTGTTTACTGTGCTTGAAGTTTTTAAGAATCACTAACTTGCGTTGGAAGTACATTGTCTGCACTGACAAAATTCCCATCAATTCTATATCCGCAGTCATTGCCCACCTGTTTTCTGAGTTTGTAAGTGGAAAGAGATTCGAAAATACCCCCTCAGTATGCACTTAGCCTGCTCACTGGGTGTGAGCCTAGGTGAGCTTTTTGTTCTGAGGATCCATTTGTTTTTCCTGTTGATTGTGTCAGTTTGTTATTTGCCAAAAATGTTTTATTTTAAACTCACTTTCTGTGAGCATTTAAGGAGTATGTGGTGATTGGGTTGTTGCTCTAATTTCTTTCCTAAAGAAGTGATATTTCAATAACTTCTTGGGTTTCATCCATTCATTCTAAGAATTTACATGTGACTCTACCTGATCATGCCATTAACAGAATAATTTTCAGAAGTATGAAAGCTAGATTTGTAGAATATTTCAGCGTTTTAAGTTAAATAGGAAAAATTGTATTCATTTACAGAAGACCAGAGATTCTGAATTTTTTCTAGGACTCATTTTCTCAGTGGAGAATGAGGCATATAATTGCCTGAAAAATATTATATTTGATAACTTTATTGTTAAGGTTAATATTGCAAAACATTTTTTAATAATATTGGAACCAGTGTATTCTATTCTTTCTGCTTGACAAATTTCTAATCACTCAGGTGAATGAGAAAATTTGTTTGCAACTGTTTCACATATACATAAAAATATTCCAATCCCTCTTAAGACATTATTTCCAGAGTGTGTACAAATAATAAGGGCATGTTATAATGTGAAAACAATTTAACTGAAAAACAGATATAATTATTATAACTTTAGACCACCAACATTTTATTCCAGCATATCATAAGATGTGCAGCCTAAACTCTCTTATACTGCATGATCAAAGTATATGTGATTCTTCACATTTTCAGAACATTTTGGAAAAATAAAACAGGAAGGATTATTGTTTATCTAAGAATGATCCGTAACATCAGCATGTGACATATTTACCTTCCTTTCCTTGTGGAGAACATACAGTGTATGATTTCATTCACCCCCAGGACAGCACCGCTGTCTCAGAGCTGAGGAGGAGAGCAAAGCACAACACAAGCCCTCATGCTCTCAGCAAAACCTTGACCACTGGATTTCTGTCTGAATCCTACAATTCATGTTGTAAAAGCAATTTCCCCAAGCACTTCAGCATCACAGCTGTAGCTCTCAGTGAGTTTCAGTGGGGAAGCTCCGTTGCTATGTATGGGTCACTGAGTTTAGTTAATCTGTCTGCTGTCTCTGGAATGTGGCAGGAAGGGTTTCCAACTCCACGGCCTCAGGAGGGAGGAAGAGAACACCTCCCTCAGTCATTTCTGTTCCCTTTGTGTGATCAGGCCTGACGTCAGGTGATGATGTGGTGTCACCTGGCAGTCTGGTAAGCACTGGTCAGGTTTGCAGTCAGGAAACAGGCATGCTGCAGCTGTGGGTAAAGCTGGGATGCTTGCGCTGGAGAAGGAGAGAGAGTGTAGACACGTGTTCTTAGGTGGCATTTACCTCAGAGCCCCTGCTTGCTTTTCTGCTTTTCAGATGTATGACTTAAAACAGTCTGATGATAACTGGTGAGGTGCACACCCATCGGGGGAAGGTTAGATTTGCTGGCATCTTGGGATTTCTTCGTGTTCTGGCATCTGAGATTGAGAGTCACTGAGGGCCTGTTTTCAGTGGGTTCCCATCCAGAGCAGAAGCCATGGTTCCCTAGGAAGGAACAGTTTAGCTTTCTTTCTCAATTTTTATTACATTTTTCATAATGTGCATGCTAAGTCGCTTCAGTTGTGTCCAGCTCTTTGCAACCCTGTGGACCATAACCTGCCAGTCTGCTGTGTCCATGGGATTCTCCAGGCAAGAATACTGGAGTAGGTTTCTGTGTCCTCAAATTTTATTACAGATAAATATTTAGGAGGATGATAATAATGTCAATTAAGGTTTTAATTGTCAAGTGCTGTCTCAGTGCTTTCTTTGCACACTTTTGCAAATTTGAGTTCTTATAATGCTTGTAATTTCCACATGGGGTGGATGCTGTTGTTACCTCTACTTTGTGTATAAAAGAAGAGAAGCAAGCAGGATGGACCACTAGCTCAAGGCCAATGGGGCAGGTAAATCTCAGAGCCAGATTCATAAGGAAGCAGAGGCAGGCTCAGTTCACCTGCTTACGAGGCCTCCAGGGACACCTGAGAAATCTGAACGACATATCAGGAGCTTATTGTCTGAAAACAAACAGCTGCTTTCTTTTGGTTTCCACTTATAGTTTATAAAATTGAAATTTGTTCTTAAATTCCATAAATACTAGTTTTTCAAATGACAAAAATGTCAGGTTTCATTATTCTAAAGAGATAGATATCTCACTAAGCTCATTTTGAAAACAGAAATCGGTCTCTTGAAGGAACTGGAAGCAGTGTAAAGAATCTATCTCCTCTGTGTTCTAGTTGTGAATAGAGATTCCCTGGGTTCTGGTTGAGTGATGAACTCTACCTCTAAATTGCTAAGGAAAATACAGTGAGATGTATGGGCTCATGAAAACAAATGGAGAGTTAAATCCCCAAAGAGGTGAGCCTCAGAAACACCTCAGACCAAAAAAAAAAAAAAAAAACAACTTCTAGAAATCATTTTTCTTTGATTATTCATGAATTTCTCTCTCTTAAATTAGCATTTTTATTCTCTTGTGGGTTTTCTCTATGTGGTAGGAAAATAGAGTCAGTGAATATGCCCAGTTTTATATTTTACCACTGTGACAACTGGGAGCAGAGTTATTCCCTTCTTCAGTTGCAATTTGGTATGTTTAAGGAAATATCGATGTTGCTGTGGCCTCCTGGGGATAAGCAAGTGTCTTGTCTTGGAGGCGTTGCTGTGCTCACAGGAGACGTGTGGGTCAGTGCAGTGCCAAGACCTAGAGCAGGTGAGCTGATGGGATCCACAACCCAGTGTTATGTGGCGTGGTGGCCAGAACACAGAATTCAAGGGTTAAAGAAAGTGTGACTCAAACCCTGGTTCAGCTTGTCACAGCTCAGGTGATTTGGGTTTCTTATTGAATCCCTTTCACATTGTTTCATTCACTTAAAAGATGTTGTGACAATTAATGAGGTGATATGTGAACAGTGAATGCTGTGCTAGCACTGAAGTTGATGGCTATCATTTATTGTCTAAGCTCTTATATTGATTCACTTCGAGTAACAAGTTCATGCTGCAAATATGGTTAATATCCCCCTTTCAGATGAGAAACTGAGCCCTAGGGAAGTTAAACACACTGTTCTATGCTCTATTTGTAAATTTAGGAGCCAGAATATGTATGTGTTCAAAAAATGTTAACCTTTTATGATGCAAGCTCACAGTTGATTTATCACAAACACACTTGTGCTCTTCCAGGAGAGTGCATGCTCATATAAGGTGTGCACCACACTCATCTGTGAGTCTGTCTCAGAATGAGGGACCTCAGCCTTCAGGAAGGGTTACCTGGAGTCTTCCTGAGTATGACAGTTCACGTCTCTCCTGGAGAGGTGGAGTGGCTAAAGGCAGAATGTGGGGTCTGGAGCCCCCAGCCTGGGTGTTGATTCCAGTGGTGCAAGTTAGAAGATGGGTGGCTCGGCCTTGTTGGCAATGCTCCATGCTTGTTTTCTTTCCCATCGAAAAGTAACTGTAGTAGTACCTGCGGTCCAGGGTTATTACAAGGAAAAATTGTGCTCGTAAAGGCTCTGAATATGCTTAACCTTCAGTAAACACTCAGGAAATAGCTGCTCCTATTGTTGTTGACTAGTAGGCCTCCCTGGTGGCTCAGGTGATAAAGAATCTACCTGCAATACAGGAGGCTTGGGTTCAACCCCTGGGTTGGGAAGATCCCCTGGAGAAGGGAATGGCAGCCCACTCCAATATTCTTGTCCATTTAATCCCATGGACAGAGGAGCCTGGTAGACTATAGTCCATGGAGTCTCAAAGAGCAGGACACGACTGAATGAGTCACACAGTACTATTAGCATCATCACCTCCATGTCACCATTACCAGTACCATTAGTACTATTACTACCACCACCACTATGAATATAATGAACAATTTCTTCATTTGAATTCACTGTTTCTACTAACCCCTTTAAAATGTTCAGATCCTATTTTAGTTTTTATCCCTCCTATTTTGTTTAGTCAAGAAGCATGTATAAAGTTATTAACCTGCACTAATCTGGTAAAGGAATGGTATATAACGTACTACGGGAACACACTGTGTAGCTGTGGAATAAACGCGGTTCGAGGAGACAGCTGATCATGTTCACCAGGCAGCTTGTTACAAAGTCTCTTGAACATACTGTAGATAATTTGACCTACGTGAAACACTCCGATGCTCTTTTTCTCCCATAGTGTGATTTTCTTTTTGCCCATTCTTTGTGGACAAATAAAACTAAGTAGATACTGAAGGGAAACTATTTAGGTATTAGTTTTATCTTAATCTGGGAATATTGGAAAGTCTGCTGTTTTATTGCCAATAAATATGTACTTGCAACATATACAGAAAATTATTTCTCAATGCTGTAATTTCCATACATAAGTGCCTCAGAATAAAGTAACTGCATCTTCAAATAGTCAGAATTCATGTTACTGGGTGAGTGACCAGTTTTACCTTTGGATTTGACTCTGTCATTTATTATTTTTGTGAACTTAGGTGGATTTCCACCTTTGAGTCTCAGTTTTCGTATGTATAAAATAAAATCTGTAGCTGGATTGTCTCTAAGGCTCCTTGAAGTTCCCACATTCCTCATTCTATGCACAGTGCACAAAAACCTAGGGAAGTTCTAGGGAAGTTAAGCTCACCAGTTTATCAAAATATACAACTATATATATATATATATATATATATATATATATATATATATATATAAATATACAACATTATATATATATCAAAATATACAACATTATATATATATATATATATATATATATATATATATATATTATATGAATATAATTTAAAAGGAGTCTGCCACTAACAGGGTTTAAGTGCTTTGGAGGGTAATGAACACTCAGATAGATGTGAGAAGTAATGTGATTCAGTCAAATAAGTAATATCGACTTTCTTTAGTTGTATTGCACAGAGTATTTTAGAATAATCAGATGTTGAATTTTCCAAAGATTTGAACCAAGAGATTGTAACTGTTCCAAATGGGAAGGGAGAACAAAGTCAGGAGGGCAGGCATATTTGTCTTAAGTCTAAATCTTAGGTTGGGGTTTCTGGATGGGAAAGCTAATAAGAACAGTTGATGTGCTTGAGTGTGTGCTCAGTCACTCAGTAGTGTCTGACTCTTTGTGACCCCGCAGACCTGCCAGGCTCCTCTTTCCATGGGATTTTCCAGGCAAGAATACTGAAGTGGGTTGTCATTTCCTCCTCCAGGGAATCTTCCCGACCTAGGGATTGAACCCTGGTCTCCTGTGTCTTCTGCATTGGCAGGTAGATTCTTTATCACTGAGCCTTGGGACGGGATGGCCCTCAAGGAGGGGATGGCAGGCAGGCCTGAGCTGGCATCGTGCCTCCATGCTCATCAAAGTGCCCTCTGTCAGGGCCCGAGATTGCCTCCGCATAGACACACACCTTCTAGGCTGTACATCAGGTGTTTTTCAAATTTTTAAATCCATACTTCCTTTGGATAAATAATAAGAAATATTCACAACAATTCAGGCCCTATACCTGTGCTCAGTCATGTGCCCCCTTCTCACGAATGTCTACTGATTTTGCAAAGCAAAGAGGGAGATGGGCCGATGTTTCTGGCTGTTGTGGGCAGCAGGTCCAGGATACCCATGTGGTAGAGAGGGCATGGGGACTGAGGGGAGAGAGGAGGGAGCAGGTGCCCTCTGGAGTTGCAGTGGGTCTGCCATCAGGAGGGGAGGGAGCGGAGGCAGCCCAGCCATTGCCCGGAGGCAGCGCCCAGGACTTAGAGCTGTTTGGACTTCATCCTAAAGGAAAGCTGCAGAGCTTAAAGACTTTTGAATAGGGAATGCCATTTATGTTTTATTTTTTTTTTGATTGAAGTACGGTTGATTTACAATATTGTTTGCTTCAGGTGTACAGCAAACTGATTCAGTTATACTTATGTAATTTTTCCAATTCTTTTCCACTATAGGAAAATACGCTGAATATACATGGTATTGAGTAGAGTTCCCTATGCTCTGCAATAGGTCCTTGTTGACTACCTATTTTATGTGTGTGTGTGTGTGTGTGTGAAAGTTGCTCAGTCATTTCTGACTCTCTGAGACCCCATGGATTGTAGCCGTCAAGCTCCACCATCCATGGGATTCTCCAGCCAAGAATACTGGAATGGGTTGCCTTCTCCAGGGATCTTCCCAACCTAGAGGTCAAACCCGGGTCTCCCACATTACAGGCATACCTTTTACCATCTGAGCCACCAGGGAAGCTCTCTCTCTCTCTGTCTCTGTCTCTCTTTCTCTCTCTATATATAATAACATATGAAGCAATGTGTGTATGTCAATCCCAATCTCCTAATTTATCCCTCCTTGACTTTGATAGCTGTAAATTTGTTTTCTGTGTCTGTGAGTCTGTTTCTCTTTTGCAAACAAGTTCAATGGTATCATTTTCTTAGATTTTTCATATAAATGACATTTACATTTACATTTTAGAAAGATTATTCTGGCCACAAAGCCAAGAAGTAGATGGAGGGGGTGGGGTGGGGGTGGGGAGACTGGTCCTGCTTGAGGAATCACTGTGATTGGTAAAGAACAGTGAGGGAGATGGAGGGATTCCAGAGACATGCCAGATGCATCTCCTTGGAGGAGGCTGAACCCCTTGTTCTCCCGCAGGAAAAGAGGAGACTAATTTCTCTGCTTATAGAGTGGGAAAGGCAGTGCATTTGTCTAACATTTATTTACTGAGTATCTATTATGTGTTGAGCATGAATGCTCCAGGGATTCTAGCAGCTCATAACTTCCAGCTTGTGGGAAGGATGAAAGACTCTGCAGAAGCATGTGGCCAAATAACGTCTTCAGAACTGGGTGTGAGAATGAGACCACTGGGGTATGCAATCACGGATTCACTTGCCAAGCAGGCTGCGTGCTTCCAAGGCATCACGAAACTCACTGAAAACCTAATGTGCCCATTTTCATCTAGACATTGAGGAGGCTTACAGAAAAAATAGACAATCAGTTGACGGCAATGATTATACTGCTCAGAGCTCCAACACAGTTGCGCACATGTTCGAAAGCAAAGATACTTAAGTTGTCCAAAAAATGACAAACTCAGGAAAAATGACTGTGTTGGCTGGTTTCAGTGTCCCTAAAGGGAGAGACAAAGATACTGAACAGATCTTACGTGAATCCCCGCGATGAGCAGATGAACATTTGTAAACAGTGAGAATGTGAGGCTGTGAGATTCAGCTAAAGCCTCTTTATAGCTGACTCCTGACTGCCAAAAACATAAAGAGATTAGGTGGTTAGGAATATCTTGATATTAAGAAAGTGCAAGAGTACAACAGTGCAATCTTCTCCCATATCCATTCTAACTGGTGAAATGTCAGCTTGCCAAGTGGTCCCTGTGACAGATTCCTCGCTATCCCAAGGTAGAGCCCTAAGCTGAAATGGTTAAGGTGAAGAGCGCTTACCTTAGGACTGCTCCTGCCCTGGGATGCACAAAGTGAATGGAGATGGAGCCTAGGTGTGCATGGACAGTTCCAGGCTGTGGAGGCTGGACACTGGGAAGCTGAGAGTGGTTCCTGGGCAGGAGGGCACTTGGTGGAGCAGCCTCACTACTCAGGGTGTACCCTGCCCTCTAAGGGCTCCTGCAAAACAAATGTGGATGCTGTTTTACTTTTCACCTTTTTTTCATAAAAGTGAAACTTCTCTTTGGATTTCCTTCAGTTAGTGAAACCAGATAGTGATGTAGGTCTTTTGTAAAAACAATGTGGCATAAAGCAGACTTTCAGAAAATGGGGGATTCTTGATTACTTCTCATATTTTTATATAAAACTTGCTTTCAGAATAACATTTTCCTCTTAGGTCTAAGCAAAGCACTGGTTTGTTTTGTTTCTTCCCAGAAATCAGTGACACCAAGGGAACCAAAGGAAGAAACACTGCTAGTTTGTTTATTTTTTCTTAGAAAAAGCAATCAGTTTGTGGCTGAATTGCACTCCCTGCCAGTTCATATGCTGAAGTTTCTACCCCTAGTAGGTCAGAATGTGAATGTATTTGAAGATAGATTTTCTAAGGAGGTAACTAAATTGCAGTGATGTTATAGGGTTGACTCTAATCCCATAGGACTATTGTCCTCATAAAAAGAGGAGGTCAGGACACAGCAGAGGCAAGACCCTGTTAAGATGCAGGAGAGGACAGCCACCTACAAGCCAAGGAGAGAGGCCTCAGAAGAAGCCAACCCTGTGGTCAGATTGATCCCAGAGATATAACCTCCAGAACTGTCAGAGAGTGAACTTCTGTTGTTGGAGTTGCCCTGTCTGTGATGCTATGTTATGGCAGCCCTAACACCTCCTTAGTTTGTGGACAGCGTTTCTGCTAAAGAATGGATTTAACAGCTAAGTGTTTAGATATTTCTTATCCACTGTGTGAAATAGTATCTGATGCTTCTACAGGACAAGAATCATTAAAAAATGAAAACTATGCATTAGTTGGACTTCCCTGGTGGCTCAGATGGTAAAGCGTCTGTCTACAATGTGGGAGACCTGGGTTCGATCCCTGGGTCGGGAAGATCCACTGGAGAAGGAAATGGCAATCCACTCCAGTGCTATTGCCTGGAAAATCCCATGGACAGAGGAGCCTGATAGGTTACAGTCCATGGGGTCGCAAAGAGTCGGACACGACTGAACGACTTCACTTTCACTAGTTAAACTGACATCTAAAAATAAGATGCCAAAGAGCACTATGGCCTGCACATGAGTGGAACAGACAAGGAAGTTTTATTGTTAAACATCTACTGATAAATTATTGATATAGCTTCACATCACTGGTAAATAAGGCAGAAAATCATCCCATTTGCATGCCAAATTGCCTCTGGGGGCTTCCCCTCCTTGCGTTTGTGCTAACAGTGACAAAAAAAATTGTTGCCAAATTCCTAAAGAAACTGCCTTTGTGGATGCCATGAAAATAAGATAAATCCCACCTTCCTGTTGCTGAAATCATAGTGCTGGGCTGAAGAAGGTAGGAGGATGGGATTTACTCTTAAAGGTGGGATTCAATACTTTATACAATTTTCCAAGTGTTTTCTTCATCGAAGGGTTTGTAACAGGATTGCAAGTTCTTCTTGCTGGTAGGTAGTCGCTTGTATTGAACACATGGTATCCTATTTTCATGGCATTTAGTCTCATAAGTGATACTATAAAATGATTACTCACCTGCTGATCTGTCTATGGCCACACCCGAAAGTGCTAAGATGGCCGCTGTCCCTGCATGAATCTGACTGCTTATTTCTGAAAAGTGTAGAGCTTTTAATGGAGAACGTGTGAGTGAGAAGTAACCTGTGGGGTCTCGTTTGCCTGGGAGGTGGACTTCTGAAAACATGCTTTTTTAATGTCAGGGACTCAGGAATCAATTTCTTCCTCTAACTGTGAAATTCAATCTTGATTAAGAATCTAACCCTCCTTTGAAGCAATTACTGTGAAATTCTAAGTATAGGTATCTCCATCTTTTGTTTTTCTACTCTCAAAACCATCTCAAAGTGGCTCAATTGTTTTTTAAAAAAATCATTAACTAACTAAAGGAGAAGGTTAATTTGGTTCAGTATCATTATCTTTTATTTTTTGTTTCCTTAAATAAGCATCAGGGCTTCTCCCTCCTTATTGTGAATGTGTGTCACATACTAATCACTCAAATATTTAATTAGTGTCTAGGAAGTTTAAATATGTAGTGTTAGAACATGTGATTCTTCAGTGAAAAGCACATCATCTCTAAAGGTTTTTTTATTTACTAAGACAACTTCTGTACTCTGTTGTACTTAATACTTTAGCTCTGAGTTCACTCTATGTACTAAGTACTGTGCTCGGTGCTGTGGGTAACAGGTGTACACTTACAATGCAGGGCTCCAGTCTGGTGTGACAGAATGATGCCCCCAGGGGTGAGGCTGTCCTTTATGGTCCAGCTCTCACATCCGTACATGACTACTGGAAAAATCATAGCTTTGACTACACAGACTTTTATTGGTAAAGTGATGTCTCTGCTTTTTAATATGCTGTCTAGGTTTGTCATAGCTTTTCTTCCAAGGAGCAAGCATCTTTCCTTTTCATGGCTGCAGTCAATGTCCTCAGTGATTTGGGAGCTTAAGAAAATAAAGTCTCACTGTTTCCATTGTTTCCCCATCTATTTGCTATGAAGTGATGGGACCAGATGCTATGATTTTAGTTTTATGAATGTTGTTTTCTTAATTTATTTTTTTATTTATTTTAATTGGAGGCTAAATACTTTACAATATTGTAGTGGTCTTGCCATACATTGACTTGAATCAGCCATGGGTGTACATGTGTTGAGTTTCCAGTCAGCCTTTTCACGCTCCTCTTTCACCTTCATTAAGAGGCTCTTTAGTTCCTCTCTGTTTTCTGCCATGAGAGTGGCATCATCTGCATATCCTAGGTCATTGATATTTCTCTTGGCCATCTTAACTCCAGCTTGTGATCTAGGTTGATTAAATAGGGCAATAGTAAAACACTAATAGTGAGAAATTAGATAAGTATATGCTTTCAAAATCCTGAATATTGTTGGAAGAGAAAAGGATGGGTATTAACATGACACAATAAGAGGCTTAGGATATGGACTATGAGAGGGGTCAGTAAGTGCCTAAATGTTTTTGAAATGAAGCTTCAATTTAACCCCAAGACTCTCACCATTCCAAGATCCAATGGTAGACGGCCCTAGGGTAGATGTTTTCACGTCCAGGGGAGAAATCAGAGGGAAAGAGGGAGACCTGGGTCACAGAGAGGCCAGAACTCAGCAGAGCAAATTCCATCAGGCTTTAGGATGTTGTTCTCTGAGCCTTGATGCTCCATCATCTGGACCTTCTAGGGCAGTGGCTCTGCCCTCTCGGCCGAGGTCTTGTCTGTCAGGCCCCACGATCCCTGGCTCTGCCCTTGGAGTTGCTCTTCCTTCATCTTGTCTCATTTCCCATGCTGGTGGTGATTCTACCAGTATAAAATTCTCAAAAACCTTGTTGACCTTTTGTACGTTCATGGGGTCTGAGCCATCAAAAGAAAGAATACTCCCTAGGTCGCTCCTGAATAGGCATCTCTACCCTGGTTTCTGTGGAGTCGCGTGACTGTGCCATGAGACACACACTTGACCTCTGTCTGCAGTCCTCCAGCTGCACACTGGCCTGTCTCAGGATGTGGCTTCTTCAAATTATCACAGGCTAGCTCTCTTTACTTTACAATCACTCCCTCGGTTCCTCTCGTTTTCTCTCACATTTTACTGTGAACAACTAGGAGACAGCAGGCTGCACCTTCTATGCTCTGCTTGCAGATCTCAGCTAATGCTGAAGTTCATTGCTACCATCCAACCCTAGGGTGTTATCCAGTCATGTTCCCTGACTCTTGACTACTGGGATGGCCTTTCCTCAACTGTCCACTAATACGGACATTATTTCCTTCTTAAGTCTCAACAGAAGCACCTTGAATGTCTGTACATCTAACAACAGCTCTTAAATAATTCAGGCTTTTTCTATTAAGAAAAAGGCTCCCACCCTCTACCCATTTCCTAATTCTGAAGTATTTGCACATTTTATATATTTGTTAAAGCAGCAACACACTCTCTAATACCAACCTCTGTGTTCATTTCCTTGGATACTGATTACAAAGTATCACAAATTGGGTGGCTTAGGACAACACAGATCTATTCTCTGAAAGTTTTGGAGACTAGAAGCCCAAGATTTCAAGAGGACCAAGCTTCCTCTGAGGTGCTGGCTATAAGAGTTCATCCATCCTCATCAGGAAGTTATGAGAACCAAGAAAAGAAACGACTGTTCCATACTGGGATGCTAAGGAAGATCACCTATGAGGACATGGTGCTCAAGTAGTCTATTGTTGAGTAGGAATCACTGAAGGTCAGTATAAAGAGAGTGGTTTACCAAGGTTTAGTCAGTTGTATAAAATGTGTGAAACTCAACCTGTGCTATTGGTGGAAGGTAAATATCAACATGTCTTTCCTAGAAGATGAGATCATTGAATTGCTGAGAACATGTGATGATGCCTTTATGGTAGTTATTCAGTTCAGTTCAGTTGCTCAGTCGTGTCCAACTCTTGTACCCATATTCATGTCCATTGAATTGATGATGCCATCCAACCATCTCATCTTCTGTTGCTCCCTTCTCCTCCTGACCTCAATCATTCCCAGCATCAGGGTCTTCTCAAATGAGTCATCTCTTCACATCAAGTAGCCAAAGTATTGGAGTTTCATTTTTTTTTCTTTTCTTTTTTTTTTAGTTTTATTTATTTATTTTTTACTTTACAATATTGTATTGGTTTTGCCATACATTGACATGAATCTGCCATGGGTGTCCCATCCTGAATCTCCCTCCCACCTCCCTCCTCATCCCATCCCTATTGGTCATCCCAGTGCATCAACCCCGAGCACCCTATTTCATGCATTGAACCTGGACTGGTGATTCGTTTCACATGTGATAATTTACATGGTTCAATGCCATTCTCCCATATCATCCCACCCTTGCCCTCTCCCATAGAGTCCAAAAGACTGTTCTATACATCTCTGTCTCTTTTGCTGTCTCACATACAGAGTTATCGTTACCATCTTTCTAAATTCCATATATATGCATTAGTATATCGTATTGGTGTTTTACTTTCTGGCTTACTTCACTCTGTATAATAGGCTCCAGTTTCATCCACCTCATTAGAACTGATTCAAAGGTATTCTTTTTAATACCTGAGTAATACTCTATTGTGTATATGTACCACAGCTCTCTTATCCATTTGTCTGCTGATGGACATCTAGGTTGCTTCCATGTCCTGGCTATTATAAACAGTGCGGCGATGAACATTGGGGTATATGTGTCTCTTTCAATTCTGGTTTCCTTGCTGTGTATGCCCAGCAGTGGGATTGCTGGGTCATATGGAAGTTCTATTTCCAGTTTTTAAAGGAATCTCTGTACTATTCTTCATAGTGGCTGTACTAGTTTGCATTCCCGCCAACAGTGTAAGAGGGTTCCGTTTTCTCCACACCCTCTCCAGCATTTATTGCTTGTAGACTTTTGGATAGCAGCCATTCTGACTGGAGTGAAATGGTACCTCATTGTAGTCTTGATTTGCATTTCTCTGATAAATGAGTAATGTGGAGCATCTTTTCATATGTTTGTTAGCTATCTGTATGTCTTCTTTGGAGAAATGTCTGTTTAGTTCTTTGGTTCACTTTTTGATTAGGTCGTTTATTTTTCTGGAATTGAGCTGCATACGTTGCTTGTATATTTTTGAGATTAGTTGTTTGTCAGTTGCTTCATTTGCTATTATTTTCTCCCATTCCGAAGGCTGTCTTTTCACCTTGCTTATAGTTTCCTTTGTTGTGCAGAAGCTTTTAATTTTAATTAGGTCCCATTTGTTTATTTTTGCTTTTATTTCCAATATTATGGGAGGTGGGTCATAGAGGATCTTGCTGTGATTTATGTTGGAGAGTGTTTTGCCCATGTTCTCCTCTGGGAGTTTTGTAGTTTCTGTTCTTACATTTAGATCTTTAATACATTTTGAGTTTATTTTTGTGCATGGTGTTAGAAAGTGTTCTAGTTTCATACTTTTACAAGTGATTGACCAGTTTTCCCAACACCACTTGTTAAAGAGATTGTCTTTTCTTCATTGTATATTCTTGCCTCCTTTGTCGAAGATAAGGTGTCCATAGGTGTGTGGATTTATCTCTGGGCTTTCTATTTTGTTACATTGATCCATATTTCTGTCTTTGAGTCAGTACCATAATGTCTTGATGACTGTGGCTTTGTAGTAGAGACTGAAGTCAGGCAGGTTGATTCCTCCAGTTCCATTCTTCTTTCTCAAGATTACTTTGGCTATTCATGGTTTTTGTATTTCCATACAAATCTTGAAATTATTTGTTCTAGTTCTGTGAAAAATACCTCTGGTAGCTTGATAGGGATTGCATTGAATCTATAGATTGCTTTGGGTGGTGTACTCATTTTCACTATATTGATTCTTCTGATCCATGAACATGGTATATTTCTCCATCTATTTGTGTCGTCTTTGATTTCTTTCACCAGTGTCTTTAGTTTTTTATATATAGGTCTTTTGTTTCTTTAGGTAGATATATTCCTAAGTATTTTATTCCTTTCATTGCAATGGTGAATGGAATTGCTTCCTTAATTTCTCTTTCTGTTTTCTCATTATTAGTGTATAGGAATGCAAGGGATTTCTGTGTGTTGATTTTATATCCTGCAACTTTACTATATTCATTGATTAGCTCTAGTAATTTTCTGGTGGAGTTTTTAGAATTTTCTATGTAGAGGATGGATCATGTCATCTGCAAACAGTGAGAGTTTTACTTCTTTTCCAGTCTGGATTCCTTTTATTTCTTTTTCTGCTCTGATTTCTATGGCCAAAACTTCCAAAACTATGTTGAATAGTAGTGGTGAGAGTGGGCACCCTTGTTTTGTTCCTGACTTTAGGGGGAATGCTTCCAATTTTTCACCACTGAGGATAATGTTTGCTGTGGGTTTGTCATATATAGCTTTTGTTATGTTGAGGTATGTTCCTTCTATTCCTGCTTTCTGGAGTTTTTTTTTTTTTTTTAATCATAAATGGATATTGAATGTTGTCAGAGGCTTTCTCTGCATCCACTGAGATAATCATATGGTCTTTATTTTTCAATTCGTTAATTTGGTGTATTACATTGATTGACTTGTGAATACTGAAGAATCCTTGCATCCCTGGGATAAAGCCCACTTGTCATGATGTATGATCTTTTAAATATGTTGTTGGATTCTGTTTGCTAGAATTTTGTTTAGGATTTCTACACCTATGTTCATCAGTGATATTGGCCTGCAGCTTTTTTTTTTTTTTTTTGGTGGCATCTTTGTCAGGTTTTGGTATTACGGTGATGGTGGCCTCATAGAATGAGTTCGGAAGTTTACCTTCCTCTGCAATTTTCTGAAAGAGTTCCAGTAGGATAGGTGTTAGTTCTCTAAATTTTTGGTATAATTCAGCTGTGAAGCCATCTGGACCTGGGCTTTTGTTTGCTGGAAGATTTCTGATTACAGTTTCAATTTCCATGCTTATGATGGGTCTGTTAAGATTTTCTATTTCTTCCTGGTTCAGTTTTGGAAAGTTGTACTTCTCTAAGAATTTGTCCATTTATTCCAAGTTGTCCATTTTATTTACATATAGTTGCTGATAATAGTCTCTTATGATCCTTTGTATTTCTGTGTTGTCTGTTGTGATCTCTCCATTTTCATTTCTAATTTTGTTGATTTGATTTTTCTCCCTTTGTTCCTTAATGAGTCTGGCTAATGGTTTATCAATTTTATTTATCTTCTCAAAGAACTAGCTTTTGGCTTTGTTGATTTTTGCTATGGTTTCTTTTGTTACTTTTGCATTTATTTCTGCCCTAATTTTTAAGATTTCTTTCCTTCTACTCACCCTGGGGTTCTTCATTTCTTCCTTTTCTACTTGCTTTAGGTATACAGTTAGGTTATTTATTTGACTTTCTTGTTTCTTGAGGTAAGCCTGTACTGCTATGAACCTTCCCCTTAGCACTGCTTTTACAATGTCCCATAGGTTTGGGGTTGTTGTGTTTTCATTTTCATTCATTTATATGCATATTTTAATTTCTTTTTTTTTTATTTCTCCCGTGATTTGTTGCTTATTCAGCAGTGTGTTGTTCAGCCTACATATGTTGGAATTTTTAATAGTTTTTCTCCTGTAATTGACATCTAATCTTACTGCATTGTGGTCAGAAAAGATGCTTGGAATGATTTCAGTTTGGGCTAGATTTATGGCCCAGGATGTGATCTATCCTGGAGAAAGTTCTGGTTGCACTTGAGAAAAAGATGAAATTCATTGTCTTGGGGTGAAATGTCCTATAGATATCAATTAGGTCTAACTGGTCTATTGTATCATTTAAAGTTTATGTTTCCTTGTTAATTATCTGTTTTGTTGATCTATCCATAGGAGTGAGTGGGGTATTAAAGTCTCCCACTATTATTGTGTTATTGTAATTTCCCATTTCATACTTGTTAGCATTTGTCTTATATATCACAGTGCTCCTATGTTGGGTGCATATATATTTATAATTGTTATTATCTTCTTCTTTGATTGATCCTGTGATCATTATGTAGTGTCCATCTTTGTCTCTTTTCACAGCCTTTGTTTTAAAGTCTATTTTATGATATGAGTATTGCTACTCCTGCCTTCTTTTGGTCTCTATTTGCAAGGAATATCTTTTTCCAGCCCTTCATTTTCAGTCTGTATGTGTCCCTTGTTTCGAAGTGGGTCTCTTGTAGACAACATATATAGGGGTCTTGTTCTTGTATCACTTCAGCCAGTCCTTGTCTTTTGGTTTGGGCATTCAACCCATTTACACTTAAGGTAATTATTGATAAGTATGATCCCATTGCCATTTACTTTATTGTTTTGGGTACGAGTTTATACACCTTTTCTGTGTTTCCTGTATAGAGAACATCCTTTAGCATTTGTTGGAGAGCTGGTTTGGTGGTGCTGAATTCTCTCAGCTTGTTTGTCTGAAAGTGCTGCAATCAATATGTAAGCAAATTTGGAAACCTCAGCAGTGGCCACAGGACTGAAAAAGGTCAGCTTTCTTTCCAATCCCAAAGAAAGGTAATGTCAAAGAATGCTCAAACTACTGCACAATTGCACTCATCTCACCTGCTAGTACAGTAATGCTCAAAATTTTCCAAGCCAGGCTTCAGCAGTAGGTGAACCATGAACTTCTAGATGTTCAAGCTGGTTTTAGAAAAGGCAGAGGAAATTACCAACATCTGCTGGATAATGGAAAAAGCAAGAGAGTTCCAGAAAAACATCTATTTCTGCTTTACTGACTATGCCAAAGCCTTGGACTGTGTGGATCACAATAAACTGTGGAAAATTCTGAAAGAGATGGGAATACCAGACCACCTGACCTGCCTCTTGAGAAATCTATATGCAGGTCAGGAAGCAACAGTTAGAACTGGACATGGAACAACAGACTGGTTGCAAATAGGAAAAGGAGTGCATCAAGGCTGTATATTGTCACCCTGCTTATTTACCCTATATGCAGAGTACATCATGAGAAATGCTGGACTGGAAGAAGCACAAGCTGGAATCAAGATTGCTAGAAGAAATATCAATAACCTCAGATATGCAGATGACACCACCCTTATGGCAGAAAGTGAAGAGGAACTAAAAAGCCTCTTGTTGAAAATGAAAGAGGAGAGTGAAAAGGTTGGCTTAAAGCTCAACATTCAGAAAACTAAGATCATGGCATCTAGTCCCATCACTTCATGGGAAATAGATGGGGAAACAGTGGAAACAGTGTCAGACTTTATTTTTTGCTCTCCAAAATCACTGCAGATGGTGATTGCAGCCATGAAATTAAAAGACACTTACTCCTTGGAAGGAAAGTTATGACCAACCTAGATAGCATATTAAAAACCAGAGAGATTACTTTGCCAACAAATGTCCATCTATTCAAAGGTCCATCTATGTTTTTTCCAGCAGTCATGTACGGATGTGAGAGTTGGACTGTGAAGAAAGCTGAGTGCTGAAGAACTGATGTTTTTGAACTGTGGTGTTGGAGAAGACTCCTGAAAGTCCCTTGGACTGCAAGGAGATCCAACCAGTCCATTCTAAAGGAGATCAGTCCTGGATGTTCTTTGGAAGGACTGATGCTGAAGCTGAAACTCCAATACTTTGGCCACCTCATGCAAAGAGTTGACTCATTGGAAAAGACTCTGATGCTGGGAGGGATTGGGGGCAGGAGGAGGGGACTACAGAGGATGAGATGGCTGGATGGCATCACCAACTCAATGGACATGAGTTTGTGTGAACTCCGGGAGTTGGCAATTGACAGGGAGGCATGGAGTGCTGCAGTTCATGGGGTCAGAAAGAGTCGGACACGACTGAGTGACTTAACTGAACTGAACTGAAAGCTTTTGATTTCTCCATCATATTTGAATGAGAACCTTGCTGGGTACGGTAATGTGAGCTATAGGTTATTTTCTTTAATTACTTTAAGTATGTCCTACCATTCCCTTCTGGCCTGAAGAGTTTCTATTGAAAGATCAGCTGTTATCCTTATGGAAATCCCCTTGTGTGTTATTTGTTGTTTTTCCCTTGCTGCTTTTAATATTTTTCTTTGTGTTTGATCTTTGTTAATTTGATTCAAATGTATATTGGAGTGTTTCACTTCGGCTTAGACCTGGGGAGTGCATAAAACTCGGGACCAGCATTAGACAGTTCTGGCAGATCAACCTAAAGCCTGAGGAGTGTAGACTGGGAAAGCACACACACTGTGAGTGGGGGCAAACCCAGTGTGGCTGAATCACTGTGAGCACATGCCAGTGATATTTATTTGCAGTTCCTCCCTCCCCACAGCATGACTGAACAAGTGAGCCTGAAAAAGAGTGACCACCACCACCCTCTTTGTGTCAGGGCAGAAATTAGACACCGAAGAGACTAGCAAACAAAAGGAGCTAAAATAAACAGAGGGAACGGCTTTGGAAGTGACAGGTGCAATAGATTAAAGCCCTGTAGTTAGCACTAACTACATATGAAGGGGCCTACAGACCTTGAGAAGTACAAGCTGGACCAAGGAACTATCTGAAAATGAACTGACCCCACACTGTCTGCAACAGCTCCAGAGAATGTCCTAGATATATTTTTACTATTATCATTTTTTAATTAATTTTTATTTTAATGTTTAAGTCCCCTATTACTCTCTTAATTTTCATTTTTATAACCTACTGCTGCTACTGCTAAGGCACTTCAGTCATGTCCGACTCTGTGCAACCCCATAGACGGCAGCCCACCAGGCTCCCCCGTCCCTGTGATTCTCCAGGCAAGAACACTGGAGTGGGTTGCCATTTCCTTTTCCAATGCATGAAAGTGAAAAGTGGAAGTGAAGTTGCTCAGTCGTGTCTGACCCTCAGCAACCCCATGGACTGCAGCCTTCCAGGCTCCTCCATCCATGGGATTTTCCAAGCAAGAGTACTAGAGTGGGGTGCCATTACCTTCTCCTATTACCTTGCAAAAAAAGACCCCATTTTTAAAGCAAATTTCATATATATAGACTTTATAATTTTTGTGACTTTTTTTAATATTTTATTTTTGAGAATCTAGCCTCTACTCTAGATTTTTAATCTTTGCTTTTTTGGTATTTGTTGTCAAATTTGTACCTTTAAGAACCCAATATTCAGTACCTATTTTTACTTGGGAGCAAGATCACTGGCCTGATTGCTCTCTCCCCCTTTTGACTCTCCTTTCTCTCCACTAGGTCACCTCTATATCCCCCCTCCCCCTTTTCTTCTCTACCCAACTCTGTGAATCTCTTTGTGTGTTCCAGGCTGTGAAGAACACTTAGGGAACTGATTACTGGCTGGATCTCTCTTGCTCCTTTTGATTCCCCCTTTTATCCTCCTGGCCACCTGTGTCTCCTTCCTTCCTCTTCTCTTCTCTGTGTGACACTGTGAACATCTCTGAGGGATACAGACTTGGAGAGCACATAGGGAAGTGATTACTGGCTAGCTTGCTCTCTTTCCCTTTGATTCCCCCTCTTCTCCTCCTGGTCACCTCTATTTCCATCCTCCCTCTTCTCTTCTCCATTTAACTCTGTGTACCTCTTTGGGTGTCCGTCACTGTGGAGAAACTTTGCATCATTAACCTAGATGTTTTATCATCGGTGCTGAGTAGATGGAGAGTTCTTTAGGCTACTGTAAGAATAAGACTGAACCAGAGTTAAGAGGCTTAAGTCCAAATCCTGAGAATACCAGAGAACTCCAAGGAACATTAATCAATAGGAGCTCATCAAACGCCTCCATACCTACGCTGAAACCAAGCACCACCAAAGGGCCAATAACTTCCAGAGCAAGACATACCATGCAAATTCCCCAGCAACACAGGAACATAGCCCTGAGCTTCAATATACAGGCTGCCCAAAGTCACACTAAACCCATTGACATCTCAAAACTCATTAGTGGACACTTCATTGCACTCTAAAGAGAGAAATCCAGCTCCACCCACCAGAACACTGACACAAGCTTCCCTAACCAGGAAACCTTGACAAGACACCCATCCACCCCCACAGTGAGGAACCTCTACAACAAAAAGGAACCACAAACTACCAGAATACAGAAAGGCCACCCCAAACAAAGCAATATAAACAAGATGAAAAGGCAGAGAAATACCCAGCAGGCAAAGGAACAGGATAAATGCCCATCAAACCAAACAAAAGAGGAAGAAATAGGGAATCTACCTGATAAAGAATTCCGAATAATGATAGTGAAAATGACCCAAAACCTTGAAAACAAATTGGAGTTACAGATAAATAGCCTGGAGACAAGGATCGAGAAGATGCAAGAAAGGTTTAACAAGGACCTAGAAGAAATAAAAAAGAGTCAATATATAATAAATAATGCAATAAATGGAGAAGGCAATGGCACCCCACTCCAGTACTCTTGCCTGGAAAATCCCATGGATGGAGTCTGGTAGGCTGCAGTCCATGCGGTTGCTAAGAGTCTGAGTCTGACGCGACTTCACTTTCACTTTCATTTTTCACTTTCCACTTTCATGCACTGGAGAAGGAAATGGCAACCCACTCCAGTGTTCTTGCCTGGAGAATCCCAGGGATGGGGAGCTTGGTGTGCTGCCATCTATGGGGTCGCACAGAGTCGGACACGACTGAAGTGACTTAGCATTAGCAATGCAATAAATGAGATAAAAAACACTCTGGAGAGGGAACCAACAGCAGAATAATGGAGGCAGAAGATAGAATAAGTGAGATAGAAGATAGAATGGTAGAAATAAATGAAACAGAGAGGAAAAAAAAGAATTAAAAGAAATGAGGACAACCTCAGAGACCTCTGGGACAATGCTAAATGCCCCAATATTCAAATCATAGGAGTCCCAGAAGAAGAAGACAAAAAGAAAGACCATGAAAAAATACTTCAGGAGATAACAGTTGAGAACTTCTCTAAAATGGGGAAGGAAATAATCACCCAAGTCCAAGAAACCCAGAGAGTCCCAAACAGGATGGAGTTTCGTTTTAAACATCAGTCCTTCCAAAGAACACCCAGGACTGATCTTCTTTAGGATGGTCTGGTTGGACCTCCTTCCAGTCCAAGGGACTCTCAAGAGTCTTCTCCAACACCACAGTTCAAGAGCATCAATTCTTTGGTGCTCAGCTTTCTTTATAGTCCAACTCTCACATCTGTACATGGCTACTGGAAAAACCATAGCCTTGACTCTACATGCCTTTTTGCATTTCTTTTTCTTGGGGATAATCTTGATGCCTGTCTCCTGTACAGTGTCAAAAGCCTCCATCCATAGTTCATCAGGCACTCTGTCTATCAGATCTAGACCCTTAAATCTATTTCTCATTTCCACTGTATAAATGTAAGGGATTTGATTTAGGTCATACCTGAATGGGCTTCCCTGGTGGCTCAGAGGATAAAGCGTCTGCCTGCAATGCAGGAGACCTGGGTTTGATCCCTGGGTTGGGAAGATCCCCTGGAGAAGGAAATGGCAACCCACTCTAGTATTCTTGTCTGGAGAATCCCACGGACAGAGGAGCCTGGTGGGCTACAGTCCACAGGGTCGCAAAGAGTTGGACACGACTGAGCGACTTCACCTTCACTTTCACTGAATGGCAGTTATTAGGACACAGGTTATAGCTGAGCCAGCGGAATGAATAGAGCACTGAGGTTAGTCAGATGCATAGAGCTAATAAGAGAAGAGGGAGAACAAGCCCTAGAAGTTACCAGCAACATGGGAAGGATACAAGAAGAGGAGCTTCCTAATGGGGCTCAGTATGTAGGATGGGAGAGAGGGAGCAAGGAGGGCAGTGTTGACCAGGGAAGTGGTTGGTCATGATGTGAACAGGGAGATTGGTCTGTAGAAGGACATATGTGTGCCCCTTGGGTTTGGTAAATAGCCTCTTTGTGATCTATGGGCAAGATGTTTCCATGGAATCTGAGGAGAGTGTAATCAGCAAGTATAGAGACCAATTTCAGGTGGACTTGTGGTGGGAAGTGGCCTGAGTGGGTGGAATACATTCCCTTTTATAATTTTAAAAAATGAGAGACAGTACACTGAGGTATGTATACTTAGGAGAAAAAACAGTTGGAAGGTTAAATGAAAGATAGCAGAAAGGGAGGGAATCATGAATAACTCAGAGGATGTAGTTTTTGGAGGAGTTGAGATAGAGTGTAGATAGAGGGACTCACTTTGGATGGGAGACTGGAATTATCCAAAATCATTAAAAAAGAATACAGCTTTGATGATATCCTTTCAGGGGTTGTCAGAGTAATTTCAGGCCTCTTTCATGTTCTTTACAATGAAAAAAAAGATCAAAGAAGCAGAAGCCACAGCACAAATCTGATCTTGAACTGGTTGTTTTCTGTGATCTCAGTGAGAAACAACTCCATGGGTCCAACTGTGTCAGTTGGTGATTGGCCTGGAAATGAATATTTCCCTGACACTCAGTTGTGCTCTGCTGTGGGAGTGGAAAAGCCAGTCTCTTGCAAAATGTGGCTGCAGTCAACAGGAAAAAGTCTTCAAGGGGCAATATAGTTAGTTACTCACACCCCTTACCAAGACTCTCCTCACAGCTTTTGGAGAGAAGTCTGGTTTTATTTTATCTTACATGCATTAATAAAGGAATTCTATTTTATATTAAAATACCAGCATTTCTTAAATAGCACTCCATCACGTGGTAACAAATAAATAGATAAATCAAAGATTTAAATATCACATGAAAGAATGCAGCTGAAGAAATGTAGTCTTCCTTGATGTTTATTTTCATTTTTGTAGGCACTTATCATTATTTGAATTGATGTATTAGTCTTGTTCATGTGTTTACCAATGGAGAAAGTTGTTCACAGTTGCCATTATATGAAGCAGATATTAAAAAAATCAATGGAAAACAGGAACTGCTGCTTTTCATATGTTTGTTTCTGGGTTTATGGTGTTTTCTCTTTAGTTAAATTTTACACAGTCTTTCAGAGTTTTCTTTGACTTTCTTACAGTGCTCCCATTTAGACTATATATATATGTATAAAACAATATATGGAATACTAGGAGAAGAGACCCTTTACATTCCATTAAAATCAGTTCAGTTTGATTCAGTTGCTCAATCATGTCTGACTTTTTGTCATCACATGGACTGCACCATGCCAGGCTTCCCTATCCATCACCAACTCCTGGAGCTTGCTCAAACTCATGTCCATAGAGTCAATGATGTCATCCAACCATCTCATCCTCTGTTGTCCCCTTCAACTCCTGCCTTCAGTCTTGCCTAGCATCAGGGTCTTTTCAAATGAGTCAGTTCTTTGCATCAGGTGGCCAAAATATCAGAGTTTCAGCTTCAGTATCAGTCCTTCCGATGAATATTCAGGACTGATTTCCCTTAGGATGGACTGGTTTGTTCTCCTTGCAGTCCAAGGGACTTTCAAGAGTCATCTACAACACCACAGTTCAAAAACATCAGTTCTTCAGTGCTCAGCTTTCTTTATGGTCCAAATCTCACATCCATACATGACTACTGGAAAGACCGTAGCTTTGACCAGATGGACCTTTGTTGGCAAGGTAATGTCTCTGGTTTTTAATATGCTATCTAGGTTGGTCATAGGTTTTCTTCCAAGGAGCAAGTGTCTTGATTTCATGGCTGCAGTCACCATCTGCAGTGATTTTGGAGTCCAAGAAAATAAAGTCTGTCACTGTTTCCATTGTTGCCCCATCTATTTGCCATGGAATGATGAGACTGGATGCCATTATCTTAGTCTTTTGAATGTTGAGTTCTAAGCCAACTTTTTCCCTCTCCTCTTTGAATTTCAAGAGGCTCTTCAATTCCCCTTCGCTTTTTGCCATAAAGGTGGTATCATCTGCATATGTGAGATTATTGATATTTCTCCCAGCAATCTTGATTCCAGCCTGCGCTTCATCCACCCTGGCATTTCACATGATGTACTCTGCATATAAATTAAATAAACAGGGTGGCAATATACAGCCTTGATTTATTCCTTTCCTGATTTGGAACCAGTCTATTGTTTCATGTCTGGTTCTAACTGCTGATTCTTGACCTGCATACAGATTTCTCAAGAGACAAGTAAGGTGATCTGGTGTCCCTATCTCTTTAAGAATTTCCCACAGTTGGTTGTGATCTATATAGTCAAAGGCTTTGGCATAGTCAGTAAAACAGAAGTAGATGTTTTGCTGGAATTCTTTTTCTGTGATCTAATGAATGCTGGCAATTTGGTCTCTTGTTCTTCTGCCTTTTCTAAAGCCAGCTTGAACATCTAGAAGTTCTTAATTCACATACTGTTGAAGCCTCACTTGGAGAATTTTTAGCATAACTTCACTAGTGTGTGAAATAAGTACAATTATGCAATAGTTTGAATATTCTTTGACACTGCCTTTCTTTGGGATTGGAATGAAAACTGATCTTTTCCAGTCCTGTGGCCACTGCTGAGGTTTCCAAATTTGTTAGCATATTGAATGCAGCACTTTCACAGCATCATCTTTTAGGATTTGAAAGAGCTCAGCTGGAATTCCATCACCTCCACTAGCTCTGTTCATAGTGATGCTGCCTAAGGCCCCCTTGACTTCACATTCCAGGATGTCTGGCTCTAGGTGAGTGATCACACCATCATGGTTATCTGGGTCATTAAGATAAATTTTGTATAGTTCTTCTGTGTATTCTTGCCACCTCTTCTTAATATCTTCTGCCTCTGTTAGGTTTGTACCATTTCTGTCCTTTATTGTGCCAATCTTTGCATGAAATATTCCCTTGGCATCTCTAATTTACTTGAAGGGCTCTCTAGTTTTTCCCATTCTATTGTTTTCTTCTATTTCTTTGCATTGATCACTGAGGAAGGTTTTCTTATCTCTCCTTGCTGTTCTTCAGAACTCTGCATTCAGGTAGGTATCTTTCCTTTTCTCCTTTTCCTTTAGCTTCTCTTCTATTCACAGCTATTTGTAAGGCCTCCTCTGACAACCATTTTGCCTTTTTTCCTTTCTTTTTCTTAAGGATGGTTTTGATGCCTGCATTCTGTACAATGTTACGAACCACTGTCCATAGTTGTTCAGGCACTCTGTCTTTCAGATCTAATCCCCTGAATCTATTTGTCACTTCCACTGGATAATTGTAAGGGATTTGATTTAGGGCATATCTGAATGGTCTAGTGGTTTTTCCTACTTTCTTAAATTTAAGTCTGAATTTGGCAATAAGGCATTCATGATCTTAGCCACAGTATGTTCCTGGTCTTGTTTTTGCTGACTGTATGGAGCTTCTCCATCTTTGGCTGCAAAGAATATAGTCAATCTGATTTCGATATTGACCATCTGGTGATGTCCATGTATAGAATCGTCTCTTGTGTTGTTAGAAGAGGGTGTTTGTTATGACCAGCAAGTTCTCTTGGCAAAATTCTGTTAGCCTTTGCCCTGCTTCATTTTTTCTCCAAGGCCAAATTTGCCTATTTCTCCAGGTATCTCTTGACTTCCTACCTTTGCATTCCAGTCTGCTATAATGAAAAGGACATCTCTTTAGGTGTTAGTTCTAGGTCTTGTAAGTCTTCACAGAACCGTCCAACCTCAGCTTCTAATGCATTAGTGGTAGGGACATAGACTTGGATTACTGTGATATTAAATAGTTTGCCTTGGAAATGAATAGAGATCATTCTGTCATTTTTGAGATTGAACCCAAGTACTGCATTTCAGAGTCTTTTGTTGACTGAGGGCTACTCCATTTCTTCTAAGGGATTCTTGCCCACAGTAGTAGATATAATGGTCATCTCAATTAAATTCACTGATTCCAGTCCGTTTTAGTTCACTGATTTCTAAAATGTTGATGTTCACTCTTGCCATCTCCTGTGTGATCACTTCCAATTTACCTTGATTCATGGACCTAACATTCCAGGTTCCTATGTAATGTTGAAATTAAAATCAGAGCCATCTCAAAATCAGTAATCATCTTTCACTGTGAAATACAGTAACTAATATTCCAAATATTTCAATTATAGAAATAGTTTCTCTCTTTAAATCATTTGATATAATGTAATCTCTTGAACCACAGATACCACCACTTTGATAGATTTTTCTTAAGTTTTTCTGTTTATTTATTTATTTTTATCAAATCCTTTTTTACCTGCTCTTCCAAGGTTAGGACTCTGGAGTTATTTTATCTCCTTTGTCACCTACATTTTCTGTGAAGATGACTTCATAAACTTTATACAGTTTCTCCTTGTCTCCATTCCTCCTGTCCATGTCCTTACCTTCTTCACTTCCTTTCCTTGCTGCCCCTCATTAAACTTCCACATTTCCATGGGTTACTGGAGCATTGATTTGTTACTTGTTGAATATTATTCTAGGTCTAGCTGAGAGGAGCCCAGAGATGAGTGGGATTTACCCCTGTGCTCAACTCGTGTATGTTAAACAGACCTGTAAACCAATAACCCTATGTGTGCGTGTGCATGCTCAGTCCCATCTGACTCTTTGTGACCCCACTGACTGTAGCCCACCAGGCTTCTCTGTCCATGGGATTCTCCAGGCAAGAATACTGGAATGGGTTGCCATTTCCTCCTCTAGGGGATCTTCTCAACCCAGGGATTGAACCTATGTCTCTTGAGTCTCCTCCATTGGCAGGCAAGCTCTTTATGAGCTGAGACATTGCGGAAGCCCCAGTAGCCCTGTAGTGGCCGATAGAAGTGCACACAGGGGACAGCTTTGGGGAGGCTGAGGAAGCTGTAGCCAGTGTCTGTGAATGTGGAAGTGGTCAGGAGCATCCTTAGAGCTGACAAGCTTGCAGGGTCTGTTGAATGAGAGCAGGTTTTCACCAGGAAAAAGAGGGCACAGGGCACTTGGGGTTAAGGAGAGGGATCTATGCCGAGCAGCCTCTGTACAGCACATTTGGGAAAGATGACTGCTTCAGAATGACTGCATCTTCAGCAGAGCAGTCACCATGAGGACCCTGCAGGCTACAGCCTGTGAGTCCTGTATTTAAAGTTCTCCTGGGCCTTATGGAAGCCGAAGGCCATCAGAGTGAGGCTGGCACTGAGGAGATGAGTTCAAGGGTGACTGCATGGACATAAGAGCCAAGAGGGGATCACAGGTTAGGGCCCTGTTTCCCCTCGGCCCACTCATCTCCAGTCTAGTGTCAGTGACAGGCTCTGCGTCCCCCACCTCGCAGCACTGGTGTCACAGTGTCACCCTGCTCCCCTGCCTGCAGTGGGCTCTGCCTCATCCAGTCAGCAGATGCTGATGCTGTGGTTTCTGTGTCCTGTGCATTAGTACAGGTGTGGAGACATAGTGATAAGCAAGCAAAGCCTGTAGTAAGGGCTCATCTTCTCGTGAGGGCGGGCAGTCACTGAATAGCAAACATGTAAATGGATAGTACCCTGGGTGGCAGTGAGTGGTGTTGAGAACGAAGAGAGCCGGGTTGTGGATAGAGTGGCTCTGTGCTGCTTCACACTGAAGGGGTTGCAAGGAAGGGCTCAGTGGGAAGTGATAGCTGCAGGGGCCTGGACGAAGTGATGGGGTATGAACCACGAGGGGCTGTGAGAAGAGGCCTCAGAAGAGGCTGAGCAGGGGTCTGTGTCCTGCTCTGAGGCATCGTCAGCACTGGGTGGACTTTAACTCACTGAGGGTGGACAGCATCGCCTTGAAAGCGACTTTACAGAGAAAAGCACTCTGGAGCTCAGTGCCTTCCGAAATGTGTGGATTGGAGGAGCAATGAGTCAGAGCCAGCAGGAGAACCGACAACTATCACTGGTGAGGAAAGAGAAAGCTGACCGGAGAGATCTGAAAGTCAGAAAGCCGTGTGCCCAGAGAGAGGGGGTGCTGAGCTGTGCTCTTAGTCCTCTGTGTCAGCCCAGTCTGTGATCTCAGACTCCGTGGCTCACCACTAAGTACACCTATCATCTCCCAGTGTCCAGTGACCAGGGTTTGGGTGTAGCTAGTCTCCAAATACAATCATGCTGGGATTAGAGACTCAACATGGGAAGTTTGCGAGGACACGATTCAGTCCACAGCAGACATAGAGCATAGGGAAATGATGTCATCAAAAAACCTTAAAAGTTTTAAATGGCAGCACAATGTTATCCTGAATATCCATAGTGCAATTTTAAATAAAAGATTCATATTTGGATATGTAATCTGTTTTTGTTTGTTTGTTTGTTTTTAAATGTAACACTGTTGTGGGCATTCCTGTGCATGAAATCTATTGATGTGACTTATTTCTTTAAATCCTGCTTAGGTTAAGGGATATCAGTGATTTAGGCTTTGATAAATATTGTTGAGTGGGCCTCCCAGAAGGGCTGCCATGAGGTGTTGCTGACTGGAAAACAGAATGCCTGTGCCATGTGTGCCAACATTTGACGCAGTTGAAATTCCCAAATAGATGCTAAAGTGACTCAAGACAGTGTTCTTGAGAGTCCTTTAGTGAAAACCTACATTCATTAGCTGTGTCATGATATAGTCAGCTCTTGGAGGATTCAGCAAAGGAGAAAAGAAAGAACCTTCTCCATTGATAGGATTGAGGGGTGATTTACTTTACAATGGCGCTATTTGCAGAAACAGCTAATTATCTTTCATGTGCCCACTGCGCACATTCCCCAGATCCCTGCCAAGATGGAGAAGCACAGAGCCAGGAGTGAGTCACTGGAGTGTAAGGAGATGAGACAGTTTGCAGGAAGACTCACAGTGATTCTTAGCAATGAGTAAACTCAGATAACTCAGGAGTTTCATTCAGCCGGATCTGTATTTCTAAATTCAGTTGACGTCTGAAGATTTTCATGTGTAACAGAAAACTTGGTGGCTTTTTTTTATATTGTGATGAGAACTATCATTGTCAGCGTCAGAGTGAACTGTCACACAATTTATTATGTCATTAAGGTAATATCCAGCCACACCCTAAGCCCACGGTCAGGAGAAGGGCTGACCCAGAGTGTACACCGGGGCATGAACTGATGGTCATCCCAGAATTACCTCACCACAGCCTGTGAGCTTATACATTAAAACACCAGGTTCCTGACTTGCCAAGGGTCATTTTTCTCTGAGGAGTTTACTAGATAGCTGTGCTCACAGGTCTCTGTAGGAATCTGAACCTGATTCAGAATCAGAATGTGTCTAGTGAGTCAGATGTGTCTTCCCTAGAGCTTCCCTGGAAAATCACTGCTCTAGTAAGTGTAACATCTCACCTGGCCATCAGTTTATTAAAGTATTGCAGTATTTTCAAAACTACAATTGAGTTCATGAGAGGACAGGTAACGTAAATGGGATCATTAAAAATTAAGGGGCACAAGCAGAAACCTGATTTTGGTCTTGTGAATTAGCAATCCAATTGTTGCTTAGGTATTGATTTATAGAGGCCAGCCCCCCTCCACAGTACAAAACTGAGTTAATAGCTGTGTCTCATTAAAATAGTAATCACCTCTTGGCATTAAATCAATAAGCTGTTCCTTACAAGGAATGCTTTTAAATATTATCAATAATTTAAACTTGGAATCTAACTCTAAAGGCTGCAATATTGGCAGTTACATCTAAATGCCAGCTGCTGGCAGACAAAATTTTGGTCAGGTTACCAATATACTCTTGTAATTCTTTTAAAGCCAATTTCCCTAAAATGTGCTCTATGGAAATTAATCTTATGACATTAACTATTCGGGATATACTTATTACCTTATTGCTTTTTTTTCTGGTCTGTTTTTTGGATTATTTTCATTGATGTTTAATTGACTTAACAACATTATATTAGTTCAAGAATATGACATAGTTATTCAATATTTTTATATATTACAAATTGATCACCTCTAGAAGTCTAGTTACTGTCTGTTAGCATACAAAGCTATTACAGTGTATTGACTGTGTTCCTTACACAGTGCATTTCATCCCCATGACTCATTTGTTTTAAAATTTGTGCTCTTTCACCTCCCTCACCTGGTTCACTCACCCCCTAGCCCTTTCTCCTGTGGCAGCCACCTCACACGACACTTTCTGTTTTGTGTTTATTTACTTGTTTCGGGGTTTTTTAGATTCCACATGTAAAAATGGTATTTATCTTCTTCTGTCTGACTTACTTCAGCAAGCATAATAGATCCTAGGTCTCTAGGTCGATCCATGCTGTTGTTGCAAATGGCAAGATTCAATTCTTTTTTATGGCTGAGCTGTATTCCATTGTATATCTATACCACAACTTCTGTATCCATTTATCTACTGACAGGCACTTGACTTGCTTCCATATCTTGGCTATTATAAATAATGCTTTAATGAACCCCAGAGTGAACATATCTCTTCTAACTAGTGTTTTTATTTTCTTTGAAAAAAAAACAAAACAGAAGTCAATTTGCTGGATCTTTTGGTTTTTCTATTTTTAATTTTTTGAGGACACTTCATACTGTTTTCTAAAGAAGTTGTACCAATTTACATTCCAACCAATAGCTTTTTTTCCACATCCTCACCGGCACTTGTTATTTGTTTTCTTTTTGATAAAAGTCATTCTGACAAGTAAGAAGTCGTGTCTCACTGAGATTTTGATCTGCATTCTATGGTGATTAATGATATTGAGCATCTTTTCATATGCCTGTTGACCATCTATATCTTTGAAAAAATATCTAGTCAGATTCTTTGCCAATTATTTAAACTGGTTGCTTTTTACCCACATTAAGTTGTATGAGTTTTTCGTATACTTTGAATGTGTTGGTGGTTTAGTTGCTTAATCATGTCTGACTCTTGCGACCCCATGGACAGAGGAGCCTGGCAGGCTACAGTTCATATAAACTCATTACTGAATATATCATTTGTAAACATCTCTCCTATTCAGTAGGCAGCCTTTTTCTTTTGTTCATGGCTTATTTCATTGTGCAAAAACTTTTTAGTCTGATGAGGTGGTCCCTTTTCTTTATTTTTGTTTTATTTTTCTTTACTTTTTGTTTCCATTGCCTGAGGACATGTATCCAAAGAAAAAATATTGCCAAGACTGATGTCAGAGAGAATACTGCTCATGTTTTCTTCTAGAAGTTTTTGGGCTTCAGGTGTTAGGTTTAAGCCATTAATCCACTTTAAATTTGTTTATGTATATGGTGCGGGAAAGTAATCCAGTTTGATTATTCTGCAAGTTTTAACAGCTATCCGGTTTTTCCTACACCATTTATTGAAGAGACTGTCTTTTCCCATTGTGTGTATTTGCCTCTTTTATTATATTCTTATTTCTCCTCTTGACAATTCACAAGGCTTTGGTTTACTCCTAGAAACTGATAAGAAACTGTGGTAAAGTTGTATGTGATGTAAGTGTGAACGGAATGTTTGTGTTTCTTGTGGAAAAAGTCAGTTTCTGTGTATAGTTTTCTCTCTCTCTCTTCTGAGCACTCATAGGACTTCATTTTTGCTGTCTGCATTTAGACCAGTCTCCAGAATGTTGAGATTGCCAGAGAAGTGACCTCCGAGAAAGGAAAACATTGCTCCAGCTAAGTTCAGGTAAGACCCTTGCTTTCTGATACGTCATTGTGAGTAAAGTTATTGCTCTGTTGGAGAATCTTATTTATCACCTACTTAGAATTTCCCAACATCAGCTGTTGTGTGTGTTCACTTCATGTTGTGCAAAGCCCAGTCTGCAGGATTTCAAAGTGCCATGGCCTGCAAACTCTGACTGCAGTCCTAGAAAGGTCATGTACTATAAATGAAGAGGGGGACAAAGGTGGCCATAAAAGGAGTGATGGATACTCGCTGAGGGTGACTGTTCCTTGCCCCAGCACACCTTCTGGAATCACAATTTTGTTATTAAAATAACCCTGGATGCATCTCAAGCATGTATCTCCCTTCTTAGGAATGTATCTTTGAAGTTCAAGCAGTGTGTCTGAATTGATACTGTTTGGGGAGAGGATGAAGGAGGAGAAGTGCTACGCTGGGTCTGTAACACAGCCTGCCAGCATTCCTGCTCTCACATGGGGTACTTAAACCTACAGGTCTTGGCAGGAACTGCTCATGCAGCCTTGACCTATAGAATGCCACCTGTGCCTCCAACTTGCTTGTCCACATTTAAAGCAGAGCTGGCTTCGCATTTGAATGGGAAATGGCCCTATGAGCAAAAGGACACTGGGTGGCCACTGTGCAGGCTGCCTTTCCAGCCGGGCCCTGCCCTGCCTGGTGCCAACTGCCCTGCCCCCTGAACTAACAAGGTCCAACCTTCCTGGGAATTTTCCTTCTAATTGACAAGACAAGGTTGCTGTAATATAAACACTAAACATCTGAACTGATGAGTGTGATCGCTGCTTTTCTGTGACTTTGAAGATGTCTGAGACATGGGCTTGTACTCCTGCTCTGCCCCTGTTTGTATCAACTTCTCTGCCCATTTCCCTCCAGACTTGTGATTCATATTCCTGCCCTTTCAGGTGTATTTGTGATGTTAGAGCCACTGGCTTCCCTAGTGAAGCATCCCTACTTCTAGTTTTGGTGACTATGTTGTCTGTCATGAAAAAAATGACACAATTATCAAAGGCCAAGAAGCTTAGTTCTGCTTCCAAGACTGACTTTGTATTCAGGCAATTTTCTTTATGTTTCCTCACTCTGACCTGCTCTCCAAATGCCTTGCTTACAAGAGGGTCTGATGACTTTGCCACCACCAGCAGAAGGTGCGATTCCTGGAACTGGCGTCTGGGGTTGCTGATTGATAGCTGCTGTAGAAATGAGGATGCTGATTTATGTTACAGTTTTTACTTTTTCTTCTTTGTTTGTTTCCATGAGAATTTGAAGGAAGAAACTCTAGTTTCTCTTTGTGAGCCCAAGATCTACCATCATGCTTAGATGTACAAGGTCCCAAAAAGTACTTCAGAAAATTTAATAAATTAGTGGAACTGTTTCTGGAGTTGCATTCCATGCATTTCAAAGACATTATCCTGTCCTTCAGGGACAAATTGCTGTCTCGCCTGCTTTGGTCTTGACAATCCCACCTCTCCCTGTTCGGAAAATATGGTCAAGAGATTGTTGGAATAATTCTGGCCGCTGAAGACTATTGGTGTCCTTTCAGGGCTTAAAACAGTTGTGTTGTGTTGGCATCAGTGTCTGGTTGTGAAAGAGATTCACAACAAAGTCTTGAGATCGTTGTGAGGTACCTTTACTGATAAAAGAGATAACCACAAGTTCTAACATAAAATCTCACCAACGTGATCACTCTAAATGCTGAGCACAGTGTCACACTGCACGATGAAGTGGAAGAATGTGAAGCGTGGACGCCAGGCTGATAGAGGCCTTTGTGCCGTCCTGTGCATGTGGCCCTGGCTCTCCTGCTTCCCATGTCCACTCAGCTCCCACTCCCTGCACTGAGGCTGCCTGTCCTGCCTGTGGCTGGAATAGTCCTGGTGGTGCCCACCCTGATTTCCCCGTGTAAGCTTCTGCTGCGGTCAGTGCCCGGTCTCCAGATGTGCCTCAGTGCTCCCTTCTGCTCCCATCTGTAGCTCAGCCCCTGCTGTTCCCACAGAGCAGGAGTCATCAAAGTCCAGCTGGTCCAACCACCAGGCTTCCTGAGCGGAGGCAGAGATGCTGGTACTAAGCCCAGTGCAAGGGGTCCAGGCTCCCTGGGCAGACATTAACCATGAGACAGGGGCAGCTCTGGCTTCCTGGGAGGGAAAACCCTATACTCACAGGGCCATGAATGGAGAGCAGCCCCGCTGGCTTTATCCATACAGGACCCGCTCTGTGCGGTGAGTTCCACAGGGTTTCCCAAAGGCACCATGTCAGGAGGTCACCATAGAGCGTCACACAGATGAATGCTCACGGGCAACACTCCAGGGGCTTCACCTGCTCTCCCCTCCCCTCCTCTTGCTATGCTTCTGCAAACCACTGGTTTTTAGTCATCTCTACAGTTTTGCCTTTTCCCAAATGTCCAGTGTTTAAGCCTTTTTAGCTGACTTCTTTCACTGAACAATACGTATTTAAGATTCATCATGTCCTTTTGTGGCTTGATAGATGATTTTTTAAAGCTGAATCACATGCCACTCTATAGATGTACATTTATTCATCCGTCTGTTTGTTCACTCACCTAGGAAGGAAATTAGGAAGAAAGCTTTTATAAACATTCAGGTGCAGGCTTAATACGTTTTTGAACCATTTGGTTGAAAACCTAGTAGTGCAACAGCTGCATCCATGGTAAGAATGTGGACAGTTTTGTAAGAATCTGGGAAATTCATCCGGTTCCTGCCAGCAGCTGGTGGTGTCAGCTTTAACACTTTATGCTTATTTTTAATATTTAACTTTTATAATATCTTCATAGAATTAGGAACCAAAATGTTTACAAGACACTTTAAAATATGCTCTCAGAGTAAGTAGAGACATTTTCTTCCAAAATAAAAGTTTATTAACACTTTCCCCGGAGAAGGCAATAGCAACCCACTCCAGTACTCTTGCCTGGAAAATCCTGGTAGGCTGCAGTCCATGGGGTCGCTAAGAGTCGGGCACGACTGAACGACTTCACTTTCACTTTTCACTTTAATGCAATGGAGAAGGAAATGGCAACCCACTCCAGTACTCTTGCCTGGAGAATCCCAGGGACAGGGGAGCCTGGTGGGCGGCCATCTATGGGGTCGCACAGAGTCGGACACGACTGAAGGAACTTAGCAGCAACACTTTCCCAGCCATACAGGCATTATGAACAATATTTGGTAGGGGACACTTATGTCACAAAGCTGAAAACAGAAAATTGAAGTAGTTGTAATTTATGCAAGTCCTATGAGGAAAAGTTTAAGTGGCCGTGGGAGATGCCTGCCCCTTCCCCCTCTTCCCCTCTTTTTCTCTCTCTTTCCACACACATGCACACACACACACACACACACACACACACACTTACATGCACATTCTCACACACAAAGTCTCACATTCACACTCATTCACTCACACATACTTTCTCACACACTGAGAACCTTAAGGACATTTTAGGTGCTTGCCTAATATATAAGTTTTGTGGTTAACAAATTAGAAAATGCAATTAAAAATAACACAAATTAACACACAAATGAGCAGATCCAATACGAAGCTTCTTCAAATCACAGCGTATGCTTTGTCAGTGTTTATTCCACATCTTCCTCAACTTCTTTGTGATGTTCAACCATACCATTGGACATTTCTTGCTTCTAATTGTCCATAAAGTCTATAACCATCCTCTCTTACTGTCTTTTCACCTGTTTTCTGATAATAGCTTTGTTGCTGCTGTCTGGATCTATTTCTGCTTCATCATTAAATCACATCTTTCCTCAATGCTGTGAACTCCGTGTGGTACTAATTATTCAGGGAATCCTCTTCCGTCTATGAAAAGCCTTCTTACCATGTAAGACCCGAACATGAACCGGATCACCATGCACGGATTTCTCAGGTGCCATAATCCTAATTAAGTACATTTTTTCCATAGTTACATTTGTCTATTTTCGCTACCCAAGTGTGAATTATTTGCTTTATTTCTGGTAGTCTTTGTCCAGTCCTAGTTCCTGGGTGTGTGCACTGAGCCCACAGGCTGACACCGCCGGAAGTGGCTGCCCTGGACCAGGTGGCCTCTTAACCTGTCTCAGACATGTGCCCCTCCCCTTCCCCCAATCTCCACGCTCACCTCTCTGCTCCCGGCACCCTTCAGATACTGCGTCTGGCTCTTTGAACTCGACCCTTCTGTTTGGTTTTCATAATGGACGTTAACATTAATGTGACCCCTGGTCCTTTTAATTGTCTTGATATAATTCCAGCATCTTTGCCTTTGCCCTAACTAAAGCCCCAGGAACCACCCTCTGGCACACAGTTTCCTGCTCCACCCGCACAAATAGACAGAGGGCACTCAGCGGGTTCATCGGGTGCTGGTTACATAGTGTGCATTCTATTTGTTTAGTTGAATTGAGGTGAACTGGTATTTATACAGTCACTGCTTCAACAAGTCACCATTTTGAGGATTTAAAGAGGAAAATAGCACTAGTATAATGGACAATGGTTAACAGCTTTCTTACGTCTTTTAAAATGTGGTTGCTAGTAAGCCTATAAAAATGATTAAAGGCAAGCAAATGATGTGTACTTTCATTGGTAAGAATGAGGCTCTGAACAGCGTCTCCCTCTGTGTTGGAGCTCCAGGCACTGGCTGACCTGTCACATCACGTGAACTGACCACATAGCTGGAAGGGTCTCCTGGAGCTCGTGCTGAGTCTGCTTTTCTGAGCCCAGCTCAAATTTAGCAGCTCTTAACCCTCATTAGGTATGTGTTTATTCCAGAACCCAGAGAGGGCCCAGCAGGAGTAATACAGGGGGCCAGAAGCAACACCAGTCCTTTACTGTGAAGAGGACTGTTGACAGTCTTTCCATACCTGGATACTAGAAACTTGGGGGGAGCACACTGAATGTGCCTCAGATAAGATGGTTTAAGGGTGATATTAACAGAATGGAAATATTTGCTCATTGTTAGCCCATGTCTTTAGTGTGCTTTCTAGAATATGCTTAGCTATCACAGGTTGTTGTTGTTCAATCACTAAGTCATGTCTGACTCTTTGTGACCCCATGAACTGCAGTGTGCCAGGCTTGCCTGTCCTTCACTATCTCCCAGAGTTTGTTCAGATTCATGTCCTTTGAGTCAGTGATGCCATCCAACCATCTCATCCTCTATCACCCCCCTTCTTCTCCTGCCCTCAGTCTTTCCCAGCATCAGGGTCTTTTCCAATCAATCAGCTCTTTGCTTCAGAGGGCCAAAGTATTGGCGCTTCAGCTTCAGCATCAGTCCTTCCAATGAATATTCAAGTTTCATTTCCTTTAGGATTGGCTGGTTTGATTTCCTTGCTGTCCTAGAGGCTCTCAAAAGTCTTCTCAAGCACCACAGATATCATAGGTTAGTGTTTCTCAAACTAGGGCATGCATCAGAACCACTTGGACTGCTGGTCCCAACTCAGGCTTCTAGGCCCCAGCACAGAGCTTCCGGTTCAGTGAGTTGGTTGGAGCCTGAGAATTTGCATTGCTCAGAGCTTCCAGGGTTGCTGAGACAGGGAGCACCTTTAGAAAACTACCAGAGGCCAAGATGGATGACTTATGTTGGGAAGCAAGTTGTAAGTTGACTCTGCTGTAACTTGTCACTGATATCTGTCTGTTTTATCTCTGAGTGTGTTCTGTGGGTAAGGGGAACTGACAACAGTCACACTCCAGGTACCAGTTTCTCTGTAAAACCCTGCCTGAACTCCTGCATTATGTCTGTGTGTGCCATTTACACAACGGAACCAAGCATTCCATACCTTTCAGAAGAGACGCAATTTTAGTATGAATGTTGAATATTCTATGCACAAAATATAATATCTTTACAAAAAGTATAAAGATAAACAGAAAAGATTTCAAACTACCATCAGTAGCAGATCTAAGAATTGAACTGAGGTTAGTTGAATCTTAATTCTAAATTCTTTCCTGAGTTAAATTCTAATACAACCTAATTTCATCTTGAGTACATTTGAGTGAAGGTTATTTTGTGAACAGTGGGCAACATTTGATTATGTTTTGAGCAGTTTGTATTTCTAAAATTAAATGATCCTGCACAGTTATTTTTCAGCTTTCATACATTCATTCATCAATTCAGCAAGTGTTTGTTGAATACCCGCTGTGTACTCAAAGATGGATAAGGTACACATCACAGCCTCTGTGGAGCCCATGCAGTCTGGTGGTTTGTAACTGAGTCTTTACGGGGGAAAGGCATGCTTTCTGCTTCTGATTCTTCTTAGAACCATTCTGTATTTCATTGTATACGATGCTGTGTGTACTGCACAATTCAGCTGTTCTGTGCTTTATCGTCATCACCTTCTTTGACTGAGGAGGTCATTCAGAACAAAAAGCAGTAAGACTCATGTTTCATGTTTTCTGCTCTTAAAACTACAATTCAGATTTATTTTTATTCAATGTGTCAAATTTTTAAGAAGTAAATAAATTGGGTCAGCCAAAACACTTGTTTGGGTTTTTCCATAAGATGTTACAGAAAAAGCTGAATGAATGTTGGGCCAATTCAATATTTACAGTTATCTCCAAAGGATATCTTTCTCAGTCACAAATTTAAATGGCTGTTAAAGCAACCGACCCACTCTTCTAAAGTAAGGGGTGGTAGTTGTGTGCAAGTCAAATCAAGCGCTTGCACACTTCAGTCATGGATCACTTTGGTAGCATCCTTTAGCGGATGCCTGCTTCCAGTCTGTTGGAAATGCCTGGCACCAGTTGATTTAAATTATTTCTCTTTGAGGAAAGACATAAGACTCGGCTGTAACTGAGGAACATGTCCTGATTCACAGGGATGTTTTATTCTGTTTGAAAACCTAGGAAAAGCATAGTAACTGCAAGTACTCTTCTTGTTTTTTTCTGTACCACTTATCTTTTAAAGTGGTCTTGTTTCAGTAGAGCATCTTCACACTCTTACAGAGGATTGTAAGCCACATTAGCACGTCCTGTCTTATCCACAAAGGTGGCGGAGTCTGCCCATGTCAGAGGAGCAGGCTGGTCTATTCGGGCAGGAGCTATGAGTAAGGCAGCATCGCAGGCCAAGTGAGGAGCCCGCCACCTGTTCCCTCCTGCAGCCCATGCGGCCAGGCAGCCAGAGAGTCTGCAGAAGAAAAGGTGGAGTGACAAGATAATGAGAGTGAATTGGGCTTAGGTAGAATGGTGCAATTACATTACAAACGGCCTGCCTTCCTGTGCCAATAAGCCATGCTGGGTTACAGTGCTTTCTAGATAAGCAGTTTGTTATTTTTTTCATTACTGCTCTTTTCCCCAAATTTTACCATTTCAGAATTTTCCTGTTTTCATCTGTCTTGCAATATGTCATAAATACTCATTCTTTCTTTAAACTTGCAGTTTTATGGGACTTTTTGATTAAAAACATTAGGCTGGCTTTTTTTTTTTTTTTTAATATTGTGGTGATTTTCCAAGAAACAAAAGCCTCTCTGATGTCAAACTACCTGCATTATACGCAGCTGCTTGGTGATGGTGAGAAAACTGAAATTTTCCTCTAAAAATCCCATTTCTTCTCCTTTTGTTTCATCAGAACCAACACTGTAGGACATGGGAGAACAATGCTCTGTGGATCTTTGTTCATTTTGAAGCATCCCGTTGAGTTCTTGGCTCTGGTTGCTCCCATTATTCAGTCTACTCACAAGAGTGCAGTTTGAGAGTTTGGCAGGCCACTTTTGCTGTCATTGGTTAATTAAGTGCATATTATTTTGAAAACCCCATGCCTTTAACACAGAATTATGAGATGAACCTATTCTGGGGATGAGACCAGTGACACAAATTACTATTATGTATTGGTCTTCCCTGGTGACTCAGTTGGTAAAGAATCTGCCTGCAATGCAGGAGACCTATGTTCAATCCCTGAGTGTGGAAGATCCCCTGGAGAAGGGAATGGTAACCCACTCCAATATTCTTGCCAGGGGAATCCCATGGAGAGCAAAGCCTGGTGGGCCACAGTCCACGGGGTCGTGAAGAGTTGGACACAGCTGAGAGACTAACACTTTTATTTGTCCTCAGTGATTAAAAAGAAAACCTTGTTTGTTTTCTGTGATGAAAAACAATAATTTTGACCTAAAATATGCTTGATTCCTAAAATGTGCATCAGTTTCCAATTTGATAAGTTATTCAAGAAATACCTAGGAGAGCTGGTGTACCAAAGTGGATGAATTTTAGTTTAGATTTTAGGAAAAAAAATGGATTCAGCATGCCAAGACATAAATGTCTGTATATGTACATCTTTGATTTGAATTCCTTTATTAATTTATATAATCCTCTTAGTAACATTAAGTTTCAGCTACTATCATGGCAGCAAAATTGGTCTAGAATTTCATTTTCAGACTTTGCTTTAGCTATCTATCACTTTATCACTTTAGTTATCTATATACTTAATATCTGTGTATTAAGTTAGCACCAACTTAATGTCTTCTGGTAACTCGTATTTATTGTCTCCAGTGCTGCAGGTCAGGAATCTGAGTGCAGCCAGCTGGCCCCCTGCAGGGCTTCTCAAGGTTTCATCAAGGCAACCAGGAGTGGTGTCTTGTCCAAAACTTTCCAGGTTGTTTGCAATCCAATTTGTTTCTGAGTTACTCACTCTGGACCTCTCTCTTGAGCCAATTAGATCATTTAAAAATGGAATCTATTAATTTAAGCCACTTAAAACCGCAGCAGTAAGGAAGATAGAGAACATTCATCACAGTGAAGGTAGCTGATACGGGAAGAGTTCTGAGAGACGCAGAGGTGTCTCTGGGGTTAAGGTGAGCTGTAGATGCAGCAGCTGCTTAGGAAGCACTGCAGCAAACAGAAAAGCGGGAGAAATCATGCGGACATTTATTGGTGGAGGAATTTCTTTCATTGCATTGCTTCGAAAATGCTTTTAGCTCTTATAATGTTGGAGCTCAGACCAATGGATTTCAGACTAGTCAAAGGGTGGACTTATTTTCAAGGTCTTCAGAAAATGCACAGGCTAAAGCTATCATGTAGCCTTTATGTGGCTGGCCCTCCTGATCAAATGAGAGGACCCACTCCTGGAAAGTAAAAGCAAGATTCTTGTGGGGTTTCTAATCAGAACAGTCATCATTTGTGATGATCATAATGGAGTAGGTTGGCATGCCCTCCTCTAGCGGATCTTCCTGACCCAGAGATTGAACTTACATCTCTTATGTCTCCTGCTTTGGTAGGTGGGCTCTTTACTACTAGCACATTAAGAATACATGGAATCTAGATCAGGTATTTTTCTAATCATGCTCTTGAATGTTCCAAATTCCGTAAAAGCTTTATTTCAGAACAGGGTCAAATACTGCCTATTTCAGAGACATAGTCTAATCATTTTTTAAGAGTACTGACAGATATTTGGTAAAATGTTAACTACCTCATAGTGTGTTAACATTGTTTATGATCTTCTTCAGACTTCTGTTTTCTCTTTGATCTTTAGCAACCTAGAGTGTCATTTAAATGACTTCAAACAAACATCAAAGTGTAAGAATGTTTCTGTGTAATACAGGTCCTGTCCTTATTCAGATCTGGGATGGGTCTTCTCTAGCAAGAAATCTGATATACCGTGTGTGTCTGTGTGTCCACGCCAGTGTGCATGTGTCCATGGCAGTGTGTGTGTGGGTCTGTGTTCATGCCAGTATGTATGTGTGGATGTCCACACCACTGTACTTATAACTATTTATGAGATGAGAGGATAAGGAGCAGATGAGTAGTGTGAGCTCACTAATCAAACTAGGGTCTAATTGGATAACATTAAGGAAGGATTTTCTACTTGCTATTGTTGAAAGATAAACAGAGACATACTAAATATTTCAAGAATGTATATCACCCCAAAATTACTTCCATTCAGGAGTGATTCAGAGCCACCAACAGGAGCCCAAGAGACACAGGAAATCCTGAGGCTGGCTGGTGTACCACTGGTGTATTTGGGAAAGGCCGAGGCAGTTTACGATTGGCTGTCCTTAGGTTTTGATTTCTTAACCTTGAGACGTTTCAGCCTGAGGTTTGTGTTTGCTTACATAGGCTGCTAAGGCACTAGAGCCTCCTCAGTCTGATGGCCCCTCACTTAATTCACTTAACTGCTCTCAGATTGGTGGTTTAGTCATTAAGTTGTGTCCAACTCTTGTGACCCCGTGAACTATAGCCTATAGTCCATGGGATTTCCCAGGCAAGAATACTGGAGTGGGTAGCCATTTTCTTCTCCAGGGAATCTTCCTGACCCAGGGATCGAACCCAGGTCTCCTGCATTTCAGGTGGATTCTTTACTGTCTGAGCCAACAAGGAAGCCCTCTCAGTTTAAGGGTGTAGCTTTTCCTGTTCATGACTCAGAAACTTCAGGAGAGACACTGTTGATCATTAAATATTTTGAGCACATTGAGTAGTGCAGACATGAGAGAATGTTTTATATTAAATAAGTGGCATATTGAAAGAAACTTGAGCATTGAAAACAGGAAGAAAGGAGAAATAAATGAATCTGTAGATTCATACCTTATTGTAAAAAATTTTGACTTAAAATCTCTCTTAATGTTTTATGAAAAGGTCACATTTAGTCATGTTTTTCTTCTATTTTATTATATTATATTTTCATGATTATATTATGATATTATTGCTACATCAGGATGGAGAACAGATATAAAGAAGATGAGAAAGAAGTAGGTCAAAGGCAAAGAAAGTAAAATAAATGATATGGTTTTGTACAAACTTCAAGTGTGCATGAACTGCTTTAATAGTCAACAGTCCAATGGGTTAACAGAATGATGCAAATCAGAATTATAAAAATAAATAACTTGCAGTTAAATGTTTCCTTTACCAAAGGACTTGCTATTATGCTTTCTTAAGTTTCCCTGAGTCATGGTTTCCCTTTGAAGACCTTGAACTATTTGAACATAGATAATAGAATCCAGGGTGTCCCTGATGGCTCAGAGGGTAAAGAACCCATCTGCAATGTGGGAGACTCGGGTTTGACCCCTGGGACAGGAAGATCTCCTGGAGGAGGGCATGGCAACCCACTCCAGTGTTCTTATCTGGAGAATCTCATGGACAGAGGAGCCTGGCAGGCTACAGTCCATGGGGTCGCAAAGACTGGGACATGACTAAACAACTAATATTTTCACTTTCAATACGGTTCTCAGATGGGAATAGAGACTGTCCAGGGGTCTGGGTCCACATTCGCATCTGAGTAAGCAGAGCTCTCCTAGTTGAGAAAAGCTCCTTATGTTCTCCTTGCTCTAATCACAGGCTCTGAGGTGAGGGAAAATGTGCTTGCATCCCAATGAGAGCATTATTTCTCTTTTGTGTTTTGTTCTTGGTTGCTTTCTTTTCTAAGAAAGTTCTGAAGAGTGAAAGATCTTTTAACTTGAATAGGCTTCTCTCTAGAATATCCATCCAAAGCTATCATCTGAGTATGAAGTGGCATTCATAAAATTTACTCTTCTGGTTAATTTCTTTTGCTAGAGGAAAATTTTTAATTGGTGTATAACATTGTGTGAGTTTAAGGTGAACAAGCAGATGATCTGATAGGTTTATGTATGATCACCAGTGTAGGGTAAGCTAACATTCATCTCATCACTTAATTAACATTTCTGTCTTCATAGTGGGAACTTTTAAGATCTAATGTCTTGCAAGTTTAAGATATATTTTACAGAACTGTTAACTATAAACAGTGTGTATTAATTAGACCTCAAGAATTTACTCATCTTCTAAGTTTCTACACTTGACTAACATTTCCTCGGTTCTCTCTGCCCTCAGCCCCTGGTAACTACCGTTCTATTCTGTTTCTATGAGTTTGGCTTTTTTACGTTTACTTATAAGTGATAACATACAACATATATCTTTCTCTGACTTATATCACAGTATAACCTAATGACCTGATGACCTAATCTAATGACTGTGATTTGCACAATGTGACCTAATGGACCATCCGTATTATTGCAGATGGCAAGATTTCTATATTTCTTGTGGCTTGATAATATTTTATTGTGTATATAAAAGCTTTTCTTTATCTATTTATCCATTTATGGACACTTAGCTTTCCTCATTTTGGCTGTTGTGAGTGATGCTTCAGTAAACATGGGATATTCTGTTATCCTGTTTACATTTCATTTGTGTGCACACCCAATGGTGGGATTGCTGGATCATATTGTAGTCCGATTATTAATTTTGTGAGGAATCCCCATTTATTTTCCATAGTGGCTGCACTCATTTACTTCCCCACCAGCAGTGAACAAAGAGTCCCCTATCTCCCTGTCTCGTACACTTGTTACTGCTCTCCTTTTTTATAGTAGACATTCCAACAACTGTGAGGTGATACCTCGATGTGGTTTCATTTGCATTTATCTGATCATTAGTGATGTGACTATTGATGTGCAAGGACTTATTAGTGCCACTTTATAATTTTCAGAATATTTGGTGGTATAAGTACTTTTCTTCTTATAGTGTCTACCCTTGTGAGTTGGTGATTTTCCACGAGGCAATTGCAATCTGCAATAACTAAATATACCTTAGCATATTGAGTAATAGATAGGCAAGTAGATGATAGATTTGATGAATAGATAGATAAGAGATAGATCTTGATACATATAGAGACAGAGAGATAAGTTATATGTATGTATGTGGTTATATGTATATATGTTTTATATATACAAGTGAGTTTATATATATGGTTGTACATATATATTGTGTGTATATATATATATGTAATATGCTTTTTTGCTAAAGTAAGCTTTCTGTCAATTTCTAATATTTAAGAAAATGCTTAGTAGCATAGAGATTCTCTCTCTCCATCTACTACTTTTATTTTTATCAAGCATTTTCACATCTACTTGCCATACATAGCTCCCCCCCCCAAATTTTCTCTTTCCTCTCCGTTCTCTTCTACACTGAATAAAAAAGCTGAAGACACTTTCATCCTAATAATCCAAGACAGATAAGGGTTACATTCTTCAACCCGCCTGACTTGCATAAGCGGAGAATAGAAGCAGCTCAGGTAAGAAGAACAGATAACTTGAAGGTTGCTTCTGGAAAGTTCTGATTGACCTGTACCACTTATGATGGTTTTGGTTTTTAACATTTGTGCATTTTTGTTTTTATAAACTGTGTCTTTCAGTTTTCATAAGAACCCCATACCCTCAGCAATTCTATGAATGTAGTTGTTAGCTGTAAAACACCAAAGCAAGTTTCTATCCTGGCCTTCTAGGTATCTCAATGCTTTTTCTTTGACACTTGGTCAAGACACTTGTGGATATTGATCAACTTGAGTGAGATGCTCTAGGACTCTATGGAAGTAATTTACTAGTAAAATTCCACCAATGGCAGCGTCTGAAATGACAAAGGCATTCAAAAACAAGAGAATCTTTGCATTGAGCTCATGGAACTCCTCAAATAACCTCTAGCTGAATCATCATCATATGTCTGGTGGATTAAGATCTGTACCAAATTATTAATATTAAAATTTTATATCAAGATGTAAGTGAACTACACTCTTTTCTTAAATTAATGTTTTAATAACATGTTTTTTGCTAGTAAACAGAAGGATCTATTCACTTCCTCTACATGTGCTTTTGATTATAATTTGGTTTATTATCTGATTTACATCATTTCATCACACCTTTCCTAGTATGGATTTTTGAAATTTAATAATGTGATCATTTAAAGTCTGCAGGAAGCATGTAGATAACAACTGTTTATTCAATGGAACCCTGAGGGGCAAATGGGTGACATAGGGAGCTTTGCTTTCTAACTGCAATTTGACCTGTCGTTGAAATTCTCTTTTGAGGAATGAAAATCATCTCATCAAATTACTTTTCTGACTCTTCAAATACCATGGAAAATGCAGGAGACATATACTAGTCTTTTAATTTACTTCAAATTGAAAGTCAGTGTGCTTTTATCATTTAGGGAAACTGATATATTTACTTTCCGTAATCTATATGCAGTATAACTGTAACATAAATTATATTAAGGTAAAGAAAATCTCCAATCCAATAATTTTTATCCCTTGTATGAGAATATATTTAGAATTTTCTAAATATATATATCCCATTTTCTCTTTCCTAAGATTTGCACATAACTAATTAGAATTTGTATTGCCAGATAACTCTCCAGAATGGTGAACCAAACTACTATGGTGCAGAAAAAAATTTTACTTCATTATCTCCTATTATCTTTGTTACCTTTTCTCCCATATTAATGTTTTCAGTACATCTCCTTTAAACCTTTAAATATGGAGTTATGTGGGGACAGGGTTTTTTTTCCCCTACTTGTAGAACATCTGCTAGACAGTCTATTTTTCTAATTGATTTTGGTGGCTTTCTGATGATGTATTTGAAATTGAAAGTGTTAGTCACTCAGTCATGTCTGACTCTGTGCAACCCCATGGACCCATGCAACTCTACCAGGCTCCTCTGTCCATGGAATCCTCCAGGTAAGAATACTGGAGTGGGTTGCCATTCTGTTTTCCAGGGCATCTTCCCGACTCAGGGATTGAACCTGGGTCTCCTCCACTGCAGGCAGATTCTTTGCTGACTGAGCCACCAGGGAAGCCCTGATTATGTGTTCAGTTGCTACTTATAAATTGGTCCATCTGAAATCTCCCCATTGTGTTCCTTTGGTGGCCACAGCCCTCCCAGCGCCACTGTATTTCTTTCTTTGATTCTGCAATGTGTCTACACATTTGTTTTCTATTTAGAATGAGCCCCACATCAGGTGGCGACACTCTGCACCCCAACACACACACACACTGTGGTCAGCTTGCCTATTTGCAGCCTTTGCAGCAGTCAAGTCAGTGACCAACTAAGTGCAGGCTGTGAAATGCTGGGCACGTAGACTGTGAGCAGGAAATCACATCAGGAAGGAGCCGGTTGGGAGGAGGCCGTCTCCAGGATTAACCTGCCGGCTCTGCAGGTGGAGAGGGGAAATCTTGCATGCTCGCAGCTCCTTCTCTGAGGAGGAGAATACTTTTTCAGTATTCTGCTCCGGATCATTTCTCTGGGAATGGGGTGGCCAGTAATTCTACAAGACAATTAGGACGAGTAAAACCGCATTAGAGACCTCCGCATCCTCAGGGTAATCTGGGGGCAGCTGCAGGGCCCTCTCTGGCCTTACACCTGCAGGTCTGCAGCCCCTGATCCTTCTTGCTTCAGAGTTTCCCAAGGTGAATGTGGCACAGGCCCAGCCCTGCTAGTGTACTTTTGTGTCAGCTGACAGGTATTAAGGAAGTGTATATACTAGAAAGGGAGACAGATTATAGCCAGAAATATTAACATCATCAGCAAAGTACAATAAAGCATCCATTTCTTCCTTTATGTCATTTGTTTTTAGACTAACAGTGTGAAGCCTCATAGAAATTTTGATAGCAAAAGCAGCTATTGATGCTTCAATTCAAGGAATCGATGTGATCTTCCATGATCACTTGCTTTCCTTACTGCCCAAGTCAGTATGACCTTGGATTTTCTGCTATCACTGTCAGGAGGAGGTTTACATATTTTAGCAGAAAATAAACAATATAGTAGTAATAGAAAAGTGAGGGGATTTCAAAGCCAAACTGCTTGAGTTAATGTCTATTTCCAATACTCAATCACTGTGACCCTGGGGGCAAATTATTCTCTTTTTTTTTTTTTTTGAAGGTTCATGTGAAATGCTTAGTAGAGAAATTTATTGTAGATTATGTTAGGGCCAGCTCACCCCTGAAGTCAGAACCTGGGAGACTTGGTCATGCTTAGGTTTAGGACTTACTTTCTTGGGAAGAGAATTTCTACCATTCATTAGAAGCTTTTTTTTTTTTTTTCCCCTTTCAACATTTAAAATTTTTACTTTTACTTAATTAGACAAAACAGTTGAAACAAAATGGAAGATGACAAAACTTCTAATGTGCTCCCAGAAAGCAAATCAACTAAATAAGGTTAAAGTCCACGATCAGGGTGAGCAGCCTTTGGGAGGTCCTTTGGGAGGTTTGGGCCAAGAGGGCAAGACCTATCTGTGGCTGCAGATACTGAGCAGCCTGAGGATATGAGTACAGGCTGGCAGCTGTCCAATCTGTGTGCAGGCCCACCTGGCACCCATGGTGAATGCAGGGACTGGGTCATTCCAAGTCTTCTGTGTGCTGTGACAGTTACGGTAAGGATGCAAAGCTGCATAGACTTCCTGACTCCTCAAGTGTGACTTCAGTTTCATGTCACTTGCATTTGTGGGGACCTTTGATTCTGAACTGAATTACCTGGGTAAAGAAAAATGATCAGCGGAATCTGTTTTGTTGTGGTAGATTTTAGCAAGAGAGATCAGGTGAGTAATAAGGTGAGAGACAGTCAGTCCCACTCTTGCATTTTGGTTTACCATTCCCCAATAACATGACCTTGCTTTTCAAGGTCTGAGTGACACAGGTACCTACCTCACTGTCCATGTGGCTGTGTTATCAGGGCAGATGGCGTTTAAGTCAGCACGGACTTCTGGTCTTCAGGAGGCCCACCGTCTGGCAGGGGCTGGACAGGCACTTTAGTGCCCTGACTGACTGAATCCTCAAGCCACCCTGTCAGACAAGGCCCATTAATATATCCACTTTATAGTGAGAAATCTAATTCACCACAAACGAGAATAATTTGCCCAGGGTCACAATGACTGAGTGTTGGAAATGGACATTGACTCAGGCAGCTTAGCTTTGAAACCCCTTCACTTAACCACTAAACTAACTGCTAATCCTCTGCTAACAGATCCGAACCGCCTCATGACTGTGGAACCGGAAAATCCAAGGTCATAATGACTTGACTTGTAGAGAAAGTAAGTGATCACCGAAGAACACTTGGTTCTTTAATTTACAACATTAACACATGAGGCTCAGCCCCTAGACTTGGGTTAAAATGTGTGAAACTTAGCAAGCAGAGACTGTTCAGAAAGTCTCTGAACAGCTGTGGATCTCTGCTCTCTCTCAAAATCTGGCCCGTTTCCTCTGGGCTCTTTTGAACTATATACTCCCTAAACCATGGGTTCCCTACTCAAGTTTCAAGCCCATTTGCAGTCATCAGAAGGGCAAGAGTCTAAAATATGAAATGAAAGCATTGGGCACAAGAACTCAATTGATAAAAGCCAATGTCAAGCTTGAGAGAAATAAAGACCAAACAGGTCTCTTAGGAAGGAAGGAGGCGGATCCCTGAAGTGTTACATATAAACTTTGTGTAAGTGATATCTGAGGCAACTTGGAGGAAGGAAAAAAATACACCCACAACCCCCAAGTACCAGAGGGTCACCTTTGTATTAGTAAATATATCCACTTTATTTTTCATGTGGCACCACTGTGGACATGGTTTGTAACACATTATTCTTTCTCCTGAAGCAGAGGACGGCTCACATTTATAAGCAGCTTCCTCATTCATCATCTGTGTGACTTTTCATCTTAAGCCTTAGAACTTTCTCCAACACAGTAGACTACCGTGAGGTTATACTGATTAGAATACCTCAGGAAGAAAGGAAGATGGAAACAATATATCAACTCTTTCTTCAGAGAGAGACTAGAGGTTTAAAACAGGTAACATACACCTTAAAGGCATAAATTCAATGTCAGACAATAAATATTGGAGTATAAGGGTTTCTTCTTTCAGTATCATTCTCCAAAATTTATGTGATATTTTGCTATAATCCTGTGCTAATCCTCTGCTACTTAAGTAGCTACATTTTTTCTTTTCCCCCAAAAACTAAAAAATAAATGGATAATAGTTGTGAATAGAATTTAGAATGACTGGTACAACTGTGAATTTGGAGGAAAACAGTATCACTCAGGTTATGGTTTTTTCTTCTTTCTTGTAGATTTTCTAAGATGTGTATTGTGACTCATTGGATTGAATGCTTTACTTCATCTTGAAGGGTCTAAAGAATGGGTGCTGTTTAGCTGAGTTCATTTCCAGCCACGCCCTTAAGAAATGGATCATGGCTCAAAATGCAACAAGAAAGAGGGAACTCACAAGAGGAGCATCCTTAATGGCCTTGTAGCCCATTTTTAATGTAATAACGGACTTTAATCTTTTTTTTTTCTTTTTCTGGCCTCATGAAAAGTTTACAGGACCTTAGTTCTTCTTTTTGTTCTTAGTATCTTTTCCTTTGTATTTCAGTTTGGGAAGTTTCTGCTGACAGGTTTTCAAGCTCACTTCTTTCTTTGGCATGTCTAGGCTTTTGATGAGACACTGATGCCTCTTCATTTCTGTTTTAGGGTTTTGGTTCTAGCGTTTCCTTTTGCATGCGTCTGTTCTTGCATGCTGTTGGCTTTCTCCAGCATAGTCCAGGTGAAGGCTCCTGCCACCTCTCCTACAGATAGATTGATCTCAGCTGCTTCTCAGTTCACATCATCTCTCCAAATGTCCCTGCGAAAATTTATTCTGAGGCCTCAGTTCTCTGAGGCATTCAATAAAAGTGGTTGACCTTCCATTTGTGCAGAACTTTTCTTGTTGAAAATGTGGGAGGGACAACTTCCAAGCTCTTTGCTCATCAAAGTTGAAACCAGGAGGCTGTTTTTAAAATAGCAAAGTTTATGTTGTTTTAATGTATGGTTTGACTTTGTGTGCAGGAAGTCATACAGCAAAAATTGAAATTGTCTACTGTTTGATTAAACATTCCTAGTGCTTTTTAGGACCAGAGGGAGAGGGTAATTATAGGGTTAACGTAGAATTTCATTGTACTACTTTGCCATGCACTTTGAAGTATCTTAAAAAGCACACATATGTATGTGATAAAAATCTGGTCATATTTGTAGTGAAAAATGATTTAAAGCTTCAAGTTTAAAAAATAAATTATAAAAGGAATGGATAGAGAATGACTAAATATAGTTTGGTAATGCCAATGTAATTCTTGTAGCAAATATATAATATTTAAACTTAATAATTCTGTTCTTATTGATGAGCACTGTACAGGGCATCCCAACCTTAGAGACCTTTCAGTTTTATAAGGTTATGAAAAATACATAATGATTTCCCTGGAAAAAGAGTGTAATGGATACAGTTTAGTGTATAGACACATAATTTAACATCAGTTTAACACATTTACTAATGCGTTAGACCATGGACAGGATGTCTGGTTTCCTTGAGTCTGGTTGCTGATAGCCCAGTCAGCTATGCAGTGCACCTTGAGGTGTGTCTACAAATGAGATTTACTCTCTTCAAGTGAAAGGCTTTCCATTTCTTTCTATTTCACATTATCCTGTTCTACCTTAACTAGACATCTTTCTGTTGTCCAACAAACATGGCAGTGAATGAATGAAGTCAATCCAGGATGATCTGGGCATAAACTGTGCTCACAGTGGACTATCCTGACAGTGTTTTTCTGTCTTTTCCCTGCCAGTCAATTTTTTTTCTGTATTAGATATCTTACAAGTAAATTGCAAATAACATCCTTATAAATATTAATGTAGGCATGACATAAATGTGAGAATAATAAATCTGTTGACAATCAATCTAATTAACCTGAAAACCAAAAGGAAATAAGTTAATGATAACCCCTTTCATTGTTAAACAGACTTGGATGTGATTTGATTTATGGCACTTAAGACTCTTCAGTAGCTCAAAGGAGAGAGGTATTAACATCAACAGTTGTGTAACAAGGATTAGTTTCATGGTACTGTAGCTCTTGAAAGCAGCAGGATAAGAAGGAACCGGATTAGAAGCTGGTCTTAATTGTACATATCACTAATTAACTTTGCTCTTAGCCAAGTCATGGACCTTTCCAGATGCTATGTGTCATGTAAAGACCCTGCCATGACTGTAATCCATGCACTGATACTATTAATATACGATTGCTTCTTTCAAGCCTAGTATTTCAAGCCTAGAATCAAGGTTATTTAAGCATAAGAGCAGAAATAGGGTGTGAAAAAAGTCAGACCCCAAACACGTAATGCAGGCAGGACAAAGCATTTTGTCTTAAGCCATGCACAATGGATTTTTAAAATTATTATGATATGATGATATTCAGATAAGTTTCATAACTAAGGAGGATATGACACCAGGGGGGTTGTAAGAAATCTGTTTGGCTTTATAAGAAAATGTTTAAATAATTTGTTTTTACTCTGTACCAAATGCACACTTTATAAAAATGAAAACTTTTGCTCCTGATATTTGAACTGATTCTGTAAGACTTTAGTTATCAAAGACATATTATATTTCACGTTCTCCCTGTGATTATGCACTGGGTACTCAACATGTGCGGCGCTCTGCACTAACCCTGTATCTCTTGCCTCTCTCCATTCTGAGAGCATCACTGTGGAGCCAATGGTCTTTTACTCCATCCCACCAATTAGCTGACAGTCATCAGACTCAGCTAGAATGCCAAGCCAAGCAGTTTGATTTCAGAACAGCTCTGCATTAATATTTTCAAGACAATTCTAACAAAAACAAGATAATTATCAATAAAATGAGTGGTGAGATTCTGTCTCCTGGAGCCTATTATACAGAGCAAAGTAAGTCAGAAAGAAAAACACCAATACAGTATATTAATGCATATATATGGAATTTAGAAAGATGGTAATGATGACCCTACATGTGAGGCAGCAAAAGAGACACAGATGTAAAGAACAGACTGTTGGACTCTGTTGGAGAAGGCAAGGGTGGGATGATTTGAGAGAATAGCATTGAAAACATGTATACTATCATATGTGAAATAGATCGCTAGTCCAGGTTTGATGCATGAGGCAAGGTGCTCAGGGCTGGTGCACTGGGATGACCCTGAGGGATGGGATGGGGAGTGAGGTGGGAGGGAGGGTCTGGTTGGGGAACACATGTACACCCGTGGCTGATTCATGTCAATGTATGGCAAAAACCACCACAATATTGTAAAGTAATTAGCCTCCAATTAAAATTTAAAAATAAATAATTAATTAAAAAAATAAAAAGATAAGTATTTCTTAAAAGTTTTTTATTTTTATATGAAATGCTGCAGTTACAAATGTAAAATTTGTTTTTATGGGACAAAAGGACCTCCATGCTACCTAGTGGCAGACAGTCAGTCTCAAAATTTATTTCCCTGTTATTTTATGTTTTCTGAATTCCTAGAATAGGAGTTAACTTCTGTGAACAAGATCAGCAAGGCTTCTTCTCTCAAGATGCTCACATTTCAAAAGGAGACGTGGAAAATGAACAAATAAAAAAATAAACATCAGACTGAATATGTGTACTGTGATAAACTCCTGAATTTATTCAAGGGTGTTAATAATTTTTAATGAACATAAAAGGATTATACGATCCAAACAACTATGAAAGAAGTCCAGAAATGTTCTTTCACTTAAAAGTGGTAGTTTTTTTCTCATTCTCTTTATCGTTACACTTATTTACGTGAACTCAGTAATTTACACAACATTGTATCTTTTAACTTCCATTGTGATAATAAAGAAAGCCATTCAAACAAAGCAGCTCCGTTGCCTGGGTAACACTTCTCTTTCTGTATCCATCCGGTTCCAGATAAGGGACCATTTTAACCATCAGTAAAGATATGCAGATTATATCCCCCCATGAATGACAGGGATTCTAACCAACCTGAGTAATGGAATCCACTTGGAGGAGAAACGCGTCTCTACAGAGCGATGAGAACTTGGTGCTGGGTCGCAGGGTTATGTGGAGGCGGTGACAGAATCACTCTATGCCCACTGGGCATTCATTAGGCAAGCATCCTGTGAGCACATGAGTGATGCGTGGTGTGGAAGTAAACATGCATTGCCCTCCCCGCCAGCAAGTCATGGGCTGGTGGGAGAGACACACGAGGGAGAGGAGCTAGTGCTTCACTGTAAGAAAAATGGGAAGTGTTTCATTTTCTGTCACAAGGCGCTGCAGTGGTGTGAGACGGCTAACTCACGTCTTGCCACATCGCCTCTTCATTGGGTAGCAGAGGAATTCGGACTCTGCACAGGATGTGGGGTGGGGCTGGTTAGACACGGTCTGCCCATGAGGAGGTGTGATGGCTGGAATTCAAAGCTCCGTTTACCTCCTTTGAGCAGCTGTGTTTTCAAATCAGGCTGACCAATCTGAACAGGAATTTTGGTTGGAATGTTCTCTGAACTGTTCTGTCAGAGAGCACGTGATGTGGCTCCACCAGGTCCTGGCCGCCTGTCTGATGGTGAACAACTTCTCGGGGCTGCCTTCTACATGGCTGCCATCTGGGACAATTCTACTCCGAACTACTTACTTACTCTGAACTGCCTGTGCTGGTTTTGTGGGCCCTGGCACACATTCCCTTTGTCTTTGTGGTGTGCACAGGTGGCCTCTTCCTTGTCAGAATGTACGACCTGAACATCCTTACATGTGCCATGGGAACAAGTGTCTCCTCATGCAGAGAAGACCTTTAGTAGACATTTCCAGAAGGAAATAGACCATGGTGTGTGTGTGTGTGTGTGTGTGTGTGTGTGTGTGTGTGTGTGTGTGTGTGTGAAAGAGAGAGAGAAAGAGAAAGAAAGAGAGAGAAAGAGCTGAAATAGCTTAACAAATGAACAGGGATTTCTCGATGAAAAATTCTGTATAGGCATTTCTTTCAAATGGGCCTGTTTTACCAAATTATATTCTTTTGACTGAATATTGAGCGGCAAAACAAACCCAAGGAGATGGAAGGAGTACAGATGGAATCACTGATAAATTATGTAGGCCGGGGCACACCACATACCACTTTCTGGGGGGAATTCCAGGAATGAGTTTTGGCATCAGTACAAATATTTATGAGTTGATCTGAAAATAATCTAAAGTGTTTTGCCATTGAACTTTTGGAAGCATGAAATAGGATTTAATTTTAAGTTACAGCATTAAGATTTTACCTTTTCTATGTTTTCACTTAGACCAGAAAATCTGTAATCCCTTTGAACTGGGTTGTTTGGGAGGAAGGGATGTGCGAGTTTTGAGTTTTGTGGGCCAGGAAGACTGGGGTCAGGAGTGCATCTTCTGTGCAGCCTTCTGCTCCCAAGAAGCTCCTCAGATTATTGCGCAATGACATTGGCCTGACCTGGTTCAGCATTAATCTGTGTCTCTAAAATATCAATAACCTCAGATATACAGGTGACACCACCCTTACAGCAGAAAATGAAGAGGAATGAAAGAGCCTCTTCATGAAAGTGAAAGAGGAGAGTGAAAAAGCTGACTGAAAGCTCAACATTCAAAAAACTAAGGTCATGGCATCTGGTCCCATCACTTCATGGCAAATAGATGGGGAAATAATGAAAACAGTGAGGGACATTATTTTCTGGGGCTCCAAAATCAGTGCAGATGGTGACTGCAGCCATGAAATTAAAAGACACTTGCTCCTTGGAAGAAAAGCTATGACAAATCTAGACATTATATTAAAAAGCAGAGACATTACTTTGCCAACCAAAGTCCGTATAGTCAAAGTTATGGCTTTTCCAGTAGTCATGTATGGATATGAGAGTTGAACCATAAAGAAAGCTGAGTGCCAAAGAGCTGATGCTTTTGAACTGTGGTGTTGGAGAAAACTCTTGAAAGTCCCTTGGACTGTAAGGAGATCCAACCAGTCAATCCTAAAGGAAATCAGTCCTGAATATTCATTAGAAGGACTGACGCTGAAACTCCAATACTTTGGCCACATGATGCGAAGAGCTGACTCATTTGAAAAGACCTTGATGCTGGGAAAGATTGAAGGCAGGAGGCGAAGGGGACAACCAAGAATGAGATGGTTGGATGACATCACCGACTCAATGGACATGAGTTTGAGCAAGCTCCAGGTGTTGGTAACGGACAGGGAAACCTGGAATGCTGGTCACAAAGAGTCGGACATGGCTGAGCCACTGAACTGAATAACAGTTTAATTTGGAGCCAGGGGAGCTTTTTCGTTTGTCCACCTTCAGTCTTTGGCACTTAGAATATAAAATGAGAAGCACAAAGCAGGTAGATAATTGTGGCGTTGACAAACAAGGAGTGAGGTGGTTTTCTGACAAAGCTGAGAACAGTAGGAAAGGGATACCCCAGGAGCAAGGGGATGTCACTGCCTGACCCGCAGCTACCTGCATGTCACAGGAGACCCTGTCCGATTCACCTGTGGTGCTGCCAGTGACCATGATGCTGGAGGGAAAACAGACAGCAGAACCCACCTGCGTTTGGTCTGTCTCCCATTTCAGCAATCAGAGGGCAGTTGTCTGGATCTTCTCTGACACTGTCTGTAGCCCACCTGCCAGACAGCTCCACCTACTCCACCTGCAACTTCTGTGGGCATCTTTCTTTCAAGGCAGGATCAACCAGGCTTATCTCAACTAAGACACAACACATGCACATCAAAAGAGAAAAACAATAATCAGCCTACAATTTTGGAGAATTACATTCTTCAGGATATATATAATTAGAATTATATAAATCAGGATATTTGAAGTGTAATTTTTATGTAAAATTAAAAATGTATCACTTTTTTTTGCTTAACAACCATAACGTTAGACACAGAACTTGACAAATACATTGGGCTATATTTAGCTAAATATATTTTTTAAATTTATCCTTTTATGTATTAATACTTCTCAAATACTTTCATGTTACAAATGTGTTGACATTTTAATGTTTTGTTACAATGAATGGGCCATACCGTAAGATACTTCAATGTTTTTGTGAAATATCGAGCTATGTTTATGTACATACCAAAATGGAAAACATTTTAATAGTTGTTACCACCAGCTTAAAGTGGACAAAGGCAAAAGAGAATTTTTTTCCCTTTTCTCATCTGCTTTAATTTGCCAGTATAAATAAATAAAAAGAAACCATATATCAGTTCAGTTCAGTCGCTCACTCGTGTCCGACTCTTGCAAACCCCATGAATCACAGCACGCCAGGCCTCCCTGTCCATCACCAACTCCCAGAATTCACCCAAACTCATGTCCATCGAGTAGGTGATGCCATCCAGCCATCTCATCCTCTGTCGTTCCCTTCTCCTCCTGCCCCCAATCCCTCCCAGCATCAGAGTCTTTTCCAGTGAGTCAACTCTTCTCATGAGGAGGCCAAAGTACTGGAGCTTCAGCTTCAACATCAATCCTTCCAGTAAACACCCAGGACTGATCTCCTTTAGAATGGACTGGTTGGATCTCTTTGTAGTCCAAGGGACTCTAAAGAGTCTTCTCTAACACCACAGTTCAAAAGCATCAATTCTTTGGCACTCAGCTTTCTTCACAGTCCAACTCTCACAACCATACATGACCACTGGAAAAACCATAGCCTTGACTAGACAGACCCTTGTTGGCAAAGTAATTTCTCTGCTTTTCAATATGCTATCTAGGTTGGTCATAACTTTCCTTCCAAGGAGTAAGCGTCTTTTAATTTCATGGCTGCAGTCACCATCTGCAGTGATTTTGGAGCCCCAAAAAATAAAGTCTGACACTGTTTCCTCTCTTTCCCCATCTATTTCCCATGAAGTGATGGGACCAGGTGCCATGATCTTCGTTTTCTGAATGTTGAGCTTTAAGCCAACTTCTTCATTCTCCTCTTTCACTTTCAACAAGAGGCTTTTGAGTTCCTCTTCACTTTCTGCCATAAGGGTGGTGTCATCTGCATATCTGAGGTTATTGATATTTCTCCTGGCAATCTTGATTCCAGCTTGTGCTTCTTCCAGCCCAGTGTTTCTCATGATGTACTCTGCATAGAAGTTAAATAAGCAGGGTGACAATATACAGCCTTAACGTACTCCTTTTTCCTATTTGGAACCAGTCTGTTGTTCCACGTCCAGTTCTAACTGTTGCTTCCTGATCTACATATAGGTTTCTCAAGAGGCAGGTCAGGTGGTCTGGTATTCCCGTCTCTTTCAGAATTTTCCACAGCTTATTGTGATCCACAAAGTCAAAGGCTTTGGAATAGTCAGTAAAGCAGAAATAGATGTTTTTCTGGAACTCTCTTGTTTTTTCCATAATCCAGAGGATGTTGGCAATTTGATCTCTGGTTCCTCTGCCTTTTCTAAAACCAGCTTGAACATCTAGAAGTTCATGGTTCATGTATTGCTGAAACCTGACTTGGAGAATTTTGAGCATTATTTTACTAGCATGTGAGATGAGTGCAATTGTGCGGTAGTTTGAGCATTCTTTGGCATTGCCTTTCTTTGGTATTGGAATGAAAACTGACCTCTTCCAGTCCTGTGGCCATTGCTGAGTTTTCCAAATTTGCTGGCATATTGAGTGCAGCACTTTCACAGCATCATCTTTTAGGATTTGAAATAGCTCAACTGGATTCCATCACCTCCACTAGCTTTGTTCATAGTGATGCTTTCTAAGGCCCACTTGACTTCACATTCCAGGTTGTCTGGCTCTAGGTGAGTGATCACACCATCGTGATTATCTTGGGTGTGAAGACCTTTTTTGTACAGTTCTTCTGTGTATTCTTGCCACTTCCTCTTAATATCTTCTGCTTCTGTTAGGTCCATACCATTTCTGTCCTTTATCGAGTCCATCTTTGAGTGAAATGTTCCCTTGGTATCTCTAATTTTCTTGAAGAGATCTCTAGTCTTTCCCATTCTGTTCTTTTCCTCTATTTCTTTGCATTGATCGCTGAGGAAGGCTTTCTTATCTCTCGTTGCCACTCTTTGGAACTCTGCATTCAGATGCTTATATCTTTCCTTTTCTCCTTTGCTTTTCACCTCTCTTCTTTTCACAGCTATTTGTAAGTCCTCCCCAGAGAGCCATTTTGGTTTTTTGTGTTTCTTTTTCTTGGGAATGGTCTTGAATCCTGTGTCCTGTACAATATCATGAACCTCATTCCATAGTTCATCAGGCACTCTGTCTATCAGATCTAGGCCCTTAAATCTATTTCTCACTTCCACTGTATAATCATAAGGGAATTGATTTAGGTCATACCTGAATGGTCTAGTAGTTTTCCCTACTTTCTTCAATTTAAGTCTGAATTTGGCAATAAGGTGTTCATGATCTGAGCCACAGTCAGCTCCTGGTCTGTTTTTGCTGACTGTATAGAGCTTTTCCATCTTTGGCTGCAGAGAATATAATCAATCTAATTTTGGTGTTGATCATCTGGTGGTGTCCATGTGTAGAGTCTTCTCTTGTGTTGTTGGAAGAGGGTGTTTGCTATGACCAGTGCATTTTCTTGACAAAACTCTATTAGCCTTTGCCCTGCTTCATTCTGTATTCCAAGGCCAAATTTGCCTGTTACTCCAGGTGTTTCTTGACTTCCTACTTTTGCATTCCAGTCCCCTATAATGAAAAGGACATCTTTCTTGGGTGTTCATTCTAAAAGGTCTTGTAGGTCTTCATAGAACCATTCAACTTCAGCTTCTTCAGCGTTACTGGTTGGGGCATAGGCTTGGATTACCGTGATATTGAATGGTTTGCTTTGGAAACAAACAGAGATCATACTGTCATTTTTGAGAATGTATCCAAGTACTGCATTTCGGACTCTCTTGTTAACCATGATGGTGACTCCATTTCTTCTAAGGGATTCCTGCCCACAGTAGTAGATCTAATGGTCATCTGAGTTAAATTCACCCATTCCCATCCACTTTAGTTCGCTGATTCCTAGAATGTCGACGTTCATTCTTGCCATCTCCTGTTTGACCACTTCCAATTTGCCTTGATTCACAGACCTAACATTCAAGGTTCCTATGCAATATTGCTCTTTACAGCGTTGGACCTTGCTTCTATCACCAGTCACATCCACAGCTGGGTATTGTTTTTGCTTTGGCTCCATTCCTTCATTCTTTCTGGAGTTATTTCTCCACTGATCTCCAGTATCATATTGGGCACTTACTGACTTGGGGAGTTCCTCTTTCAGTATCCTATCATTTTGCCTTTTCATACTGTTCATGGGGTTCTCAAGGCAACAATACTGAAGTGGTTTGCTATTCCCTTCTCCAGTGGACCACATTCTGTCAGACCTCTCCACCATGACCTGTCCATCTTGGGTGGCCCCACACAGCACAGCTTAGTTTCATTGAGTTAGACAAGGCTGTGGTCCATGTGATCAGATTGGTTAGTTTTCTGTGATTATGGTTTCAGTGTGTCTGCCCTCTGATGCCCTCTTGTAACATCTACCCTCTTACTTGGGTTTCTCTTACTTTGAATGAGGGATATCTCCTCATGGCCGCCCCTCCTGACCTTGAACTCCACATTCAAACCATATATAGGGCATTATATAACACATCACAGTCTGAACAACGCTCATTATTTTTCATTTTTATCTACATTGACACTTTAGAGCAAGATAATTTGATGTAAGTCATGTTATGAAATGATCAATAGGAACAGAAACTTTTACCTAAAAATGGCAATTCATTATCATATTGTACTGTTTAACTAAAGATTAGGATTGCTATGACTATGTTTCTGTTTGAATGTGTCATCCATAATTGGAAAAGTTTGTGCTAATATCCTAAAATTTTATAATTGATTTTCAAAGTGTCAAAGATAACAATCTCTGAGATTCATAAAATAGAAGATCAAGTATAGATTTGTTTTTAAAACTGATTTGATAAGCGTTGTCAATCCAGATAAATAACTGTAATCTAAATAACCGATCTAGTGTAAGCCTTCTTCACTCAAGAGAGCTGTTGGGCAAGCTCGTCTTCTGAGACGCAGAACCCAGTGGTATTCAAATGCTGTGCAGAATGTCCAGGAGGAGATGAAAGTTTAATTATATCCTCCTGGGTGACAGTTCCTTTAGTGTTTGCCAGAGAGTGATAAGAGCTAACACAAAGATGTTCTTAAGAGTAATGTCCAGTTTACTTTCAAAGTTAAATTAGTTATCAGTTTTAATTAGAATAGCTTATTTATGGTAAAAATATATTGGCAAATTCATTGATTAATATTTATTGAGAAATTAAAGATTTTTTAAGAATAGAAAGTCAGGTAATTTCTTCTACCTCATTCAGGAGAATGACTCAGGTATATCTTCCTTCCTGAAAAGTGTCCCATTCATGCTGACAGGTGACTGGATCTTTGTCATCCCATAGCTGCTCTATGGGCAGCTTCTCTGAGTGGTTGGTTCTTTCTTATCCTTTCATCAGGCTTCCCAGGTGGTAAAGAACCCACTTGCCAGTGTAGGAGATGTAAGAGATGTGGGTTTGTTCCCTGGGTCGGGAAGATCCCCTGGAGGAGGGCATGGCAACCTGCTCCAAAATTCTTGTCTGGAGAATCCCATGGACAGAGGAGCCTGACAGGCTGCAGTCCATAGGGTCTCAAAGAGTCAGACACAACTAAGCAACTTCACACACACGCACATTACAAGGTTTGCTGGGACAGAGATTGGTCAACCCACCAGATACCCTCCTGTGAGTATGTAACAGAAATATGAGACTTATTTGTTAAATTTGGGGAGGAACAGCTCAGGGATAAACACCTGAAAGATTTTTAAAACTTGTTAGAATTAAACATTAATGGAATAAATTTGTCAATACCTGTGATTCAACTTGGCCTAGAAATACTAATTTAATAAAAGTAAAATTTCATTATGGTGTGAATGTGTACATATATCAGTTCAGTTCAGTTGCTCAGTTGTGTCCGACTCTTTGCAACCCCATGAATCACAGCACGCCAGGCCTCCCTGTCCATCACCATCTCCCGGAGTTCACTCAGACTCACATCCATCGAGTCAGTGATGCCATCCAGCCATCTCATCCTCTGTCGAACCCTTCTCCTCCTGCCCCCAATCCCTCCCAGCATCAGAGTCTTTTCCAATGAGTCAACTCTTCTCATGAGGTGGCCAAAGTACTGGAGTTTCAGCTTTAGCATCATTCCTTCCAAAGAAATCCCAGGGTTGATCTCCTTCAGAATGGCCTGGTTGGATCTCCTTGCAGTCCAAGGGACTCTCAAGAGTCCTCTTCAACACCACAGTTCAAAAGCATCAATTAAGCAGTATTAGTATAATGATACGTATTATAATTCATTTCATATTGCTGATGTAAAATAATACATAGTAAAGTCAAATAAAGTTCATACTAGCCTAAGATGAGAATTGTATCAGTAAAGCAATACTTTCTGTTTCACTACTAGGAATATAGTTCAGATAGCTGAGGAATTTTGCATCTATTATTGTCAGATTCAGTTTTTAAACCACTACTCCTCATCTTGGCTATAAAATCCAGTTGCCCATTTGTATTGCTATTCAGCACCTTCATAAGAGGTGGTCTTTCTGTAGTAATGTCTTATCTCATTCACATAATGAAAAGGGACCAGTAGTAGATTTGACCGAAAAAGTTGAGTGAAAGCATACAAAGCTAACACTCACTATTTATGATTTAATTCTAGTATCTAGGAAAGACTTGTGGTATTAACACTGATTGCATTAAATGCCTTTTTATATTCTACAAAGCACTGTTTTCACATTTAGTAAAAATATTCTTATTATGACAACTCTATACATTCTGAGGCTAAGGAGGGTTACCTGGCTTCCAGAAGACCCCGATGGTGAAGGGAAGTGATGCAGAATTGTTCAGAGTTCAGGCTCTGTGCTGTGCCACATCAGTAAGCTGAGGAACAGCAAGTATATCTGGAGGTGAGGGGAGACAGGAGAGAGCAGAGGCAGCAGCACCTCAGCATGGGGACTTGGATTCCTCTTCTTAACGTCATTATTATTAATTCTTCTCCAGGAATAAAATCAAACAGCAGGAATACCACATCTCCTCACACTTTGAGACAGGAGAGCTTCGTTGGTGAATCAACTTCTGAGATATTATTTCATCATGAACTAATGGTTTTTGAGTTTTGGGATTTTCTCATATTTTCATAATAGCTAAAATTTGAACTCATAACTCAAAAGCTGTTTTATAAAATGATAACAATGTTTTCTGTTGAACCACAAGAAAAGCATCCTTACTAGTAATCCCTATGACATATAAAGTGTTTAAGGAAGCTTGTAGGAAATGACAGGATTAAAGGCATGGAAGAATGTACAGTATTTCATGCTGTGCTTGGCTTCTAAACACCCTTCAACCAGCCTAGATATTTAAGAAAAAAACATTTTTTTAAGTTCACAGGGAAAAGAATTCATTCATATTTGACTACATTAGAAGCCAGTATATAAGAATATTTATTACTGGTTGCCACATATTAATATTTATTTAATGCTGTAACTACTTAGGCTATATATTATTAAGAAATAAGAACTTATTCATCTACAAAGGTATAAGAACATATGAACTACACTGATTACATAGTTACTATGCTGTCTATCCAGTAGAGGGAATTACTGAGAATGTCTCAATTAAGCAAATGTCATTATGCTTAATACTTTCTTATCATAATAGTATGTTTTAGTTATAAAAAAATTTTAAGATATAGGAGCACAGAGAATAAAACAGAGAGCCCACAATCAGAATTCATATTCCAGCAATGTGGCAAACTAACTATCTAAATAACCTTTGTAATACATGATATTGAAAATGAAATACAAATATGCTCTCTGTGCAGAGTTGAGTCGGCGAGAAAATGGCAGAAATCCTCAGAGACAAAAACAACAGATTGGAAACATAATGAAGCACCAAGCCTGGCTTCTCTGAGAATATTCTGATCCTTGTTCAGTCGCTAAGTCGTGTCTGACTCTTTGCAACCCCATGGACTGCAACACGCCAGGCTTCCCTGTCCTTCAGTGTCTCCCAGAATTCTCTCAGACTTGTGTCCACTGGGTCAGTGATGCCATCCAACCTCTCATCCTCATTCATCCCCTTCTCCTCCTGCCTTCAATCTTTCACAGCATCAGGATCTTTTCTAATGAGTCAGCTCTTTGCATCAGGTGGCCAAAGTATTGGAGCCTCAGCTGCAGCATCAGTCCTTCCAATGAATATTCAGGGTTGATTTCTTTTAGACTGGTTTAATCTCCTTGCTGTCCAGGGTACTCTCAAGGGTCATCTACAGCACCACAGTTCAAAAGCATCAATTCTTTGGTACTCAGCTTTCTTTATGGTCCAACTCTCACATCCATACATGACTACATGGAAAAACCATAGCCTTGACTAAACAGATCTTTATCAGCAAAAGCCTTGATCCTGCATGACCTGATTCCCTCCATCTTAATGGGATTCATGACAAGGAGAAAAAGCTTCCACTCCACACATGGTGGAAAATCTGAGAATCTCCACAAAACAAGCTCTAAAAGATGCTTTTCTCAAGGAAAGGGCTGGTAATGTAAGGGTGAGATCAGTCAATGGCTAAGACAGAGGGTAGACACACCTGCTTTATGTGGAGGAGGAGCAGTAGCATTAGCGAGGAGTTTCCAATGACAGTCTGGCTGCAATCTATACTTTTCACTAGCATTATCTTCACTGCTACGGGACCCCAAAGGCATAAGCCTGGAATTTGATTAAGAAGGTCCCAGTTGATGACCCCTCCCAGGAACCTAACAGCGTGGATAATGAGATTCCTCCTTAAATCAAAGCCTGAAAAGTCCCATACACTAAATGACATTGATGATAATCTCACAATCCTCAAAATCACATAAAACCTGTGGTTACAAGCTGTAAGGGGCAAGTGCGACAGAAGCACCAGCCCCAGGACCGAAGTGGCAAAGCTTCCAGATGAAATAGCCAGATTATGAAAAGCAGCTAATATAGAAGACCAGTATAGTTTCATCAGTGTAAGATAAAATACGTGAAACAGGAAAAGTTCAGTTCAGCAGGAGAAGTGAACACTTCTAAACTTTTAAGAACCTAGCAGCATAAACTTAAAATATGTAAATAGCCAGGACATGGAAGCAACCTAAATGTTCATCAACAGAGAACTGGATAAAGAAGATGTGATACATATATACACATGTATATGTATACACATATACATGTATATATATATATATATATATATATATACACATATATTTATGGGAATATTACCCATAAAAAGAAATGAAATTGGGTCATTTGCAGAGTCATGGATGGACCTAGAGCTTGTCATAAAGAGTGAAGTAAGTCAGAAAGAGAAAAGCAAATATTGTATATTAACATATATTATGTGAAGTCTAGAAATATGACATAAATCTTATTTGTAAAGCAGAAATAAAGACACAGATGTAGAGAACAAACGTGGATACAAATGGGGGCAAGGAGGGTGGGATAAACTGGGAGATTGGTGTTGACATCTATGCACTGTTGATACTGTGTATAAAGTAGGATAACTAATGAGAATCTATTGTATAGCACAGAACCTACTGTATGGCACAGCTCTACCCAGTGCTTTGTAGCAACATAAAAGGGTAGGAAATCCAAGAAAGTAGGAATGTATGTATAAATATGGCTGACTCACTGACACAGCAGTGTAGAACAACTATACTCCAATTAAAAAATGAAAAAGAATTCACAAGTGAAATGATAAAATTTCACGGGGAAAAAAAAATATGTGAAGCCAAAAGTAGAAGACCTACAAGAAGAAATTGCCAGAGCTACGGATCTTCGGGGAGATTTTGTTACACTTGTCTTAAAAACTGATAGTAAGTGTATGAAAGATTTGAACCACTCAAACTGTAAAGTAAAACTAAAGGACGAAGAGATATTTCTTTCCTAAAACATTATTATCTATTACTTGAAAATCATATTGGTCTTCAAAAGTATATAGGAAAAACAGCATGTCTTCTGAGCAAAGGCAAGTTAGGGAGGACAGTACAAAACTACATCGTTTTGTAGCAACAAGAACAAAAAGGAGTGATTGGGACTCGAGGGGATCATTTGGACTGCTCGTGCAGATGTATGCGTGTGAACAGATGCTGTCACAGTGGTGACTGAACATGTGCCAGAACAATAGAGTGGAAATGATGTCTCAACTTTATCCGGACCCTGGCTGCTGGGGGCAGGGATGGGACAGATGGAATCCCTTAATTACGCTGTTTTATGGACTTGGTTTGAAGAGGAGCTATTTGCTCAGGTGCCCTGCATGCTTGGGGCAGAGTGACTGTAGGGGGCCGGCAGTGGAGCCAGTGCCGAGATGGGGGTGAGCCAGGCCACTCTGTCTGGGCTGAGCCTTGAGATCTTGTTGCTCAGATGGAGCTGGCTCCCAGCATCTCAAGGGAGATGCTGCAGTGCTTCTCCTGCCCGTGGAGCAGTGACGCTGAGGACACTCCCACTTCCAAACAGAGGTCATAATTCTGCCATCTCTCTGTCTGCTCTTGCCTGGGATAGCCTGCTGTTGCTGCTGCTGAGTTGCTGCAGTCGTGTCTGACTCTGCTGCTACTGCTGCTGAGTCGCTACAGTCGTGTCAGACTCTGCGTGACCCCAGAGACGGCAGCCCACCAGGCTCCCCTGTCCCTGGGATTCTCCAGGCAAGAACACTGGAGTGGGTTGCCATTCCCTTCTTCAATGCATGAAAGTGAAAAGTGAAAGGGAAGTCGCTCAGTTGTGTCTGACTCCTAGTGACCCCATGGACTGCAGCCTACCAGGCTCCGCCATCCATGGAACTTTCCAGGCAAGAGTACTGGAGTGGGCTGCCATTGCCTTCTCCCTATGAACAAATATGATTTTTCTTCTGTTCCAAAGTAGTCTGTTAATTTATCCTGTATGAGTGAATTTGATTTACAGAGACACAAGTTGTGCAGACTAGATTGTGTAAGGTGCTGGGCAGAGCTTGTGGATAAATAATCTTTCTTTAGAATTGAGTTCATGAAAACAGTGTTGGTATCACATAGGCTATATATTCTCTGTCTACAGCACAATTAAGTTAGCACATTTAACAACAACAAAAAAAGTCATTAAACACCCCTCTATTTGGAAATGAAGACATTTGGAAATTGAAATTGTCTTCTAAGTAATTCATCTTTCAAAGAAGAAAACACAATGGAAATGTATATGAATGTGTACAATATTGAAATAGAGAAATTATTAAATATAAAAATTTGTAGGAGACAGACTATGTATAGTCTTTTTAATACATTTATTGGGGGAAAATGCAAGACTGAAAATTAATTTGAATGCCAAGAAAGATGCAATGTAAAGAGAGAAGTTATGAAAATGTTAAATAAAATGGAAAGTCAAGACAATAGAGAGGGTCAACAACACTGAAGTGTTAAAAAAAGAAAAGATAAAAAAACAAAAAATTAGTATAAAATTATGAGCAATATTTATTACAAGCCCTTCTACTCCTGCTATTCCTTTGCATCACACACACACGCACACACACACACACACACGTGCATTCACAGCTGACCAATTATGAGAACATACTCTCCTGCAGCAAGGGAAATCACGTGAAATAGGTAGGGTCTGGGAGTGGAAAGCTGTGCAGAGTGTTTGCTCTGTACTCGGCCCACTTTTCCTCTGCATTTTCCAATTTGGCAGGAAGTTGACAGCTTTGTGGCACTATGGGGATAGCAATGTGTAGCCAGGGCTTGCAGAATGTTAGTTGCTTGAAGAGCCACACAGTAACAGAATAAACCTGAAGCAGACAGTTTCTCACCAGGGAATACGCTTGGCCTCACGTGATTTCCAGTATCAAAACTGGTCTAAATGTCCCTGGAGTGCTAGTGCCTCCAGGTGCAAATGGAAGCAAATGAGCATCCTCTCTGGAGACAGATAACATCAGCCTAGGCTTTAGATTATTTCTGTAAACACACTTTCCAAATACAGTGTTATGTATGCAGGCAACACTGATGACCAACAGGAGGAGGAAATAAATGGGAATGAAGATTGCAGCAACAATAAATAATCAACAGAAATAAGTGAATGGGGGCTTCAGCAATCGGCATTATCAGAAGCAGACACTTAATTACATTTGAAAATTTACATAAAATTGAAAAAGCTCCTAGAAACAATTTTAGGGGCAACTCAAACCAAGTTTACTATTAAGGAATTCAAAGAGATATTAACTGGAATGGGGATAAAGAATGGCTGCTAAGGGTATCTCTTTTTAATCTCTTCTGCTTCTGTTAGGTCCTTAGCTAAGGGTAACATTTTCTCTGGGGGTAACAGACATCTTATATAATCAGATATTAGTGATAGATACATAATCGCATGACTATACCAAACTCACTGGATTGTACTCTTTGAAGGGAAATAAATATTAAATATCTCCCAGTGGCAGAAGAGCTTAATATGTACTAACTACTCTGGGAAAAAAAAAATTTTCCATCTTTTTCTCCAGCTTTGAGACATCATTGAAATGTAACATTGTGTCAGGTTAAGATGTAACATGATAATTTGATACACATACAGAGAGAATGAAATGATTACCACATAGGGTTAGTTTACACTTTGCTTCTGCACACAACTATTTTCTGTAGTTGAGGACTTTTGCAATTTACGGTCCTAGCAGATTTCATGTATAGATACAGTTTCATTAATTACTGTGACCATGCTGTCCTTTATACCCCAGAGTTCTTTTATCTTGTACTAGATGGTCCTTACCTCAATGGGTTTATTATAGGGGAGGAGGATAGTTCATCACTAGAAGATTTAATTTTTAAATTGGAAAATTTTGAAGGTATCAAGTGTACACAGATGTACATCAGTCTCCTTCAGTGTTCAGTTCAGTTCAGTTCAGTCACTCAGTTGTGTCTGACTCTTTGTGACCCCAAGAATTGCAGCACGCCAGGCCTCCCTGTCCATCACCAACTCCTAGAGTTCACTCAGATTCAGGTCCATCAAGTTAGTGATGCCATCCAGCCATCTCATCTTCTGTCGTCCCCTTCTCCTCCTGCCCCCAATCCCTCCCAACATCAAAGTCTTTTCCAATGAGTCAACTCTTTGCATGAGGTGGCCAAAGTACTGGATTCAGCTTTAGCATCATTCCTTCCAAAGAAATCTCAGCGCTGATCTCCTTCAGGATGGACTGGCTGGATCTCCTTGCAGTCCAAGTGACTCTCAAGAGTCTTCTCCAACACCACAGTTCAAAAGCATCAATTCTTTGGTGCTAAGCCTTCTTCACAGTCCAACTCTCACATCCATACATGACCACTGGAAAAACCATAGCCTTGACAAGACGGACCTTAGTCGGCAAAGTAATGTCTCTGCTTTTGAATATACTATCTAGGTTGGTCATAACTTTCCTTCCAAGGAGTAAGCGTCTTTTAATTTCATGGCTGTAATCACCATCTGCAGTGATTTTGGAGCCCCCCAAAATAAAGTCTGACACTGTTTCCTCTCTTTCCCCATCTATTTCCCATGAAGTGATGGGACCAGGTGCCATGATCTTCGTTTTCTGAATGTTGAGCTTTAAGCCAACTTTTTCACTCTCCACTTTCACTTTCATCAAGAGGCTTTTTAGCTCCTCTTCACTTTCTGCCATAAGGGTGGTGTCATCTGCATATCTGAGGTTATTGATATCTCTCCCAGCAATCTTGATTCCAGCTTGTGATTCTTCCAGCCCAGTGTTTCTCATGATGTACTCTGCATAGAAGTTAAATAAGCAGGGTGAGAATATACAGCCTTGACTAACTCCTTTTCCAATTTGGAACCAGTGTGTTGTTCCATGTCCAGTTCTAACTGTTGCTTCCTGACCTGCATACAGATTTCTCAAGAGGCAGGTCAGGTGGTCTGGTATTCCCGTCTCTTTCAGAATTTTCCACAGTTTATTGTGATCCACACAGTCAAAGGCTTTGGCATAGTCAAGAGAGCAGAAATAGATGTTTTTCTGGAACTCTCTTGCTTTTTTGATGATCCAGCGGATGTTGGCAATTTGATCTCTGGTTCCTCTGCCTTTTCTAAAACCAGCTTGAACATCAGGAAGTTCATGGTTCACATATTGGTTAGCAGCTGTCAAATCAGGGCTCCCATCCACTTCCCACTACCTTCTTTGGCTACCTTCTTCTTTAATCAGGGCTCCCATCCACTTCCCACTACCTTCTTTGGCTACCTTCTTCTTCTTCTTCCCACTACCTTCTTCTATTGCTTCTTTGAAGCTAATACTAGACATCATAAAACTTCCTTTTCAAGTAGTTTAGTTAGCATATCTCAGGGCTTCCCAGGTGGCACTAGTGGTAAAGAACCTGCCATCCCAGGAGATATAAGAGACAAGGGTTCCATCCCTGGGTCAGGAAGATCCCCTGGGGAGGGCATGGCAACCCACTCCAATATTCTTGCCTGGAGAACCCCATGTCCAGAGGAACATGGGGTCGCAATGACCTGCAGTAGGGTTTGATGGTGTTTTGCCTTCAACTGTAATAGGATTCCTCAGGCTTATATGTTACTTGCCCTGAAACTAGCTAAACTTTTTAAAAACTAGTTAGAGACCAAACTCTGGGTAGTTAGGGTACTTGGTGCTACTCACTCACTCATGGTTCCCAGGCCTTTCAGTAGAAAGGTGAGTTGCTGTTCCAAAAGGTAACTTTAATAGTCATGGACTTATTTTCTTTAGGATTGACTCATTTGATCTTCTTGCAGTCCAAGGGACTCTCAAGAGTTTTCTCCAACACCACAGTTCAAAAGCATCAATTCTTTGTGCTCAGCTTTCTTTATAGTCCAACTCTCACATCCATACATGACTACTGGAAAAGCCATGGCTTTGACTAGATGGACCTTTGTTGGCAAAGAAATGTCTCTGCTTTTTAATATGCTGTCTAGGCTGGTCATAGCTTTTCTTCCAAGGAGCAAATGTCTTAATTTCATGGCTTCAGTCACCATCTGCAGAGGCTTTGCAGCCCAAGAAAATAAAATCTGTTACTGCTTCCATTGTTTCCCCATCCATGTGCCGTGAAGTGATGGGACCAGATGCCATGATTTTCGTGTTTTGAATGTTGAGTTTTCAGTCAGCTTTTTCACTCTTCTCTTTCACTGTCATCAAGAGGCTCTTTAGTTCTTTGCTTTCTGCCATAAGGGTGGTGTCATCTGCATATCTCAGGCTATTGATATTTCTCCCAGCAATCTTGATTCCAGTTTGTGCTTCATCCAGCCCAGTGTTTCTCATGATGTACTCTGCATATAAGTTAAATAAGCAGGATGACAATATATAGCCTTGATGTTCTCCTTTCCCAATTTGGAATCAGTCTGTTGTTCCATGTTTGGTCCTAAAGGAAATCGGTCCTGAATATTCATTGGAAGGAGTGATGCTGAAGCTGAAACTCCAATACTTTAGCCACCTGATGCAAAGAACTGACTCCTTGGAAAAGACCTTGATGCTGGGAAAGACTGAAGGCAGGAGGAGAAGGGAACGACAGCGGATGAGATGGTTGGATGGCATAACCGATTCGATGCACATGAGTTTGGGTGAACTCTGGGAGTTGGTGATGGACAGGGAGGCCTGGTGTGCTGCAATTCATGGGGTTACAAAGAGTCAGACACGACTGAGTGACTGAACTGAAGTGCAGAGAGGAAAGAGTGAAAGAAAAAGTGTTAGTGGTTCAGTTGTGTCTGACTCTTTGTGACCCCATGGACTGGATAGCCCATTACGCTCCTCTGTGTGAGTCTACAGGCAAGAATACTTGACTGGGTAGCCATTCCCTTCTCCAGCAATCTTCCTGACCAACTCGGACATGAGTCTGAGCAAGCTCTGGGAGTTGGTGATGGACAGGGAAGCCTGGAGTGCTGCAGTCCATGGGGTCGCAAAGAGTCAGACACAACTGCGCGACTGAACTGAACTGGTCTCGGGGTCATTACTTATACTCTTGGTTCTGCCTCCAGATCCTCTTCCTCCCATGTGGAGAGATCCTGGTTCACTGCCGTGTGTCAGGAAACCCTTCAGCTACTTCTTTCTTCATTTCTTCTGCGATGTTTACTCTGTTCAGTTTCTGTATAATGCTCTGCTCTATTACAGTAGGATATGTTCTCTTTAGGAAAAATGTCACTCCATCTAGGTTTCCAAATGTATTTTTGAAGAGTTTTGTAAAGCAGTGTCATAGGCTTTAGGTATTTCCTCTTAATAGTTATTCCCCTTCTTAGTTTCCAGTTTTATTTAGTTGTGCTTTGTCTCTCTCATCCATTAGGTTGGTTAGGCGTTTTATTGTTTTACTGATTTCATTAATGAATCAATATTTGCATTTATAGATTAGTTTTAAATTCTGAAGGTGTTTTAAAACTCTTTTTGATTTATAATTACTAATTCTATTTTTCTGTTCTTTGTTTTCATCTTATTTTAATTGTTTTTCTTCACTAGAATTTTTAGTTCATTTCTTTGTTTTTATTTCCAAAGGCTTCAATTCCTTATGTCATAAATTTCTTTCTTCTAAATCCTTTAGCTATTTTCCAGAGTCTGAAACATTACACAATCAACACAATTGTTTTAAAGTATTTCTGTTATTTTATTTTGAATTTTTATTTAATCTAAAGCTGTCAAATAATAATTTTTGGTTTTCTGTTTGTGTTAAATTTATTGAATTTATTGTACCTACATTCAAATTGTGTTATTACATTATCTGTGCTTTTTGAAAATTGTTGAGATGGTTTTTAAGACAGAATACAGAAATATCTTCCAATGTTGCACGGCTGCTTGCTGATAAATGAAGACATAGCCTGTGTGGTTAGAGCTGTGTCATGAACCAGAGCTTGTAAAGCCTGTCTTTGACTGCCAAGCACTAAACTTTCCCACTGAGTGAGGATGCTAAGCTGTCAGGCGAGGACCACTTGGCAATTCAATTTCTTGTGTTTCCAGAACCATCAGAAGGGTTTCTGTTCCTCTGCTCCCTCCTCCTGCAGAGCTGTTGGCACCACTGGGCACTCTGCTTTATGCCATCAAGTTCCCTGGCAAATAATTTTGTAGTTGGGGGATACTTTGTCAATATTGTTCTTGATTCTGTCCGTGGGTTTTTTTGTTTGTTTGTTTGTTTGTTTTCATTTCCTGTTTATTTTACCCTACTTGCACAGTGCTATCTTATTTCAGGGGTTTGCAAAGGGTTGAAGATGGGGAAGGGTATGAATCCATCAGTGTCTTGGCCAGACTTGATCTCAGTCATTTAATGTGATAGTATTTGGAATAGTTAGAACAGCATCAGGTAAAAACCTCCAATCCTCCTTCTGATATAAGAACACCCTTTGCCTTCCATTATATCTTGAAATTATAGATTATAATCTGTCACTAATTATATCTTGCTGGCTTCCGCTAGTGGACAGAAAGTTGGAGGAGCAGTTAAAGCTGAAAGTGTTGACTGGGTTAATAAAGAAGCGCAGGTAACATGCTCTCCTGCCTGACCTCTACAGCAGTTGTGTCCAGATGTACCCATGCTGAAGAGAGCACGTGGACAGATCCATGGGAACGACAGATCCACACCTCTGAAGTATAAACATGCCTTTGCATACTGCTTTTGTTAGCAGTCATCCAAATCATTTTTATTTTATCCTGCTGGTTTTGTGTGTTTATTTTCAGCAGAAGTTGATGACAGCTTGAACTGAATTTTTTCAAATACTCCAAGTCACACTTTTTTTTTCAGTAATGTTTGCTGAATAAATAAGATTTACTAAGTTAAAAGAATTAAAATTCCAGTCAGCTTCCATTGGTTATATCTGAAATAATTTAACTTTTATGAACCATCATTAATCTTTTACCTTATTTTTACTTTGTGAGTTCATTTAACAAGCTAAGCTTTCCTCAAAACATTATATTTTATATTTCACACCAAAAGCACTCTCTTCCATGGTGAGAGAAAACTGGGGGCAGGGAGCGAAGGCGTTTCTGCTGCTGATGGAGCAGAATCAGGTTTAGTCATCAACCTTTTCTCAGCTGATGGGTTAGCAACAGAAGTTTTTCTTTAGGTCTCTGAGTTGTTCCCTTACCTACAAGTAAAATAATTTATAGCATAATGCTTAACTAGGAAACAATTTTAGGCATAAATAATTTTTATTATTTTACCAATTTTTTCATAATGTTCTTTTCTACTCTTGAGAGATTCATATTCTGAATTTATATTTTTCATCTCAAGGAAATGATGTGTGTATCTTTCTGTTTTACTTTTTTCTAACAATAAGGATGGCAAATAGAGGAAAGGTAGATTTAATGGAATTAAGTCTTTATAGAATGAAAAATGTCCACTTTAAAATGATATCCAGAAATTCACAAGGACTTAGGATAAATTTCTTTATTATTGGAAAGTTAGGATGAACAAGAAGACCGTGTATTAATACTGATAAACAAGAAGTCTATAGTATTAGTTCTCGACAGTTTTTAAAAAGTGGCTTTCACTCTCTCTCCTTCCAACAAGGTTTTTGCTTTATGCCTTCTTGATTGGATGACAGCATCCATGACTCCCAAAGTACTCATCCTCAAATTGGGAGAAGTGATATGTAATTGTAATCTCAAAAACCAGGGCAAACATAATAGCCTGCTTTTAAAGCCTTAACAACTGAGTAATTAAAGAAAGAATGAGCATTATTAAATATGCATTATTAAAATATATTAAGATGGCTCATGCACAGAAAAAATTTGCATCTGACATTGGATGCATTAAATGTGGTGGTTTGTAGACTGGGTTAGTAGAGACTATATGATCATTTGAACTGAAGCAGAAAGTAACATACTTGTGTTTCACTATCTGCATTAGTTTGCCAGGGTAAAGTCTGTTGCAGTAATGAAGTGTCACCCATTGGGTGGCTCCAGCAGCAGGAATGGATCCTCTCACAGTCTGGAGACTGGAAGCCCATAATCACGGAGGGTTCCTCCTGAGGCTGTGAGGGGATCTGTGCCCAGCCTCTCCTTGACCTATAGATGACTTCCTTCTTTCTGTGTCTCTCTGCCTCATGTCTTCCTTCTGCCACTTCATGTCTGCCTCTGTATCCAAACTATGCCTGTTTGTGACATTGGTGCCAGTGAGTCAGGACTCATTCTGTTGTTGCTGTTGTGCAGTCACTAAGTTATGTCCCATCCTAGTGACCTCATTAAACTTCATCCTCTTTGTAAAGACTCTGTCTCCAAATGAGGTCATGTTCCAAGGGACTGGTTGTCAGAACCTCAACATAAGACTTTTGGGGAGGACACCACCCAACCCATCTCATATGCTACACTCTTATGCAATGCCTCTGTTAAGGTCCAACTGGCAGGTTTTCTCCAGTCCATTCTGTCAGTTCAGTCATCAGTCGTGTCTGACTCTTTGTGACCCCATGGACTGCAGCACACCAGGCTTCCCTGTTCATCACCAACTCCTGGAGCTTGCTCAAACTCATGTCCATCAAGTCAGTGATGCCATTCAACCATTTCATCCTCTGTCATCCCCTTCTCCTCCTGCCTTCAGTCTCTCCCACTATCAGGGTCTTTTCCAAGGAATCAGTTCTTCAAATCAGGTGGCCAAAGTATTGGAGTTTCAGCTTCAGCATCACTCATTCCAATAAATATTCAGGACTGATTTCCTTTAGAATGGACTGGTTGGACTTCCTTGTAGTCCAAGGGACTCTCAAAAGTCATCTCCAACACCACAGTTTAAAAGCATCAATTCTTTTTTTATGGTCCAACTCTGACATCCATATATGACTACTGGAAAAGCCATAGCTTTGACTAGATGGACCTTTGTTGGCAAAATAATGTTTCTGCTTTTTAATATGCCATCTAGGTTGGTCATACCTTTTTTTCCAAGGAGCAAGCACCTTTTAATTTCATGGCTGCAATCACCATCTGCAGTGATTTTGAAGTCCAAGAAAATAAAGTTTGTCACTGTTTCCATTGTTTCCCCATCTATTTACCATGAAGTGATGGGACCAGATGCCATGATCTTAGTTTTTTGAATGTTGAGTTTTAAGCCAGCTTTTTCATTCTCCTTTTTCACTCTCATCAAGAGGCTCTTTAGTTCCTCTTCACTTTCTGCCATAAGGGTGGTGTCATCTGCATATATGAGGTTATTGATATTTCTCCTGGCAATCTTAGCTTGTGCTTCATCGAGCCCAGCATTTTACATGACGCACTCTGCATACAAGTTAAATAAGCAGGGTGACAATATACAGCCTTGACGCACTCCTTTCCTGATTTTGAACCAGTCCGTTGTTCCATGTCCAGTTCTAACTGTTGCTTCTTGATCTGCATATAGGTTTCTCAGGAGGCAGGTAAGGTGGTTTGGTATTCCCATCTCTTGAAGAATTTTCCACAGTTTGTTGTGATCTACACAGTCAAAGGCTTTGACATAATCAATAAAGCAGAAGTTTTTCTACAGTAATCCAAATCTATGCCCCAACCAGTAATGCTGAAGAAGGTGAAACTGAATGGTTCTATGAAGATCTACAAGACCTTCTAAAACTCACACCAAAAAGGATGTCCTTTTCATCATAGGGGACTGGAATGCAAAAGTAGGAAGTCAAGAGATACCTGGAGTAATAGGCGAATTTGGCCTTGGAGTACGGAATAAGGCAGAGCAACGGCTAATAGAGTTTAGCCAAGAGAACACACTGGTCATAGCAAACACCTTCTTCCAACAACACAAGAGAAGACTGTGCACATGGACATCACCAGATGGTTAACACTGAAATCTGATTGATTATGTTCTTTGCAGCCATAGATGGAGAGGCTCTATAGAGTCAGCAAATGCAAAATCAGGAGCTGACTGTGGCTCAGATCATGAACACCTTATTGCCAAATTCAGACTTAAATTGAAGAAAGTAGGGAAAACCACAAGATCACTTAAGTATGAGCCAAATCAAATCCCTTACAATTATACAGTGGAAGTGACAAATAGATTCAAGAGATTTGATCTGATAGAGTGCCTGAAGAACTATGGATGGAGGTTTGTGACGTTGTACAGGGGGCAGTGATCAAGATTATATCCCCAAGAAAAAAAAATGCAAAAAGGCAAAATGGTTGTTTGAGGAGGCCTTACAAATAGCTGTGAAAAGAAGAGAAGTGAAAGGCAAAGGAGAAAAAGAAAGATACACCCATCTGAATGCAGAGTTCCAAAGAATAGCAAGGAGAGATAAGAAAGCCTTCCTAGGTGATCAATGCAAAGAAATAGAGGAAAACGATAGAATGGGAAAGACTAGAGATCTTTTCTCCAATCTTGCCACCATAAACCCAATTCCCTCAAGGACTTTTATGCCCTTATATATCTCTGCATCTCCAAACGCTGATTTCCTTTTTCCAAAAGCTTTTTCTCTGGTAATACCTTCATAAATCCTTCCTCTCCCTGCCAGACACGGTCAGACTGTTAATTCCCCTGTGATGTTTTATCCTAATTCCTGCCTCCACCTTGACAACAGCAAATTCTCCAGAATCCCTCTGTCTCCATTGCTCCTTGTAATGAGTTTATGCTCTAGGAAATGAATAGTTTTTCTTTCTATTTATATATATCCAGATATTTCCACAGATTAGTGCAAAATGTGGCACATGAAACACAGCGAGCACTAGATTTGGGTTAAACGAAAAAAGAAAAATGAAAAGGTACTCCTGAAAAACAAAAGCCAGGAACAGATGGCTTCACAGGAGGATTCTGTCAAACATTTAGAGAAGAGCTAATGCCTATCCTTCTAAAACTCTTTCAAAAATTTGCAGAGGAAGGAATACTTCCAAGCTCATTCTATGAGGCCACCATCACTCTAATACCAAAACCAGACAAACACAACACACAAAAAAAGAAAACTGCAAGCCAATATCACTGATGAAATAGATGCAAAAAATCCTCAACAAAATTTTAGCAAACAGAATTCAGCAACACATCATAAAGCTCATACACTATGATACAGTTGGGTTTATTCCAGTGATGCAAGTATTCTTCAATATACACAGATCAATCAGTGTGATACACCATATTAACAGATTGAAAAATAAAAACCATATGATAATCTCAATAGATGCAGAAAAAGTCTTTGACAAAATCAGCACCCATTTATGATTAAAAGTCTTCAAAAATGGGCATAGTAGGAACCTACCTCAACATAGTAAAGGCCATATATGATAAACCTACAGCAAACATTATTCTCAAAGGTGAAAAACTGAAAGTGTTCCCCCTAAGATCAGGAACAAGACAAGGGTGTCCACTTTTACCACTATTATTCAACATAGATTTGAAAGTCCTAGCTATAGCATTCAGAGGAGGAAAAGAAATAAATAGAATCCAAATCAGAAAAGAAGATGTAAAGCTCTCACTGTTTGCAGATGAGATGATACTGTGCATAGAAAACCCTAAAGATAGTATCAGAAAATTGCTAGAGCTAATCAGTGAATTTAGCAAAGTAGCAGGATACAAAATCAATACACAGAAGTCACTTGCATTTCTATATATTAACAATGAAAAGTCAGAAAGAGAAACTAAGGAACCAACCTCATTTATCATTGCAACAAAAAGAATAAAATATCTAGGAATAAACTTTCCTAATAGACAAAAGATCTGTACATAGAAAATTATAAGATACTGATGAAAAAATCAAAGATGACATAAACAGATGGAGGGATATGCCATGTTCCTGGGTAGGAAGTATCAATAGTGTGAAAATGACTAAACTACCAAATGCAATCTACAGATTCAATGTGATTCCTATCAAATTACCAATTGCCTTTTTCACAGAACTAGAACAAAAAATTTCATAATTCATATGCGAACATAAAAGACCCCGAATAGCCAAAGCAGTCTTGAGAAGGAAGGATGGAGCTGGAGGAATCAACCTACTGACTTCAGATTATACTACAAAGCTACAGTCATCAAGACAGTATGGAAGTGGCACAAAAACAGAAATATAGACCAATGGAACAAGGTAAAAAGCCCAGAAATAAACCCATGCACCTATATGTAACTTATTTTTGACAAAGGAGGCAAGTATATCAATGAGGCAGAGACAGTCTCTTCAATAAATGGTGCTGGGAAAACTGGACAGCTACATGCAAAAGAATGAAATTAGAACACTTCCTAATTCCATACACAAAGTTAAACTCAAAATGGATCAAAGACCTAAATGTAAGACCATAAACTAAAATTCTTAGAGGAAACCATAGGCAAGACACCTGATGACATAAATCAAAGCAAGATCTTCTATGACCCCCCCTCCTCAGTCCAGTTCAGTTCAGTTCAGTTGCTCAGTCGTGTCTGACTCTTTGCCGACCCCGTGAATTGCAGCACCCCAGGCCTCCCTGTCCATCACCATCTCCCGGAGTTCACTCAGACTCACGTCTATCAAGTCGTTGATGCCATCCAGCCATCTCATCCTCTGTCGTCCCCTTCTCTTCCTGCCCCCAATCCCTCCCAGCATCAGAGTCTTTTCCAATGAGTCAACACTTCGCGTGAGGTGGCCAAAGTACTGGAGCTTCAGCTTTAGCATCATTCCTTACAAAGAAATCCCAGGGTTGATCTCCTTCAGAATGGACTGTTTGGATCTCCTTGCAGTCCAAGGGACTCTCAAGAGTCTTCTCCAACAGCACAGTTCAAAAGCATCAATTCTTTGGTGCTCAGCCTTCTTCACAGTCCAACTCTCACATCCATACATGACCACAGGACCGCCCTCCTAGAGTGACCAAAATAAAAACAAAAGTAAACAAGTGGGACCTGATTAAACTTAAAAGCTTTTGCACAGCAAAGGAAACTCTAAGCAAGGTGAAAAGACAACCCTCAGAATTGGAGAAAATAATAGCAAATAAAACAACTGACAAAGGATTAATTTCCAAAATATACAAGCAGCTTCTACAACTCAATACCAGAAAAACAAACAACCCAATCAAAAAGTGTGAAAAAGACCTAAATAGACATTTCTCCAAAGAAGACATACAGATGGCTAACAAACACATGAAAAATGCTCAATGTCACTCATTATTAGAGAAATGCAGATCAAAACTACAATGAGATATCACCTCACCCAGTCAAAATGGCCATCATCAAAAGGTCTACAAACAATAAATGCTGGTGAGGGTGTGGAGAACAGGCAATGGTCTTACCCTGTTGGTGGGAATGTAAATTGATTCAGTCACTATGGAAGACAGTATGGAGATTCCTTAAAAACTAGGAATAAAACCACCATATGACCCAGCAATCCCACTCCTAGGCATACACCCTGAGGAAATCAGAATTGAAAAAGACACAAGTATCCCATTGTTCATTGCAGCACTATTTACAATAGCTAGAACATGGAAGCAACCTAGATGTCCATCGACAGATGAATGGATAAAGAAGTGTGGTACATATACACAATGGGATATTACTCAGCAATAAAAAGGAACACATTTGAGTCAGTTCTAGTGAGGTAGATGAACCTAGAGCCTATTATACAGAGTGATGTAAGTCAGAAAGAGATAGATAAATATTGTATTCTAACCCATATATAGGGAATCTAGAAAAATGGTATTGAAGAATTTGTTTACAGGGCAACAGTGGAGAAACAGACATAGAGAACAGACTTATAGACATGGGGAGAGGGGAGAAGAGGGTGAGTTTTATGGAAAGAGTAACATGGAAACTTACATCACCATATGTAAAATAGATTGCCAATGGGAATTTGCTGTATGGGTCAGGAAACTCAAATAAGAGCTCTGAATCAACCTAGAGGGGTGTGATGAGGAGGGAGATGGGAAGGAGGTTCAAAAGGGAGGGGATGGATGTGACAGTTGGACTGTGAAGAAAGCTGAGTACCGAAGAATTGATGCTTTTGAACTGTGGTGTTGGAGAAGACTCTTGAGAGTCCCTTGGACTGCAAGGAGATCCAACCAGTCCATTCTGAAGGAGATCAAACCTGGGATTTCTTTGGAAGGACTGATGCTAAAGCTGAAACTCCAATACTTTGGCCATCTCATGTGAAGAGTTGACTCATTGGAAAAGACTCTGATGCTGGGAGGGATTGGGGGGCAGGAGGAGAAGGCGGCTACAGAGGATGAGATGGCTGGATGGCATCACTGACTTAATGGATGTGAGTTTGAGTGAACTCCAGGAGTTGGTGATGGACAGGGAGGCCTGGCGTGCTGTGATTCACGGGGTTGCAAAGAGTCAGACATGACTGAGTGACTGAACTGAACTGAACTGATGGCTGATTCATGTTGAGGTTAGACAGAAAACAACAAAATTCTGTAAAGGAATTATACTTCAATTTAAAAAAATGAAAGGCTGAATCACTGGAAATGAACATAGGGGTGATGCTGGTGTGATATTAGCAACAGCTATTTTGTCTGGTATTTGCCCTGTGCTATATATGTTTTCACTGTTTTGCAAAGTCTGTTTTTATTTTAAAAATAAAAATATGACATGATAGTTAAATAACCTGCCTGGATTTATCAACTAATTAAAAGGGGGTGCCAAGGGAAAATTTGGCAGTGAACCTCAAAGCCTGTATTTGCAGCCAACACAAAGCATCTCCTAGCAAAGAACACACTCCCCACGGGCTCCATGCCATGTGGGACCACCTTTTTCTCTGTACCCTTCCTGGAAGTACAAAGATCACTGAAGATTGCTCAAAGACATGCAGTATTCTTGCCTGGAGAATCCCCATTGACAGAGGAGCCTGGTGGCCAACAGTCTATTGGGGTGCAAAGAGTTGAGCACAACTGAGGTGACTTAGCACACATGCACACACTGTTTTGAGTGTTGAGAAGGACAATCTTAAAGTTCTCTCTAAAGTTTGGTCTGTAATTGGCTCAGAAGTCCCCACGTAATTTCTCACAATGTCTTCTCCAGCTGCAGACCTGGATTTCCTCTTAGTGATGTCAAGACTGAAAAGAGCTGAATGGGAATAGAAGCCAAGGGCTGACTAGGTGTTCTGTTCTGTGAGATTCTGCTGCTGGGCTTGGTGGTCTCTTTCATTCTCACTTATTGTGCATCAAGCATTTTTGTCACCATCTAGTAATTTTCATTCAACTCACTTCAGTCTCAATGGTAACAGTCCTGATGTTACTCATCTATGTGGCTCTATTTGTTGTGCTTTGTTTGGTGGCCCTTCTGTTCTTTTTAACTGACCTCGTTATATCTGAGCTCATCACAGAGAAGAGCCATCTCTGCATCCACAATTAGTCTTTAAAAACCCATGGTTTTCTTTTTCATCAGGGTCACTTGTAATTACAAGGTCAGACTTTTATTTTTATTTTTAGAATGGAGCAGAGGCGTTTATTACCTTTAGCCATGATTATTATTCTCACCACTTAGCTGGCTTCCTTATATCTAGAAGCTTCTTTCTCTCTAATTCATTTTGTAGATACATCAGCTTACTACTGACTAGTGTTTTGACTACCTTCTGAAGGCTATTGTAGCACTTTCTCATCTGTCATCATATGTATTGTCTAGGGCTGTCCTAACTCAGAATTATAGACTGGGTGGCTTAAGAAAAAAGTCAAGGTGTCAGTAGAGTTGATCAGTCTCTTCTGAGGCTGTGAAGAAAAATTTGTTCCTCAGCCAAAAATCTACCTTGACATTTAAAACACTAACAACCAACAATGTCTGTACTGAGACCATAATAGAATTAAACTGGTGCAGAAAACATATTCGAGAAAATCCAGCACTCACTCATGAAAACTCTCTCTACAATTTAGGAATAAATGGAAACTTAATTGACAGAGAACATCTGCAAAAGATACAATGATACTATAACAGACGGTCAAGTTACAGTGATAGAATGAAGGCGTTCCCGAAGATCATAAGCAAGGCAAGATTGTCCTTCTCAACACTCGAAACTGTGTGTGTATGCAAGCCAAGTCACCTCAGTTGTGTCCAACTCTTTGCACCCCTAGGGACTGTAGCCCACCAGGCTCCTCTGTGCATAGGGTTTCTTCAGGCAAGAATACTGCAGTGGGTTGCCATGCCCTCCTCCAGGGGATCTTCCCAATCCAGGGATCAAAACCAAGTCTCCTGCGGCTCCTGCATTGCAGCCAGATTCTTTACCAGGGAAGCCCTTATTCAAGAGTACTAGGAGAAAAATGCCATACATATTGGAAATGAAGGAAAAAACACTATGCCTATTTTCCAATGACATATTTAAAAGCATCACTGTGCAAAATCAGGCCTTAATATGCAGCCAACGTGATCCAGGCAGAGTGGCGCTGGTGGCGGGAGAGGAGCACACGTCAGGGAACACAGTGCAGTAGAAACCCAGGAATAGATGCATAAACTATGCCCAGCTCACTTTGAAAACTGTATGGAAATAATTTATTGGAATAGGATAACCTTTTCATCAACTACTATTTGAGCAGCTAGATATGGATAAAGAAAAATGGGCTAAACCTCACACCTTACACAAAAACTAACTCAAAATGAATCACAGATTTCAAACATAAAATGTAAAACTATAAAACTTAAAAGAAAAATTAAAAAAGAGTATCTTTGCTATCTAGAACTGGGCCAAGAATTCTTAGTCCTAGCAACAAAAGCATCATCCATAAAAGGAAGAATTCATTAAAATTCAAAACATTTACTTTGCAAAAAACCTAAGAGGATGAAGAGACAAGCTGCAGGCTGGAAACAAATATCTGCAAAGGATAAAAAAAATATCTGGAATATGTTAAAACTCTCAGACTTAATAGTTGTTTAAAAAAATCCATGTCTAAAATGGGCAAGAGATATGAAGAAACTTTCCCTGGAGAGGATGTACAGATGACAAGTCAGCACCTACAGAATGTCCACTGTCATGAGTCAGCAGGTAAATGAGGATCAGACTCCCAGTGACATGTCACCGCACACCTATCAGAATGGCTAAAATACAGGGGCCACATCAAATGCTGGTGAGGATACAGAAAAGCATCTCCATCATGTGTTCGTCAATGATGGAGACACAAAGGGTACAGTCATTGTGGACAGCAATTTGTCAGGTTCTTACAAAACTAGATGTATGTTTATACAACCCCCAAATTGCACTCTTGGGCATTTATCCCAGAGAAATGGAGAGCTGTGGTCACATAGAAACCTGATGATAAGTGTCACAGCAGCTTTCTTTACTTGTAATAGTCAAATCAGGACACTCCCTTAATTGCCTTTAGTGGATGAAGTACTGAAGAAACAACAGTGCATCCAAGCTGTGGAGTACTCGTTAGTGGGGAGAAGAAACAGGATACTGAAACGCATCATAACAGGAGAACCCCAAAGGAATTATGCTGAGTGAATAAAGTCCATCTCAGAAGGTCACATAATGTATGATTCTTTTCATAGACCACTGTGAAGTGACAGAATTACAGAAGTTGAGAACATTTGTAGCTCCCAGCTGTTATCAAGGAGGCAGAGGGAAATGGGGTGAGCGCAAAGGGAAATGGGAACAATCCTTGCACCCTGGACTCGGCCCTGTCTCACCTGTGGCTGTGGCTGCACCGCCAGTGTAATAATAATAATGCAGTTAAATCCACACAGAAACACACTGATGCAAAAAGAGATGAGGAAAGGTAGACAAAGTTGGTGGGCTATGCCAACGTCATAATTCTGGTTTCCATGTTGTACTAGGTTCCCACGGTGCTGCCACTGGGTGAAACTGTAAAGATTTCACTGTATCTGTCTGTGTTAATTCTCACAACTTCATGTCAGTCTATAATTTACTCAAAATGAAGTTTTTTTAAAGGATACACACAAAAAAAATCTGTATGCAGAAAGAATTACATTTGAGTAAGTCCCCTAGGGTCACACAATAGGACAGTTGGATTTATGTACACAACCCTGTACTGTAAATCAGTATAAATATGTACCAACTTTTAGTATTTTACCATATATAATAGCTTGCATATAGTAAATTTGATTTGAAACAGGAAAAAAGAACAATAACCGTACATATGCAGCTGTTGCCTTTGAGGATTCCAGAGTTAGTAAGAAAATGAGATGCACACAAATGATTTTGGCGTAGGGCAGAAAGTGCCCGTTACCTAAAAGACGTGCGGAAGCAGAAGAGGGTGATGGCAGTGCTTTCTGGAAAAGCCCACAGAGCACAGGCAGCAATCTTTAAAGATTACTTCTCAGGTGGCTCAGCAGTAAAGAATCCGCCTGCTGTTGAAGGATCCTTGAGTTGGGAAGATCCCCTGGAGAAGGACGTGGCAACCCACTCCAGTATTCTTGCCTGGAGAATTCCATGGACAGAGGAGTCTGGTGGGCTACAGTCCATGGAGTCCCAAAGAGTCAGACACGACTTAGTGACTAGCTGACAAACAACAATCTTTAAAAGCAGGAAGATTTTTATAAATATAAATTAGTAATAGGAGTAAGTTCAGGTTGACAGAAACACGATGGCAAAACCCCATCAGCCCATTTCTTTCAAATCAAGAGTTCTATGTGTTAACATTGTCAGATAAAATCCAGGCTAGATTTTAGAAGGCATTGAATGCCAAGTGAGGAATTATACCCCTTAGATTGTTAAAAGTCAGTAAGTGTCTCAATGGGGCAGATAGAAAACACGCAATCTGGTAAGAACACATATCATCAAAACTCTCAGTCTAATTCTAGATTAAAAATAGAAAGGATCAAGAAATAGAAGGAAAAGTTACTTTAACAAGTAACAGTTACCTTGTGAATCAACCACCAGAAAGCCGGTTGAGTTTGGGTGCAGAGCGGTCCTGTGTTCAAGCTTTTGAAATCCAGGGAGCTGAGGGTTTGCATGGTCTGTGAAAGAAGGGAGTTGAGATGGACGTAAGAGCTCTCCGTCCCGCATGCTCAGTGAGGGAGGGGGCACGTCCTCTGCTCTGGGCCTCACGCTCAGTACTTGGCACTGTGTTTGGGCATAATAACAGGTTAGTGAGCATCTGAACTGAATCACGAAGGCACGCAGACGTGAGGAAGACTCGCTCGGCTTAGTTGCTTATGCGAGTCACGGAGAAGGGAGAGTGTGGAAAGGAAAGCCGCTGTGCCCTGGCGTGTGGTGAGGGGAGACTCTGTGGAGACACAAAGTCGCAGCCATGCCCTGTGAGTTATGAGACTATCACGGCTCGGCTGTCTGCACCGCCTCTGGGCGTAGTTGGAATATGGTGCAAGTTCTCTAAATATGCTCTTGTCGCCTATTACTGACACTTAGAAACACTCAGAGTCAGAGAAATAGATGAACCTGGTTATTTTTCTGAGAGGAAACATGAGATACTATGCGCTGAATTCCCCTCAACAGTGAGTGCTGAGGTTGGGTGATTAACTGGAATCACGTTTCCCTGCAAAGACGATTAGGGACAGAGATTACAGAAGCATGTGAGAAATGGACAATATTACTAAAAATGTGCCAGCTTTTGGTATTTTATCCCTAATCTTTTCTGAAGATCCATTATTATGCCAACAAACTGTAAGAATAATAGTAGTGACATTTACCAAAGAACTATAAACAGTATAACTTTCCATTTTAATGCACCATATTTCTTATGTTTACCCAGAGCTCAGGAAGTTTTTGTGCTTATATCAAATTCATAGTAGCTTTTTTATCCACTTCTTTTCAAAATCACTAACAAATATTTTCCTTTGGCATCCAGTTAAAGTCTGAAAGACTTTCTGATAATGAATAGCAGTGACATCATTTTAATCAGCTCTAAGTTTTTGAGCTGTTTTTGTTAGCTGATTATAGTTGAGGGTTTATTTCATACCTACATAGATTGCTTTCTAAGAATTAGATTGTGGGCTAAAAAATGAAGGTATAATTCAGTTTTCTTTCATCAGGATGATTCAGCAGAGCTTAACTGTGGAGTCTATTTGTACAGGAGTTTACTTCCTAAGCATTTTGACACTGAACATCCTATGACTAAGATTCTCTGGAGGCGTGGCATGGTTGAGTTAAGGTGTATAATACTCATACGGTTATAATATCCTCCATTTGTCAAGCAGGTGCCCGCTGCAATGTTTTTCTTGAACGTTGCCTGGTTGAGGCAAGGCTACACAGCCCTGCCCAGAACAGTCCTTCCTGTGTGTTTCTGGCTGGGTTAGGGGGTACACAGGGGTCTTTCTGTGGGAGGCTGATGGACACAGGAGAGGCCACAAGTGCTGTGTGTATTCCCTTGGGCCCCCTTCCAGCTTCTTGGTTTCCCTGGGAAGGTTAGTGTACATGGCTCCATGACAAAGAGCCCCTACTCTGCAAGGCCCCCATCCTGCCAAGATCATATATGGTAAGAACTGGCATGTGTTCTCGCCTTTCCTGTGAGTCTGGCTCATACAGCAGGCACAGCTTGCTCCTGCTTCCTATCCATGCTTCCATGTCCCCTCTCACTGCTTGCTCTGTGGACCATGCATGCCAGCCCCAGACACCAGGGCCAGAGCCTTGAGCTTGACCACTAATGTGATTATATATATACTGTGTGCCACTTAGACTATGCAACCTTTAATTCTATGCCTTTTTTGAATGATAATGTTTATTCAAATTGTCCATAACGAAAACTAATGAAGCATGTCAAACTTTTCTTGGAGTGAGATAGAACTTGCATCAACATGGAGGATGATTAGTGTGCTGAAGTTTAGAATAGTTTAGGATATTTTTAAGGAATAATGCTTAGGGAGTCATGTTATGTGTTAAGGGCTTTGAGGAAAATAAAAGCAGCCTTCAGAATATAATTACATAGTTTCACAGAAAGAGCCTCATGCAAATACTTAACCCGAGATGGCTCAGATGGATTCTGAAGAACAAAAGTTCTGATAGAATTTCTGCAAAGAATACCTACCTGATCATTGCTTCATCCCAACTATCTATATGGTATCCACTGTGTGCCAGACACACAAAGTGCTGAGGGACATCAATGACTAAAACAGAAAAATAATTCATACTCAGCAAAGACAGAAAGCAAATTATAACTGTAATACTAAAGGATGTATAGGACGTTAGCTCATATTACCAGCTCAGGAGAAGATTGAAAGTTGATCAGCATCATGAGAATTGGGAGGGTGAGAAATGTTGAACGCAGACAGATGCAGGTTACAACTTCAAACACAAAGGTCAGTGTAGGTCTCCTGGAGCCCACATTTATACAGAAGCATGTAGAAAGTATGAGGGCTAACAATGCAGATGAAGAGTGTTTTCTGTTCTGGGAACAGCTATGGCAGGGCCCTTGAGTAAATTCATTGTTAGAGTGTCTGAGCCACGCAAGGAAGCAGATGGCTGTACGGAGGGAACAAGATGAAAAATGAGGAGGCAGGCAGTCAGAGATGACTTGCAGAGGCCTGGGAGGGCATCCCGCAAGGCTCGGAGTCACCCAGGGATTTGGCGTCTGCTACAAGGATGCTGCTGAGACAGGTGCGAGGGGAGCCGTGACTGAGTGTGAGCTCCGGGTTGTCCCGGTCAGACCAAAATGTTTCCACAACTTCCTTTTGGGCAGAGGAACTGGCTCCATGGTGGTGAAGTCCAATTTTGAAGAACAGTTAAAAGGCTTGTACAGTCATCCTGGTGAACAGTGTGATGATGCCTGATAAAGGGTGAGCAGGGAAGGTGGGGGAGGGGGAGGTTAGTTTATGGATGTATTTTTCAGCATTGCTCCATTAATTGGAGGTGAAACGTGAGTGAGAGAGAATAAAAGTAATAAAACTTTGGTTCAAATATATGTGATGTACAAATTATGATAAACTAGAAAATGTCTTTCACAGAAATACAATTTTTATAGAACATCTAAGGTGAAAATGTTGTTGTTCAGTCACTTAGTTATGTCCAACTCTTTGCGACCCCATGCACTGCAGCACGCCAGGCTTCCCTGTCCTTCACTGTCTCCTGGAGCTTGCTCCAACTCATGTCCATTGAGTCGATGACGCCATTCAACCACCTCATCCTCTGTTGTCCCCTTTTCCTGCCTTCAATCTTTCCTAGCATGAGGGTCTTTTCCAATGTGTCGACTCTTTGCATTAAGCAGCCAAAGTATTGGAACTTCAGCTTCAGCATCAGTCCTTCCAATGAATATTTAGGGTTGATTTCCTTCAGAATTGCCTGGTTTAATTTTTCTTTTTTAATTTATTTAAATTGGAGGCTAATTACTTTATAATATTGTAGTGTTTTTTGCCATACATTGACATGAATCAGCCACAGGTGTACATGTGTTCCCCATCCTGAAACCCCTCCGACCACCCTCCCCATCCCATCCCTCTGGGTCATCCCAGTGCACCAGCCCTGAGCATCCTGTCTCATGCATCGAACCTGGACTGGCGATCTGTTTCACAGATGATAATATACATGTTTCAATGCTATTCTCTCAAATCATCCCACCCTTGCCTTCTCCCACAGAGTCCAAAAGACTGTTCTATACATCTGTGTCTCTTTTGCTGTCTCACATATAGGATTATCGTTACCGTCTTTCTAAATTCCATATATATGTGCTATACTGTATTGGTGTTTTTCTTTCTGACTTTGCTCTGTATAATAGGCTCCAGTTTCATTCACCTCATTAGAACTAATTCAAATGTATTCTTTTTAATGGCTGAGTAATATTCAATTGTGTATATGTACCACAGCTTTCTTATCCATTAGTCTGCTGATGGACATCTAGGTTGCTTCCATGTCCTGGTTTTTGTAAACAGTGCTGCAATGAACATTGGGGTACACGTGTCTGTTTCAATTCTGGTTTCCTCGGTGTGTATGCCCAGCAGTGGAATTGTGACTGGTTTACTCTTGCAGTCCAAGGGACTCTCAAGATTCTTCTCCAGCACCACAATTCAAAGGTTTTTCAGTGCTCAGTCTTCTTTATGGTCCAACTCTCAAATCCATACGTGACTACTGGAAAAGCCATAGTTTTGACTATATGGACCTTTGTTGGCAAAGTAATGTCTCTTCTTTTTAATAAGCTGTCTACATTTGTCATAAATGAAGATCATGGCATCCGGTCACATCACTTCATGGCAAACGGGGAAACAATGGAAATAATGACAGACTTTATTATCTTGGGCTCCAAAATCACTTCAGATGGTGACTGTAGCCATGACATTAAAAGATGCTTGCTCCATAGAAGAAAAGGTGAAAATAGGTTATATATCCAGTAAGGGTTTAACATTCTCTTAACTCCTCAAGTTGTAGTTACATTGGATTATAGGAACTTTTTCAAATATATGAGAAGTCATATACATTTTTCAAGATAAATCAGAAGATGAATGATTCTTTATCTAAATTAAGGCAGATCCACATGACTTAAGTCTATTTTGAATGAAATTGAAAATGAATCTGATAGATGCTACTAAGTAGAATTAAAAACACTGTTAAGCAATTAGATAATATGGTCCTATGTTCATATAAAAGGTAATTTATTTATGTATTTATTTTGTTAGGAGGAGGGACTATCCTACAAACTTTTCACAAGTCCCATTTCAGAATTATATAATTATTTTCCAAGAAGATACTATGTCTGTGAAACTATCCTGTATTGATTGTTATGGAAGGCACCTAAATATGATCTGCTGCTGCTGCTGCTAAGTTGCTTCAGTCGTGTCTGACTCTGTGTGACCCCAGAGACAGCAGCCCATCAGGCTCCTCCATCCTTGGGATTCCGCAGGCAAGAATACTGGAGTGGGTTGCCATTTCCTTCTCCAATGCATGTATGCATGCTAAGTCGCTTCAGTCGTGTCCGACTCTATGCGACCCTATGGACAGCAGCCCACCAGGCTCCTCTGTCCACAGGATTCTCTAGGCAAGAATATCATCTAGATTAATAAAATTTTTATTAATTAATTTTATTTATATTTTATTATTTATTTTATTTAAAATTTTATCAGCTTTACTAATTATCCTGTCTTAATCTTATTGATCACCCTGAAAGACACCTACTTGGCATCTATGTAGCTAACAAAAGTTAACTTTATGAATTATTCTTTCTCTAGAATTTAGAGGAAAATATGACTATGTAAAACTGAATATAATATTTCCCAAAGACAAGGAGTTGCTTTAACTGAAAACTACTCATTTCCAGCTCTTCACTTCTGAAATTGCAAAGATTTCTTTTATTGCTTTTTACTTTCTCTTCCCTTGTCTTTGACCTTTGATCTTGAAATGTACTTTCTGCCTGACTAGAAGTATTATAATGAGTCTGTCTAACTGGAATGGAAATCTGTTCAGCACTCCTGTTGATTGAACTTATTGTGAACAATAAACAAGGACTCTTTCAGATATACAAAAATTTGCACATAGATTCAAAGGGAAATTCTAGAGTGGTTATGAGTTGCTTATTTGTTAAATAATTTCCATTATATAAATCTTCTGGGAAAACATTAATAGACCCTATCAATAATCTCAAACCTGAAGTAAGGGAACCAGTGAGAAAAAATAATGAAGAAAAAATGAATAGGGAAAAATGTAGAACTAACTTAATCAAATTTGGGCATGAACTTGGGCAAACCCTGGGAGATGGTGAAGGATGGGGAAGCCTGGCGTATTGCAGTCCATGGGGTTGGGAAGAATTGGGCATGACTTGGTGACTGAACAATAGCAACAAAAATTGAATCAAAATAGTTACACATCTGGGAAAACAAACAGCAAGCTACAGTCTGTCAGATGAGGTAAATATTTATGGTCTTGTCTTGATTATATTTTTAATATTTAATCTCTGGGGGAGTGGCTGAGGGTCATTAGACTGCTGTGTTTTGCTGTAGGAATTTCAGGAACATGTGTAACAGTTTTGAAGTCCTCTCAGGGATCACCCTTGTCACTCTTACAGTTATAGCTATAAAAACTAGCTTAGTCCCCATCATAATTCAGTAGGGGTATGAGTGGAGAGATCCAACCAGTCCATTCGGAAGGAGATCAGCCTTGGTATTTCTTTAGAAGGAATGATGCTAAAGTTGAAACTCCAGTACTTTGGCCACCTCATGGGAAGAGTTGACTCATTGGAAAAGACTCTGATGCTGGGAGGGATTGGAGGCAGGAGGAGGAGGGGACGACAGTAGATGAGATGGCTGGATGGCATCACTGACTCAATGGACGTGAGTCTGAGTGAACTCTGGGAGATGGTGATGGGCAGGGAGGCCTGGCATGCTGCGATTCATGGGGTCGCAAAGAGTCGGACATGACTGAGTGACTGAACTGAACTGATGAGTGGAGCATGAGAGAGTTGACTACTTTCAAATTGTTTCTCAGAGCTAAGTTTCAGGCAACAAATCAGTCCATGCTTATTGAAACTTACTGAGTATGTAAGAACCATGCAGGAAATCAAGGTTCTTCACATAAATAACTTATGAAGCATGAGTACTTAATAAAATTAGTAAGAGTGAGGAAAAAGCCAAGTAAATACCTCAAAAGAAATCAATGAAGTCAGATGGTATTAGGATACTTCTTTAAAGATGCTCAGATTTCAGTACGTTATTGCTGCTTATTGGTATTAAAAGAAAGTAAGTCTGAGAAAAGTATTGTAAAATTTCTAACTAATATTTTTGAAAACCAACTTGATGAATTTTACCAGAATATTTGTCTGCTTACTTATTCACTGTATATCTAAATGAATAAGTAAACCAACCTTGTCAACTAGGATAAACTCAATCTTTTACCATCTTATTCCACATGATTGTTATATGTTTGCTTGTATTTACTTGGAAAGCATAGCATAAAGGAGATAGTTTCTAAGTTTAAACATTACATTTCTATAGGGTTAATTAACATTTTTTTCTGTAAACATGAGTTTCAAGGTCTTTGATGCTAGTTCTTCTTTGATATGGATTCAGTGCTCACCAGCTTTTATTACCTTTTTAGCATAGTTTTTAATTTTTGATATATTTATTTTGATAACTCAGTTATCAATTGAATGCTTTCAATTGCCAAGAAATTTTTTTTCTTTCAAGGACACAGAATTACTATATTTCCCAAGCTCTTCCTAATTGTGAAAGTTTGTTTTCTTGATGAAAGTGTGATAATCTGTTGTTCAGCTGCTCAGCTGTGTATGCCATGCTTCCCTGTCCTTCACCATCTCCTGGAGTTTGCTCAAACTCATGTCCATTGAGTTGGTGATGCCATCCAACCATCTCATCCTCCTTCAATCTTTCACAGCATCAAGGTCTGATTGTGTATCTTTTGTGTGTTTAATAAGTTTGAAATTTTAGTACAGTGTTCAGTTCAGTTAAGTTCAGTCACTCAGTCATATCTGACTCTTTGTGACTCAATGGACTGGAGTATGCCAGGCCTCCCTGTCCATCACCAACTCCCGGAGCTTACTCAAACTCATGTCCATTGAGTCGGTGATGCCGTCCAACCATCTCATCCTCTGTCGTCCCCTTCTCCTCCCACCTTCAATCATTCCCAGCATCAGGGTCTTTTCAAATAAGTCAGTTCTTCGTATCAGGTGGCCAAAGTATTGGAGTTTCAGCTTCAGCATCAGTCCTTCCAATGAACACCCAGGACTGATCTCCTTTAGGATGGACTGGTTGGATCTCCTTACAGTCCAAGGGACTCTCAAGAGTCTTCTCCAACACCACAGTTCAAAAGCATCAATTCTTCGGCACTCAACTTTCTTTATAGACAAACTCTGAGATCCATACATGACTACAGGAAAAACCATAGCTTTGATTAGATGGACCTTTGTTGGCAAAGTAACATCTCTGCTTTTTAATATGCTATCTAGGTTGGTTATAGCTTTTCTTCCAAGGAGCAAGCTTCTTTTAATTTCATGGCTGCAGTCACCATCTGCAGTGATTTTGGAGCCTAAGAAAATAAAGTCTCTCACTGTTTCCATTGTTTCCCCATCTATTTGCCATGAAGTGATGGGACCAGTTGCTATGATCAAAACTGAATGTTGAGTTTTAACCCAACTTTTTCACTCTCCTCTTTCACTGTCATCAAGAGGCTCTTTAGTTTTTCTTTACTTTCTGCCATAAATGTGGTGTCATCTGCATATCTGAGGTTACTGATATTTCTCCTGGCAATCTTAATTTCAGCCTGTGCTTCATCCAGCCCAGCTTTTCTCATGATGTACTCTGCATATGAGTTAAGTAAACAGGATGACAATATACATCCTTGATGTACTACTTTCCCAATTTTGAATCAGTCTGTTGTTCCATGTCCAGTTCTAGCTGTTGCTTCTTGACCTGCTTACATATTTCTCAGGAGGCATGTCAGGTGGTCTGGTATTCCCATCTCTTTCAGAATTTTCCACAGTTTGTTGTGATCCACACAGTCAAAACTTTGGCATAGTCAATCAAGCAGAAGTAGATGTTTTTCTGGAACTCTCTCACTTTTTTGATGATCCAGTGGATGTTGGAAATTTGATATCTTGTTTCTCTGCCTTTTCTAAATCCAGGTTGAACATCTGGAATTTCTCAGTTCACATACTATTGAAGCCTGACTTGGAGAATTTTGAGCATTACTTTGATAGCATGTGAGATGAGTACAATTGTGTGGTAGTCTGAGCATTCTTTGGCATGCCTTTCTTTGGAATTGGAATGAAAACTGGCCTTTTCCAATCCTGTAGTTACTTCTGAGTTTTCCAAATTTGCTGGCATATTGAGTGCAGCATTTTAACAGCATCATCTTTTAGTATTTGAAATAGCTTAACTGGAATTCCATCACCTCTACTAGGTTTGTTCATACTGATGCTTCCTAAGGCCCACTTGACTTTGCATTCCAGGATGTCTGGCTCTAGGTAAATGATCACACCATCATGATTATCTGGGTCATGGAGATCTTTTTTGTATAGATCTTCTGTGTATTCTTGACACTTTTTCTTAATATCTTCTGCTTCTGTTAGCTCCATACAATTTCTGTCCTTTATTGTGCCTATCTTTGCATGAAATGTTCCATTGGTATCTCTAATTTTTTAAGAGATCGCTAGTCTTTCCCATTCTGTTGTTTTCCTCTATATCTTTGAATTGATAACTGAAGAAGGCTTTCTTATCTCTCCTTGCTATTCTTTGGAACTTTGCATTCAAATGGGTATATCTTTCCTTTTCTCCTTTTCCTTTCACTTCTCTTCTTTTCACAGCTATTTGTAAGGCCTCCTCCAACAACCATTTTGCCTTTTTGCATTTCTCTTTCTTGGGGATGGTCTTGATCACTGCCTCCTGTACAATGTAATGAACCTCCATTCACAGTTCTTCAAGCACGTTGTCTATCAGATCTAATCCCCTGAATCTATTTGTCACTTCTACTGTATAATCATAAGGGATTTGATTTAGGGCATACCTGAATGGTTTAGTGATTTTCCCTATTTTCTTCAGTTTAAGTCTGAATTTGGCAATAAGGAGTTCATGATATGAGCCACAGTCAGCTCCCAGTCTTGTTTTGCTGACTGTATAGAGCTTCTCCATCTTTGGCTGCTAAGAATATAATCAATCTGATTTTGGTATTGACCATCAGTGATGCCCATGTGTAGAGTTTTCTCTTGTGTTGTTGGAAGAGGGTATTTGCTATGACCAGTGCATTCTCTTGGCAAAACTATTAGCCTTTGCCTTGCTTCATTCTGTACTCCAAGGCCAAATTTTCCTGTTACTCCAGGTATTTCTTGACTTTCTACTTTGCCATTCCAGTCCCCTGTAATGAAAAGAACATCTTTTTGGGGGTGTTAGTTCTTATAGGTCTTCATAGAACCAATCAACTTCAACTTCTTCAGCATTACTCTTCAGGGCATAGAGTTAGATTACTGTGGTTTTGAATGGTTTCCCTGGAAACAAACAGAGATCATTCTGTCATTTTTGAGATTGCACCCAAGTTCTTCATTTCTGACTCTTTTGTTGACTGTTATGGCTACTCCATTTCTTCTAAGGGATTATTGCCCACAGTAGTAGATATAAAGGTCATCTGAGTTAAATTCACCCATTCCAGTACATTTTAGTTCGGTGATTCCTAAAATGTTGATGTTCACTCTTGCCATCTCCTGTTTGGCTACTTCCAATTTGCCATGATTTTTGGACCTAACATTCCAAGTTCCTATGCAATATTGCTCTTACAACATCGGACTTTACTTCCACCACCAGTCACATCTACAACTGGGTGTTGTTTTTGCTTTGGCTCTGTCTCTTCATTCTTTCTGGAGTTATTTCTCCACTGATCTCCAGTAGCATATTGGGCACCTACTGAGCTGGGGAGTTCCTCTTTCAGTATTCTGTCATCCTGTCTTTTTGCCTTTTCATACTGTGAGAACCCCATGAACAATACCGAGTTGGACTTAAACAGAAAAACTTATAGCGCAAAGTTCCATACTCCCCTGCACACAGTATTCCCATATTAACCTGGTACATTAGCATGGAGCACTTACTAATAGTAGTGAATTCACATTGATACATTAATATTAAACAGGCTCCAGCATGACGTGCTGAAGTCCATGGGGGTGCAAAGAGTCGGTCCCAACTTAGCGACTAAGCAACACTGGATTTGTCATATTTTCTAAATACAAACCACCCTCCCATATTTTGAATTGGTTTTTCTAAAGAGGAAAATAACCTACTCAAGTAACAAAAATGCTTCCCATATTTCTAAATGGCATGCCATCAATTTGTTAGTTTACTGGTTTAATTAGAGGATCAGTGATTCACACTGTTTCACCAGAGCTAAGGTCATATTCATGATACTGAAAAACTTTACTTCTTTATACCAGTCCTTGATTATCTTTTCAAACTGACAAACCAAAACCTCTGCACTTGCACATATTAGATGTGCAGTGAATTAAACAGCTCATTTCATGACAACTGAACTCTCTGGGGACTCAGAAGCTCAAAAACATTGACGATTTCAAGTGATACATTTTGTGTGCAGAATTATAAAATGTGTTGCTTAAAGTCAACTGGAGAATTAAATTCAAGATTAACAGAGTGATTTCTAGTTACACAATTAAATGACATTGAAACATAAGGCTACTTTAGTTATTTCAGAAGTTAATGAACTTAACATTTTAGTCTTATTCCTAGTAATTTAACTTTTAATTATCACCCAAGCATTTCAAATTATATGTTGTTAAAAACATAAATTTTTAGTGTCTCTTCTTTTTAAATTAAGGACAGCATTTTACCCTTTTCCTGTTGATAGATCAAGGATGTGTCCTAAGGTTTAATCTATTTACTAGGAAGATATGACATATAATTCCAAATGTGAACAATTTGACCAAGAAGATTGATTCTGGTGCTGTTTGATATTTTGCTTTGCAAGGCTATTTTAGAAGAGCAAAATGGTAAAACTCGATGTTTCAGTTCAGTTCAGTTCAGTCACTCGGTTGTTTCCGACTCTTTGTGATCCCATGGACTACAGCATTCTAAGCATCTGTGTCCATCACCAATCCCAGGAGCTTGCTCAAACTCATGTCCATCAAGTTGGTGATGCCATCCAACCATCTCATACTCTAATGTCCCTTTCTCCTCCTGCCTTCAATTCTAATGAGTCGGCTCTTCACATCAGGTGACCAAAGTACTGGGGCTTCAGCTTTAGCATCAGTCCTTCCAATGAATATTCAGGACTAATTTCCTTTAGGATTTACTGGTTTCATCTCTTTGTAGTCCAAGGGACTCTCAAGAGTCTTCTGCAAAACCACAGTTCCAAAGTATCGGTTCTTTGGTGTTCAGCCTTCTTTATGGTCCATCTCTCACATCCCTACATGACTACTGGAAAAACCATAGCTTTGACTAAACAGACTTTTGTTTGCAAAGTAATGTCTCTGCTTTTTAATACACTGTCTAGGTTGGTCATAGCTTTTCTTCCAAGGAGCAAGCATCTTTTAATTTCATGGCTGTAGTCACCATCTGCAGAGACTTAAAAGCCTCCCAAAATAAAGTCTGTCACTGTTTCCATTGTTTCCCCATCTATTTGCTGTGAAGTGATGGGACTGGATGCCATGATCTTAGTTTTTTGAATGTTGAGTTTTAAGTCAGCCTTTTTCACTCTCACTTTCATCAACAGGCTCTTTAGCTCCTCGTCACTTTCTGCCATAAGGGTGGTATCATTTGCATATCAGAGGTTATTGATATTTCTCCCTGCAATTTTGAATCCAGCTAGTGTTTTTTCATCCAGCACAGCATTTCTCATGATATATTCTGCATATAAGCTAAATGAGTGGGGTGACAATATACAGCCTTGACATACTCCTTTGCCAATATTGTACCAGTTTTTTGTTCCGTGCCCGGTTCTAACTGTTCCTTCTTGGCCTGCATACAGGTTTCTCAGGAGTCAGGTAAGGTGGTCTGGTATTCCCATCTCTTGAAGAATTGTCCATAGTTTGTTGTGATCCACATAGTCAAGGGCTTTAGTATAGTCAATGAAGCAGAATTAAATGTTTTTCTGGAATTCTCTTGCTTTTTCAATGTTCCAGCAGATGTTGGCAATTTGATGTCTCATTCCTCTGCCATTTCTAATTTCATCTTGAACATCTGGAAGTTCTCAGTTGGTGTACTGTTGAAGCATAGCTTGGAGAATTTTGAGCATTACTTTACTAGCATGTGAAATGAGTGCAATTGTGTGGTAGTTTGAAAATTCTTTGACGTTGTCCTTCTTTGGGATTGGAATGAAAACTGACATTTTCCAGTCCTGTGGCTACTTCTGAGTTTTCCAAATTTGCTGGCATATTGAGTGCTGTACTTTCACAGCATCGTCTTTTAGAATTTGAAATAGGTCAGCTGGAATTCCATCACCTCCACTAGGTTTGTTTGTACTGATGCTTCCTAAGGCCACTGGATTTCGAATTTCAAGATGTCTGGCCCTAGGTGAGTGATCACACCATCATTGTTATCTGGGTCATTGAGATCTTTTTGTATAGTTCTTCTGTGTATTCTTGCCACCTCTTCTTAATATCTTTTGCTTCTGCTAGATCCATACCATTTCTGTCATTTATTGTGCCCATTTTTGCATGAAATGTTCCCTTGGTATCTCTAATTTTCTTAAAGAGATCTCTGGTCTTTCCCAGTCTATTGTTTTCCTCTATTTCTTTGCATTGTTCACTTAGAAAGGCTTTCTTATCTCTCCTTGCTATTCTTTGGAACTCTGCATTCAGATGGGTTTATCTTTCCTTTTCTTCTTTGCCTTTTGCCTCTCTTCTTTTCTCAGCTATTTGTTAGGCCTCCTCAAACAACTATTTTGCCTTTTTACATTTCTTTCTCTTGGGTACAGTTTTGATCACCACTTCCTGTACAATGTTATGAACTTCCATCCATAGTTCTTCAGGCATTCTATCAGATCGCATATCTTGAATCTATTTGTCACCTCCACCGTATAATCCTAAGGGATTTGATTGATGTCTTACCTGAATGGCCTAGTGGTTTTCCTTACTTTCTTCAATTTAAGAAATAAATTTGGACTTAAACACTTAACTAGAAAGTAAACTCTACCAGGTAGGAGAGTTGTTTTTCCTCCTTTTCACTTCATTCTAGGTGCCCTGAGTTTTGGAATACTGAGCAGTTGTTCAGTGAATATTAACTGAAATGACAAACCAGTATTTACAGGTGGTTAGAGTCAAGAGTGGTACCAGGAAAACAGCAGACTTGGTTGAGCACTCACCTTTCTTTTGGACACCTGTCTTCTTCCCTTTCTAGAGATTCATGGTGTGGACATGTGGGGAGTCTGCATGTCTCAGGATGTACTTGGAGAAATTTGGAATTAATCCCGTTGAACTGTGTGTGAGCAGGTAGTGTGACTAAGTTCCCTGCAGATGTCTCATCTCTGCCTCATAGGAGGCTGACACCCCAAACCTCTCCTGCCCCTAGCTTCTTCCAAATCTGCTTATTTTCCACATCTGGAATAATTCCAATGAAACATCTAATGTGCTTTGTGAGTTATTACAGCATTTCTACTTTTTAAAAAAATCATGACCTTTAGTAAGTGCCCTATCTCAGATTCCAGAATGCCCTTTGGAATAACGACAAGGTCCTCAGAAGAGGATTTTTTTGCTTCTTTTTACTCAAGTGAATTGAGTAAAAATCCTCATGCTGTTTTCTATCTAGTACAGCACCACTGCAGGGGAACATCATTGTATTTGTTACCGGGCATGTGGAAAAATTATTGGCCCACTGTGCGGCCTTTGACAAGAGTCCCAAAACTACAGGGCTGCAGTTTCCAAAGATATTAATTCAAAGAATGCTTTCATTTTCTAACATCCCGTGTCTCTAAATATTGACATTAGTGTTGCACAAATGTCACTTTATTGCCTTTTTTGTTTATATATTGTCTATTCTTACTCATTCTCCTTAAGAACAGAGTCTAGTCAGCTACAATATTAACAATATCAGTCTTCATTCATTCATCTGTTCATTTCTGAGTGAGTACATTTCATTCAAGTAACAAAAATTAAGCATTTATAGTGCAATTCAGTGGTCCTACTGGTGAAGAACTTGCTAGCCAATGCAGGAGACTTAAGAGATGTGGGTTTGATTCCTGGGTCAGGAAGATCCCCTGAAGGAGGGCATTGCCACCCATTCCAGTATTCTTGCCTGGAGAATCCCATGGACAGAGAAGCCTGGAAGGCTACATTAAGTTCATGGGGTTGCAAAGAGGTGAACATGACTGAAGTGACTTAGCACCACAATCCAGTACTCTAGAATCTGAAGTTTTCAGAGAGATCCAAAGGGCTAAGGCTTTTCTTAGATGTCCCATGTACTAAACAGGAAATTAAGGCAGAGAGACAGACCCATATATAATAAATGGCCAGGTAATAAGAAGCTCTGTGAAAAAGAATAAACCAGAAGGAAGCAGAGAGTGTGCTCTGGGGAAGTCCTCTCTGAGGAGCGTGATTCAAGCAGAGGCCTGGGTCAGGAGAGGAGCAAACCGTGTCAGTATTCAGGCTGGGGAGAGCTTCTCTAAGCAGAAGGAAAGTATGTGTGTGCAGTGGAAGCCTGCCTGTGATGATCAGTAGGGTTCTGAGTGAAAGAGGGTCCAGTGGGACCTGGCATTGGAGACAATGTGGGGCCAGATTGTGCATGACCCTCCCAGGTTGCACTGAAGATGTGGGATTTTACTGTTTGTGTGATGGGGAGCTGATATGGGTTCCAAACAAGGAGTATCATGAGGGAACGCTGTTTAAAACGATCATTCCTAGTATAGAACAGGCTGTAAGGATTTGAAGGGAGGCACCAGTTAGGAGAATAAAAGAATAACCCAAGTGAGCATGCCTGCATGCCTGCAGGACCCCAAGTTAGGAATACAGTTAAATAGAAGCAAGGTTAGGCTCTCCTGTGAGACAGAAAGAGCACCTTCACAGAGATGTCAAGAGTAACATTTGAACACGTATCTGAGTATCACAGCCAGTTCAGTTAAGTTCAGTTCAGTCGCTCAGTCATGTCTGACTCTCTGTGACCCCATGGACTGCAGCACGCCAGGCCTCCCTGTCCATCACCAACTCCGGGAGCTTACTCTAACTCATGTCCATCGAGTCAGTGATGCCATCCAGCCATCTCATCCTCGGTCGTCCCCTTCTCCTCCTGCTCTCAATCCCTCCCAGCATCAGAGTGTTTTCCAGTGAGTCAACTCTTTGCATGAGGTGGCCAAAGTACTGGAGTTTCAGCTTTAGCATCAGTCCTTCCAAAGAACACCCAGGACTGATCTCCTTTAGAATGGACGGGTTGGATCTCCTTGCAATCCAAGGGACTCTCAAGAGTCTTCTCCAACACCACAGTTCAAAAGCATCAATTCTTCGGTGTTCAGCTTTCTTTATAGTCCAACTCTCACATCCTTACATGACTACTGGGAAAACCATAGCTTTGACTAGGTGGACCTTTGTTGGCAAATAATGTCCCTGCTTCTTAATATGCTGTCTAGGTTGGTTATAGCTTTTCTTCCAAGGAACAAGCTTCTTTTAATTTCATGGCTGCACTTACCATCTGCAGTGATTTTGGAGCCTAAGAAAGTAAAGTCTGTCACTGTTTCCATTGTTTCCCCATCTTTTTGCCATGAAGTGATGGGACCGGATGTCATGATCTTAGTTTTTTGAATGTTGAGTTTTAAGCCAACGTTTTCACTCTCCTCTTTCACTTTTATCAGGAAGCTTTTTAGTTCCTCTTCACTTTCTGCCATAAGTATGGTGTCATCTGAGTATCTGAGGTTACTGATATTTCTCCTAACAATCTTGATTTCAGCTTGTGCTTCATCCAGCCCAGGATTTAGCAAGACGTATTCTGCATATAAGTTAAATAAGCAGGGTGACAATATATAGGCCTGACATACTTCTTTCCCGATTTGGAACCAGTCTGTTGTTCCATGTCCAGTTCTGACTATTGCTTCTTGACCTGTATACAGGTTTCTCAGGAGGCAGGTAAGGTGGTCTGGGATTCCCATCTCTTGAAGAATTTTCCACAGTTTGTTGTGATCCACACAACGGCTTTGGTGTAGTCAATAAAGCAGAAGTCCCCATGGCCAATATGACACAAAATCAGGCATCTCAGCCATCTATTTCTCCTCTACCTGCTAACTCGCAGCTGGTAAACCAGGAGGAGGCCCATGGGGCTGATATGCAGGCAGTGCTTCAGTGGCCACTGTCTTGCCAAGAGGCTCCAGAGCTGACAGTGATCATTCAGTTCACTCCCCCAGCAGCTCTTCACACCCTCCCCCCAGGAGCCAGGCCCTGACGACCAGAGCACCAGACAGTTATGGTGGTTTTTGTTCAAATTATGTGTTCCTGTCGTGTTTGTTGTGTGTATTAGAGTCAGAGAAAGAAAAGTACTGAAGACAGCATCTACCTCCAAGACACCTTGAAAATGTAGCCAAAAAATGAAGGCAGTGAAATCAGACCTAAGAAGGGAGTGCATTTTTAAAGCCTCAATTTAAATACTACATAAGAGTTCACATTTTCCAATAGTTATAGTCCAGCAAAATGTGCATAGAAAGAAGTACATTAATGTCAGTACTGACAGCTGATTGAGCAGAGAAAACAATTTTTGTTGTCAATATTCCTTTCAAGCACCCTGATTTTCCTATGAAAAAAAAGTGGAAGTGAATAAACGATACTCGTCCAACTCTTCGGGGGCTCATGGACTGTAGCCTGCCAGGCTCCTCTGTCCATGGAATTATCCAGGCAAGAATACTGGAGTGGATTGCCATTTCCTTCTCTAGGGTAACTTTCTGACCCAGGGATTGAATGTGGGTCTCCTGCATTGGAGTTTCTTTTCCATTGGAGCCACCAGGGAAGCCTGAGATTCCTATATCCCTGCTTATTCCCAGAGCCTCCATGTACATTTAAAGCAGTTGTACATTTACTACACGTGTGTATAGTTTCTACGGCTTACCTTAAGAAGTTTTTTTCTCTTTAATAAAATATATGAATGCTTTTTTGAAATAAGAATTGTGATCTAAACCAAACAGTTTGATGTTAACAGGATTTGCAATTTTAACTGAGAAGTGGTTTCCCAGCTGCCAGCACAGATGTATCGATTGACCTGAGTCACCTGCATGGGTTCTTCTTTTCTGTGGTGGATTAAAAGGAGAGACACCACTGCCGATGAGTACTGGTGCAGACAGATAACTTGTCAGAAGGTAGATTTTTCTCTTTGCTACAGATGCTCTTTACCTGCCGCTGTGTTTGCTTGGCTATTCAAATGGCAATTTAAAGAAAATTTAGAAACTGCAAGAATCCCCATATGCTCTACATAGAAAGTAAAGTACCAAGACATTGGTATCATTAGACAAATGTTCCCTGTTGAGTCAAAATCCATTCCAGAGATGTCAGTTCCTGACTGTTAATAAAGAAACTCTTGATAGAGAAATTGCATCATGGGCATTAAGATTCAATAATGGCATTCGAGCTTGTGTGTATCTCATTAGCATGGCCCTAGACTCAGAAAAATTGTTAAATTGGTTAAGAAGATTTTAAGATTTGAAATTACATAAGATTTAATTTGTTCTGCGCCAGACCACACACTCTCCCAAGCGCAGTGCCGTGTTCTGCATCCCAATTAGAGGAGGAAGCTCTTGGGATGGGAAGGGCGGGTTACAGGCTGCAATTAAAGTAATCAAACTTTGTTCCAGGGACTTTACATTACATTTGAGGAAATGAGCAGTCACGCTTATTAAGCAGTTTGCACAAGAAGTAGCCCTAAACATGTGCCCCACACACCCCACAGATCCATCTCCAGGTCTGTTGTTTATCAGCTTGACTCTGGAGCCCTGAGAGCAGAGTGCTCAGTGCAGCCCAGAGCACGTGGTTATGCCGAGTACGTGCTGTGATCTGCTGATTCATGGACACATATATTTTGTGAAACTACCTACAGAGAATTTTTGAATGGGAACTCTTGAACAGCTAGTTACTGAGCATGGGAATGGTGTTGTAATTAGAGGGCAGGGTTGTGGGCGGAAGGGCTGGTTGATGTACCTGGATCTTCTAACAACAGCTTAGCCAGGAAGTAGTCCCCTGTCTGTTATGTGAGGACCCTACTTCACAACGAGGACACAAGTGTAAATGGTGTGCCACCTTTGTTGTGGTGGAGAGGAGCTGAAAAGGGACACAGACTATGTCCCCATCCTGTTCCTCAGCGCCACTGGTCACCACCCAGCTTCCCAGCCACTCAGACATCCCACTCCCTTATGAGGGATGCTCCTGACACACTGGCCACTGTCCAGCTCCTTTTCTTGGCCAAGTTTTCCCACAGTGTGTTCTTTCTGCCTCAAGTATCATTCACATCGACCACTAACCCTTCCTCACAGGACATCTTCCTTTGTTTCTTCCCTAACGCCTGACTTCTTTTATTCAGGCCTCATCTAGAAACTTATTTCCTCAGAGACTCAGATGCTGCTTCTAACTAGAAATCAGAAGTTAAATAGCACATACCTTTTAGTTCCTTATGCTCCTTGTCAGGTAGCTCCTTCTGTTCACTACTTCCTGTCTGTTGTCCTTCAGAGCAATCTGGCACCTTAATAATTATTTCAAGGCAGTTTCATGTATTTATTAAATCATAAGAAAGAAGGGATCAGCTCAGTCTCCTTACAGCACTGCTTGACGCATATAAAGATGTGTGTATCTACACACAATTGACTAGAGGGTGTGATGAGTAGTGTAAGGATGGGGATGTACAGAGGGCCTAAGGGGTATACCTTGTTGAATTAGGAGATGAGGAAAGGCTTTCCAAGTGGGCAGGAAGCTTGAGCTGATACTTAAAGAATAATTAGACTTTGCCCAGTGAGACGGTAAAGTATTGTCTCCAGAATCAGATTGATCCTAGAGGGCTTACAACTTTACCAGGTAACAGTTGCAAGTAGTCTTTCTAAGCTTCAGTTTCTTTATTTGTGTGTGTGTGTGTGTGTGTGTGTGTGTTTTCAGTCGCTTCAGCTGTGTCCAACTCTTTGTGACCCCATGGACTGTGTAGCCTGCCAGGCTCCTCTGTCCATAGAATTCTCCAGGCAAGAATACCCGAGTGGGTTGCCATGCCCTCCTCCACAGGGATCAAACCCTCATCTCCTATGTCTCCTGCATTGCAAGTAGGTTCTTTACCCACTGAGCCATCAGGGAAGCCCCTTTAATGGAGATAATATTTTTCATGCATTGAGTTGCTATGCAGCATATTTATATACAAATGCAAATAATAAAGTTATCTGAATCCAGATGTATTATAAAAGTTGGACGATGGAGTAGGAGGGTGATTCAGGGAAAGGAGTCAGCATAAACAAAGGCATGTAGGCACGAAACCCAATAATTTACAGGTTGCATGATTTTGGACTAGCTCTAAATGCAATAATGCAATGAAAAAGGAAACATGGAGCCAATAGACACAGCTTGCCAGATTTAACAATGTGCACTGTCTTATTTACCCTTTAGTTTTCTGTTTCACTTTGCATGCAATCACATTCAGCAGTAGTTTTGGGGGGATTGTATAGTCATTGATTCTCAGGTGTACAAGTACGTAAAAGCTTCCCTCAGTATGGGTTTATGTGGCTGACATAAAGAAAGTAAAGAAAGCTGTGAAGTAGGCTTTGAAAGTCATTTGAGAGGATGTGCTGAGGGGATGCGGGTGGCAACCTGTTAATTTTCTTCTGTGTCCCTGTAGTCCTGAGTGCTGTCCTGGAGCAGGCACAGATTTCTTACTGCTTCAGAGTAAATAACCAGTTCTTCCCTCTGTCCACCACCCCCCCGCCCCGCCCCCCATGCTTTAACCCTTATTCCAAGTCAAGAGAGGCCAAGGGAATTTTTCCTACATCAGTAGCCTGAAACTTCAAAGGTGAGGCCAATGAAAAGACTCTTCTCTGCTTATACAGGGGATGAGGCAATTGTCCCTCCCCTCTCACAAGAGTCTCTGGAAAGCATGCTGATGCTGAGTCCTAACTCCAGCTCTTCGGAATGTCATCAAGTTACTCAGGGAGGCATATAGAACCTTGCATGTGGATGTTTGCAATTTAGAGATGTTTCCAAAATCCTAAGTACCACTACTATTTGAGATGTAAATGCCCTGGTAGGTAACTTCACTAGTCATCCTGGGTTTTGGGGGGTGTAACTTAAAGGGCTAGTGTGTGCTGTGACCATTTGTCCATCTTGGGGAGATGAAAGAAGTTGTGTTACTCTTTTGGAGCAGAGAAATAAGCTCGACAAATGACCACAGATTTAATCCTCCTATCATGCGAAGAATGAAATGTTTTAAGGGAAGTGATGCAAATGTTTCCTTTGTGTCTTTTATATACATTTTCATGTCTCCGAAGACTAAGGCTTCTTGCATGAGCTCTGAAAACTCCAGGGAAGATTTGTGTCCCTACAAAGCCTTTTTGTCAACTTCACTAATAAAAGAGTCAGTTATCTCACCAGAAAAGTGTTTATTCAGGAATAGCCATCAGGATCGCCATTTGGAAAATACCATCTAGGGCTCCAGAGAGCAAAGCAGGGAGCTTGTTTTTATAGAGGGGAGGGGGCTTTCTGAGGGGCTCTTGTAGATGAAAGTTTACTGGTGGAGAGTAAGATTTCAGGGTGTGGCTTCTCATTGGCTGGCTGGGCTTGTTGCTGGGCAAGAAGAGGGTCTTCCTTCCTACAGCTGGGGTAGCTGAGTAGCAAAGTAGCAACCTTCCTCCTGTTGGAGGTCAGGGTAAGTCTCTTCCCATCTGGGGAAACTGATGAGTGGTAGGGACGAGAGTTCTCTTCTCGACTCTAGTCTTAGCCGAGGTTTCCTTCCATCTCACAGCAACAGTGCTAATATATATGAGCTGCAGGAAAGCTTTCTCTCTTAGAAAGTTTTAAAATCCAGGTTGTCCTAATGCATTTGTTTAAAAGTGAAATAGCATATACTTTGAATATGAATGCTCAGAATTCTTTTGTGAAATAAATCAAATAATTCCAAAATCATGGCTGATGCTATTTTAGTTATCATTAAAATTAAGTTGTCTCTTCCAGCGTCAGTTCATGCATTGATGCTTTTAACACCAAAAGTGGAGATTTTAAAGGTTATAGAACACAGAGAAATATTAAAAGGTTTTCCAGATTCTTTGTTTGCAAATATAAAGCCTAAATGTTATTTGAATATTAATCTCCTTGTTCTCAGAGGGGATTAAGTACTTCCCTAAAATTTCATACTAGTCCCTAGAAATTGCTGGTGTTAGTGCCTCTGTGTTGAGAGCCTGTGTTCTAGACAGTAGAAGCCTACAAAAAACAGATGAACAAAAAGAACATGTGGTTCTGTTTGTTTACATACAGAATTTTCCCTTTTACTTCAACATCAGCCAGTGTTTCAAAGCCTGTTTTTTCCTTCTTGTTCTCAAATAGAATATTTGTTTGATCATTAATATCTTACCAATTTATATTCATTTGTTTTTATAGTCAGTCACTCAGTCATGGCCAACTCTTTGAGACCCCATGGACTGAAGCATGCCAGGCTTCCCTGTCCTTTACCAACTCCCAGAAAAATTTGCTCAAACTCATGTCCATAGAGTCGGTGATGCCATACAACCATCTCATCCTCTGTCATCCCCTTCAACTCCTGCCTTCAATCTTTCCCAGCATCAGAGTCTTTTCCAATGAGTTGGCTCTTTGCATCAGGTGGCCAAAGTATTGGAGCTTCATCTTCAGCATCAGTCCTTCCACAGAATATTCAAGCTTGGTTTCCTTGCAGTCCAAGCGACTCTCAAGAGTCTTCTCTAGCACCACAATTTGAAAGCATCGATTCTTTGGTGCTCAGCCTTCTTTATGGTCCAACTGTCACATCCATACTTAACTACTGGAAAAACCATAGCTTTAACTACATGGACCTTTGTCAGAAAAGCGATGTCTCTGCTTTTTAGTACACTGTTTAGGTTTGTCATAGTTTTTCTTCCAAGGAGCAAGCATCTTTCAATTTCAAGGCTGCAGTCACCATCCACAGTGATTTTGGAGCCCAAGAAGATAAAGTTTGTCACTGTTTCCATTTTTCCCCTTCTGTTTTCCATAAAGTGATAGGACCAGGTGCCATGATCTTAGTTTTTATATAGAAAGTATATACCTGTGTATCTGAGACTGTGTCTCTTTGTCAGTCACTCTAGGGTTGTTTTTCTTTGGAAGGGGCAATAATTTAAGAAGATAAAAACCTATACTGGCATCACCTCCAACTTTCTTCTGTATTCTTTTAGATTGCAGTATTCCAAGTTCTATATCTTAATCTAGGTAGAGTATATTGCTGTTAACTTCATTTTTCTTTAACATCTCATATGGTATACCTATTCATTTATTCATATTAAATACCAGGTAAAACATGAGTGTCTATCATTTCATAGCTGTCCATAGATATTGATGTATTTCAACAGCTGGTTTTTAAGGTTATAAATGCTATTTAGACATTTTTTTTGTTCTTGCTAATTTCCTGCCCTCATTTTCTTAGAAAATGTTTTCCAGAGCTACAGAATTGCAGAAATAGTAATTTGTTTTCCGAAAGAGACTTCTATTCATGAACCAGTTTTTGTCTGTTTTAACTAGGAAGCAATACTTTTGATCTACACATCAAAGATGACTTTGAACAGCTTTCACAAAAGGAATCAAATGTAACTTCATGAATGCTTGGCATTTATAGTCATCTGGAAAGAGCTAATAAAAATAGTTTTCTAAAGCTGTCTGATGGTGTTAATGGCCCTTTACTGAGTTTAATCAAGCTTAAAGTTCAAGAGATGAAGGAAACACACGCTTTTTGCTATTGTCTATATTTGAAAGGGCATAGTGGTTTGAATTTCTTCTGATACATGTCCTTCATTCCCCAAGCCAAAAATGATAGCATTCCATGATAAAAAGCTAACAGTGCATTCACTCTGTCTTTAAACTGCTAAATATTAAATAGGCTATGCCACGTTCTCCTTTGGGGAAAAAAGAAAGTACAGTGATTCCAAGGAAAGAAAGTCTAGTAGTTTTGTGTTTTCCCACACTATCTGATGCAAAACAACTGCTAGGCAAACTCATACATTTGTTGGTGAATCTTATTGCACTGTGTTAACATTTTAAGTTTGTTATGCGACCTACCTTCTTTCATTTGTCTTTGGTGAAAAGATTTAAAAATCTACAAAAGTGAAAGGTAATATTTAAGCCTGAACCAAGTACACTGCGTCTTAGTTGTTGGCCTAACTGTGCAGCTGTTTCAAAGCTGACTGATGTAAGCACCCAAAGAGGAAGTGGAGATGTCGGCCAAGTGTGAACCTAACTTAGCTCTCATCACTTCTCTTCCAAAAAGCCATAAGTCCCTAGAAGAAAAATATTTTAGCACCTTGTATGATAGTAAAATGTTTTACATTTTAATACCCTGTACATATGAATTCATTGCCCATAGACCACTTTAGTCAGGAAGGAAGACATGTTGAATTGAGACAATTAATGGAAAACATGAATTTGTTGTAACTCTGTCATGCTGAGAGTTAAAAGTCAGTGTCTACATATGCGAAAACACTTACACAATTGCCCATTGTGTTTAATAGATATTAAGTGAGCCTCAGTCTGCATATGTGCATATTCACTGGCCTGTGTGCTAATATCCATGATGTACCTAAGTGCACCTGATCCTTCGGGTTGAAAGGAGTTTGCTGACTGCAGTGATGCTTACTGCACTGTCCGAAGCACCTTTTTGATTTCAAACTGTCACCCAGTTTCTTCTCCAGTTTTACTGAATCAGTTTGCAGGTCTCTTGGAGCATCATAAAATTTCAGTTTTAAAGGATGAAGACTTTACACTGATACTGAGGGCTGCAGAAATGCATTCCAAAATCAGTTCTAAACGTAGAATTTAAAGAATCTTAAAGAATAGCAGTTATTTTTATATTAAAAATGTGAAAGTGTGATTAATAAATCCAAAGGTATAAATTGAGGATATAACCTATGATTTAGGTGATATTGTAAAAGCTCAAACCAACATACACTTTTCAGTTCCCACCCACATTTTCTTTTCGATACTCCTCATCCTATTGTCAAAAAGATGAATGTTCAGTTATAATCTTAAAATAATGCAAACAGGTTCCCTATTCTAAATGAATTTTTTTTCATTTGGAAACATAAGGCAAACTAAATAATCTGAAAAATATTTTGTACAAAATTTTTTAAATATTCAGCTAAAATATAACAATTTTCAGGGTAAAACATAATTAAAAAAATAAGGTAAGCACCAAAGGAAAACTGAAAATCAGGGCTGTAACCAGAAAATGGCCTTTCAGCTGTCTCATAACGGAAGAGGATGTGGCTGAAGAAGGGCGCTGTTCTTGCTAATGAAGGTTTTGAGTTAAAAATACTGTGATTATGGAAAATTTTAAGCATATACAAAAATAAAGAAAATAGTATTATAAATAACCACATCTCTATCACTGTGCTTATGTATCACAAAATATGATTCACTTTTAACTTTTTTCATGTCCTGACACGCTTTTCTGGGCTATTTTGAAACAAAACAAAAAAGCAGCAAAAATATATTTTTACATATAAAGTTTATTTTATGAGGTATATATATAAACCTTTCTAAACAACTAGACCATCTTATTTGCCTCCTGAGAAACCTGTATGCAGGTCAAGAAGCAACATTTAAAACCAGAAATGGAAAAACAGACCAGTTCAAAATTGGGAAAGGAGTACATCAAGGCTGCATATTATCACCCTGCTTACTTAACTTATATGCAGAGTTCATTATGTGAAATGCCAGGCTGGATGAACCTCAAGCTGGAATCAAGATTGCCAGGAGAAATATCAACAACCTCAGAAACGCAGATGACACCACCCTAATGGCAGAAAGTGAAGAGGAACTAAAGAGTCTTTTGATGAAGGTGAAAGAGGAGAGTGAAAAAGCTGGCTTAAAACTCAACATTCAAAATATTAAGATCATGACATATGGTCCTATCACTTCATGGTAAATAGATGGTGAAAAAATGGAAAGAGTGAGAGGTTTTATTTTCCTGGGCTCCAAAATCACTGTGGATGGTGACTGCAGCCATGAAATTGAAAGAGGCTTGCTCCTTGGAAGAAAAGCTGTGGCAAACCTAGACAGCATATTAAAAAGCAGAGAAGTCACTTTGCTAACAAAGGTCCGTCTAGTCAAAGCTGTGGTTTCTCTGGTAGTCATGTGTGTATGTGAGTGCTGGACCATAAAGACTGAGCACTGAAGAATTGATGCTTTTGAACTGTGGTGCTGGAGAAGAATCTTGAGAGTCCTTTTGACTGCAAGGAGATCCAACCAGTCAATTCTAAAGTTAATCAACCCTGAATATACTTTGGAAGGACTGATGCTGAAGCTGAAGCTCCAATACTTTGGTCACCTGATGCACAGAGGTGACTCATTGGAAAAAACCATGATGTTGGGAAAGGTTGAGGGCAGGAGGAGAAGAGGGTGACAGAGGATGAAATGGTTGGGTGGCATCATTGACTCAATGGACATGAGTTTGAGCAAACTCTGGTAGATAGTGAAGGACAGGGAGGCCTAGGATGCTACAGTCCATGGGGTCTCAAGGAGTTGGATATTACTGAGTGACTGAACCTCTTCAATTGGGTAACTAGAAATTTAAAAAATGGACAATCAGCATATTATGTAATTAAGTAGAAAATCATGACATTGATAACGTTCTGTTATATTTTTTCATACATAATTTCCTACACATAATTTAATGTTAAATAAATATATCATTTTTTTCATTGAATTTTGCCTATATATTTATCCACTCTTTCATTATTAAAGAAGCAATTTCTGGAGCAAATATTTTTGTGGAAATACATATGTAGAATATAGTAAGTCATAGGGAAAATAAAAATAATTTAAATTCTTATTTGTTGTATTTAGTTATTTATTTTTGGTGCATTTAATTTATGTTTGACATTGCATTAGTTTCTAAGTCAGTGTCTTATTTCATCTGTATTGATTTCATGATAGTTAAAGTCATTATACAACTGTGTTTATACCATTTTTAGGACTGCATCTATATGCCATCTTTCCTGTATTTTCCACCTAAACAATTTCCAGTGGAAATCGCTTATCTTTCTTGTTTTTTCCCCTGATTTCTCCTGCAGCTTCTTCACTTACCTGGTGGACCTCAGCTTTATTCAGAATATGTTTTACCTTTCTGTATTCTACTCCATCATTCAGTTATGAATTCTATCTTGCATTCATGATCTTTCTGTATTTTTGAAAGGCATTTATTCCCTTTCTTCATCATAAAATAGAAAAATGATATCTTTATGCAACATTTATTATTATTTATTTCCTATCCTTAATTTGTTCTCTGGTTCCACTAACTCTATTGCTTGCTTTCTTTATTCCTTTCCACTTTGCATTTGCATTATTCTACTGACCTTTTTCTATTAGTGCTTTTTAAATTTAAAAAATATCAGTCCTGTACTTTTGCACATGTGCAAGCATGTGTGTTTATGTATTTTAGGTGGCTGCCTCTTGGTTAGTGGGGTTAAATATTAAACAAAAACTTTAGGGATTATCTGAATATCACTGTATAAATACCTAATCATAGACTAATAAAAATAAGAAAAACATTTAGAAATACATTTAGTTTCAGATCCACACAGATTCAGCCTCCATAATACAGTTTGGTTATGCATCATTGCTTCTAACTGTTGAGGCACAATGGTGTAGCAACTGCACATTTATTGCAATACATACCGAAGTCTAAGCTGCATTAAGAGGGCAGAAATGATGCTCTCAATTTACAGAACTGTTCTCTAAACTGAAATGACATATTTAGTTTTTTATGTTTATCAATATGGATTCCAACAGCTATGTTAGAGGAAGCCTCCGGTGAAGCTGATTTAGCCAGAATATGATGGAAAGGCTCTGGAGGAAGACTTCCCTCCACTCTCACCAGGATGTGTAAACGAGGCAGATATCAGTACTATTTAGCTGCCATGATTTTAAGTGTTTCAGTGAAAGGTTTCTTAATTGATAAATGCCCTTAGCAGAAAGGCTTGATTGCATGCTGATTTTGATTATGGGAAAACCCATTTCATTTACCGTTTTGTCTTAAATAAATAGCATTTTTCAAGATAAACAGTAAAAGCCATGAAAAAAAATCTACAAAACATAAATAGAGTTACAGATGTAGAACTAATGGCTATCAGGGGAAGGAGGGGAGAGATACACTGGAGTACTGGGAAAGCACTCCGCTAGGCCTGTGTGACAGTGGAGTACAGTTGAGTAATTTCCTCGTATGTATATGCATGCTCTTCCTGGGAATTCTGTCCAGGCAGTCAGCAGGGGCATTCCTAGGGCTTACCTCAATGTTCCTCATTTCCGTGGAACACTGACTTGATTGCCTGATGTCCATATTTTGAATACCAGTTTTTTATATATTCAGTTTTTCTTGATTTATGGAGATTAAATCCTATCTTTATTCTTTATCTTGGCCAACAGCCTAAGTCACGATGAATCTGAAAAGCCACTTTTTATTTGTACTATAGTTACTTCAGTGACTTGTATCTCTAAGGTATATCAGTCATATTTATAACACAAAAGCATAATGTATAGTGGTGTAATTATTATGTTCATGTTCTAGCAAGGTTATGCTCAAAATCCTTCAAGCTAGGATAGGCTTCAGCAGTCCATGAACAAAGAACTTCCAGGTGTACAAACCGAGTTTCGAAGAGGCAGAGTAACCAGAGATCAAATTGCCAACATTCACTGAATCATGGAAAAAACAAAGGAGTTTCAAAGAAACATCTACTTCTGCTTCATTGACTACACTAAAGCCTTTGTGTGTATCACAGCAAACTATGGAAAATTCTTAAAGAGACAGGAGTACCAGACCACCATGTTACCTGTCTCCTAAAAAACCTATGCACAGGTCAAGAAACAACAGTTAGAACTGGACATGGAACAACGGAGGGGTTCAAAATTGGAAAAGGAGTATGAGGCTGTATATTGTCACTCTGCTTATTTAATTTATACACAGAGTACATCTTGTGAAATGCTGGACTGGATGAAGCACAAGCTTGAATCAAGATTGCAGGGAGAAATATCAACAACCTCAGATATGCAGATATTATCACTGGGCTTCCCTGAAAGCTCAGTTGGTCAAGAATTTGCCTGCAATGCAGGAGACCCCGGTTCAATTCCTGGGTCTGGAAGATCCGCTGGAGAAGGGATAGGCTACCCACTCCAGTATTCTTGGGCTTCCCTGGTGGCTCCGCTGGTAAAGAATCTGCTTGCAATGTAGGAGACCTGGGTTTGATCCCTGGATTGGGAAGATCCCCTGGAGAAGGGAAAGGCTACCCATTCCAGTATTCTGGCTGGGAGAATTCCATGGACTGTATAGTCCATGGAGTTGCAAAGAGTCGGATGTGACTGAGCGACTTTCACACATATCACACACACCACTCTAATGGCAGAAAGTGAAGAGAAACGAAAAAGCCTCTTGATAAGAGTGAAAGAGGAAAATGAAAAAGCTGACTTGAAACTTAGCATTAAAAATACTAAGATCATGGCATCCAGTCCCACTACTTCATGGCAAATAGTAGGGGAAAAAGTGGAAACAGTGACAGATTTTATTTTCTTGGGCTCCAGAATTACTGCAGACAGTGACTGCATCCCCAAAATTAAAAAAAAAAAAACAAAAAAAAAAACATGTTTCCTTGGAAGGAAAGCTGTGACAAACCTAGACAGCATATTAAAAAGCAGAGACATCACTTTGCCAACAAAGGTCCATCTAGTCAAAGCAATGGTTGTTCCAGCAGTCATGTATGGATGTGAAGTAGGACAATAAAAAGGCTGAGTGCCAAAGAATTGATGCTTTCAAATTGTGGTGCTAGAGACTTTTGAGGGTCCCTTGGACTGCAAGGAGATCAAACCATCCATCCTAAAGGAAATCAGTCCTGAATATTCATTGGAAGGACTGATGCTGAAGCTGAAGCATCAACTTTGGCCACCTGTGCGAAGAGCCGACTCATTGGAAAAGACCCTGATGCTGGGAAAGTTTGGAGGCAAGAGAAGGGTGCGACAGAGGATGAGATGGCTACATAACATCACCGACTCAATGGACATGAATATGAACAAACTCTAGGAGATAATGAAGGACAGGGGAACCTGGCATGCTGCAGTCCATGTGGTTGGGAAGAGTCGAATATGACTTAGTGACTGAACAACAACAGCAATTCATTCCTGTTGTTCTTTGTTCCTTTTTTCCACGACTCTTTCTCTATCTTTTCTGGTGTTAAACATTTATGTGATTACAACTTTTCATTCTTAGAACATTAATTATACTTGTTTTAAATTTTATTTATTGTTGTAGAGCGCTCACAATATACATTTTCAACTAATTCAAATGTACTTCAAATAACTATTCCACTTCTCTGTTAGTGCAAGTAACTTATAAATTATTCCTAATTTATCCATCCATTTCTTGTATTATTTCTGTTATTCATTTCAAATATACATGAGCTATAGTCACCAAATACACTTTGCCATTATTTTTAACTCTCTTTTAGATCAATTAGGAATAAGAAAAATATTTTGCCTTCTCTTAACTTATATCTTTTCTAATCTTCATTCTGTGTGTCTGAGTTTCTGACCTATATCATTTTCCTTCTCTCTCAAGAACTTTCTCAGTATTTCTATGAGACAAGAATACCTGAAACAAAGTTCCTGGATTTTTGTTTGCCTGAGGAAGTCTTTATTCACATATCACTTTTGAAGAATAATTTTATAGATAAAGAAATCTTGGTGTTTTTGTTTACTTGCTTTTGTCAACATGTTAAATATTTAATTCCATTTTCTTCTTGCTTCCTTTTTTTTTTTTTTTTTTTTGGAGAGGAAAGTAGATGCAATTCTTGGCTTTGCTTCCAGATAGATAGGGCTTTTTCCTCCCTCTGGTTTGGTTCAGGACTTATCTTTATCTTTGATTCTTTATAGTTTTGCTATGACATATGAGGTGTTTGGTTTTTTATTTATCCATCTTGGTGTTCACTGAGCTTCCTGGATCTTTGGTTTGGTGTCTGATATTACTTTGGGCAGCTCTTAGTCATCATTTTCTCAGACCATTTTTCTTCTTTCTGTTCTCTTCTCATCCATTCATTGTACTTTTTGTAGTTAGTCATCCCATAGTTCTTGTATATTCAATCAATATTTCAGTCTTTTTTTTTCCACTTTTCTACTTTGAAAGTTTCTATTAACATATCCTCAAGCTCAGAGATTCTTCCCTTTGTTGTATTCAATCTACTAATGATCTTATCAAAAGCATTGTTTATTTCTGTTACAGTGCTTTTGCTCTTTATTCCTTCTTAGAATCTTTTCTCTCTTCTTACATTACCCATATATTTCTCCTTTTTGTCTACTTTTACCCATTAGAGCCTTTAACATAGTAATTATAATTGTTTTAAATTTCTGGTCTGCTAATTCCAACATCCCTGCCATGTTTATTTCTAATGCATTCTGTATATCTTAAAACTGTTGGTTTTGCTGTTGATAATGTCTTGCTATTTTTTTTTTGTTGAAATCCACTCATGATGTACAGAAGGAGTGTAAGAGACTGTAGTAAATTAACCTTCAGTAATGTGGTGGTGAGATCTGAGGGGAGGAGAGGGTTCTACCATCCTGTGGTTTCAGCATTAGTGAGCCCAGACCCCCAGGATGTGGCCTTCAACTGTGCTTCTCTGCAGCCCCTCCCTCATTCAGGTGGGGAAAGATGGTGGGAGGTCCCTGGACCTGAGTTCTTCCCTTCTCCTACCTGGAAAGTCAGAGGGAGCTGGAACTGGAAGTTCTACTTCTCCATGTGGGCTGGAGTCAGCAATTTCCCTTCACACAGGTTCCTTAGGCTTTGGAAAACATTAGGTTAGGTTCTGGTAAATTACTTTTCCTTGAATCTAGAGCTTCTTGAGAACAGAATGCTCCCATGCTTATATGTGTCACTGAATCCCTTTGCTGTGCACCTGAAATGAACACAACACTGGATCAACTCTACTCTGATAGAAAATAAAAATTAAATCAGAAAAGAGCAGGATGCTCTGGTGTATTTCAAAATAGCTACCTTCCCTGTCTCCTGCCAGAATCATAAGGGGATTTTCCTCCAGCGTTCGCTGTGAGAAACAGGTAGATTTCCTGGAAACAAATTCAGAAAATTGTGGACCCCACACCCAGGGTTTTCACCTCTCCAACTTGTCCTTGCTGCCCCTCCAGAGACTTGTCAGTTCTTGTTCAGGTTGTCCTGCCTTCTCCCAGCTCCCACACAGGTCTCTGCTCCTCCATGAGCTGTTTCCACTCCGGTGAGTGGAGACTCTGCACCCACCTGGCTCATCTGGGGCAGCAGTGTGTTCTACAACCCCTTGAGTTCTGGTGGATCTGAGAAGACTTGCTGATTTCTTCAGTTCAGCTTTCTTCTTGTTGCTGGTATAAAGTAATATAGGAGAAAGCATCTTTAGGGGAGTGAAACATGACTGAGGCATTGATGCAGTGGCAGCTGATGGGGCCACAACTGAGTCAAGAAAGGGTGTGAGATACAGGAGCTGACACAAGTGGACACAGACCTGATCCTCCCCGCATCATAGCAGGCAGAGTGTGTCAAAGAATTTTATAAGCTTACATATCGATTTATTAATAGTGAAAACCATTTCCTGTATGATTTTCTTTCATAACAATAAAATGTGTCTTACATAAATAGGGATTACTTGTAAACAATTGTTTAACAAGATTCCAAGAAAAGAGATACATTACACGGTTACTTGGCCTGTGTTTCTCTAGGTTTAAGAGAATAGCCAGAGGCTTATGTTGCAAAAAGATTATGTGGAAAACCAACATGAAAATAGAATCAGAAATAATGAAAGGAGAAATCTTTTAAAGAAATTTCCTGCTTGTTATTTTATTCTATTGTTTTTTAAAGGCAAGTGGTTAAATCAAAGGTGGAAGCCACGGGCGGGGGCGGAGGGGGGGTTGAGAATTTAAATAAAAAATATCTGAAAGAAAGTTTAGAATTGCATCAGGGACCAAGATATATGGATGTATAGTATATCTGGATTCAAGTGTCTGGCTAAGATAAAAATTCATTCATAATGGTCATCTATCTATCTGATTCAGGAGCTGAATTTTACTTTTAGGGTCATATATACAACTAAACTTTTAAAATATAGAAGTTTTAAAATTTCTGTAGTTTTAAAACCAAAGTGTTAAAATCATAAATCAAATGATGAATATGTTTTCCAACATTAAATTAAATCCCTATCATCAATATTCACTTTACTGAGATATCATTTAAGCAAAATGGTGGATCAGAAAGTTGTGTCTTAAGAAACACGTTTTAGATGTACAGTATTATAAAATTATCACATTATGGGGATTCATTTAGCTAATGAAAAAATTTCCATCAATTTTTAAGAGCTTATAAATGCATGTGTATATTTGTTTTAATATATCTATATTTTGATATTACATGTTATATCGTATATTATATATATCTATATCAACATTCAGAAAACTAATATCATGGCATCTGGTCCCATCACTTCATGGCAAATAGATGGGGAAACAGTGGAAACAGTGTCAGACTTTATTTTGGGGGGCTCCAAAATCACTGCAGATGGTGATTGCAGCCATGAAATTAAAAGACACTTACTCCTTGGAAGGAAAGTTATGACCAACCTAGATAGCATATTGAAAAGCAGAGACATTACTTTGCCAACAAAGGTCTGCTAGTCAAGGCTATGGTTTTTCCAGTGGTCATGTATGGATGTGAGAGTTTGACTGTGAAGAAAGCTGAGCGCCGAAGAATTGATGCTTTTGAACTGTGGTGTTAGAGAAGATTCTTGAGAGTCCCTTGGAGTGCAGGAAGATCCAACCAGTCCATCCTAAAAGAGATCAGTCCTGGGTGTTCATTGGAAGGACTGATGCTGAAGCTGAAAACTCCAATACTTTGGCCACCTGATGTGAAGAGTTGACTCATTGGAAAAGACCCTGATGCTGGGAGGGATTGGGGGCAGGAGGAGAAAGGGATGACAGAGTATGTGATGGCTGGATGGCATCACCGACCCAATGGACATGAGTTTGAGTAAATTCCGGGAGCTGGTGATGGACAGGGAGGCCTGGCGTGCTGTGATTCTTGGGGTCGCAAAGAGTCGGACACGACTGAGCGACTGAACTGAACTGATACCTCCCAGTACAGGCTTCCCAGGTGGCTCAATGGTAACCTTGAGGCAGGGAACCTCTGCCAATACAAGAGACTCAGGAGATGCAGTTTCGATCCATGGGTCAAGAAAATCATCTGAAGAAGGAAATGCCAACCCATTCCAGTATTCTTGCCTAGAGAAGTCCACGGACAGAAGCACCTGCCGGGCTACAGTCCATGGGACTGCAAAGAGTCAGACACAACTGAGTGACTAACACTTTCACAATGCAAGAAGAAAGAAGAAAACTGTAATAAAGAATCAGAAGTAAATGCTAGAAATGAAAAGCAGGGTAACAGAAATAAAGAATTCCTTTGATCGACTCAATTAAAAACAAAGAAGAGAGAAAGGAGGGCAAAAACGAAACAAACAAAAAAGGCAACAAAACAGGAACAAACACAGGCATGCCTCCTGCCTGCTGCACTGGGGCTCCCGACCGTGGAAAATGGACTTCTGCAAGAGTTTCACCAGTGTTTACACTGGTCCGTCTTGCTGGTCCATTGACTGCAAGTAGATTAAAACTAACACACTCTGTAAATCAGAGATGCTGTTTTTGTCTCTGCAGCTTCTCTGAAACTTAAAACACTTCCTGCTTCAAGGAGGTGTTCGATTTGTTTAACGAGTTTGATTACAGAGTAGATAGTACTCAATTTAGTGTGGAAATTACTTCACTTGTTCACAAAAGAATAGTATTTTACTCTTGAACTGAGATTTGATTTACCTCATTCAAATGTGGGAGAGGCATGAATGAAAGCAAAAAGATTGAAGTTGTCTGAGTTTTTATCACTTCAACTGTTTGTTGTTGTTTTTGTTTCCAGCTGAATAACAGTTTGGCAGCTTGATGCAAGGCGGTATAAATAGAGGCGGTCAGTCCCAAGCTTCCTTGGAGAAATTGGTCTCTTTCTCTCTCTCTCTCTCTCTCTCTCTCGTTTTAACTAGAGAAACATAAAACTGAGCATGCCTCCTAGCACATAGAGAAGAGATCCATATTGTTGAAAAAGGCAGTTAATGTGTTGGAGTTCAAACAAGGGACAAATAAGGATTAGAGGAACAATCACTAATACTTCTTCTCTGTTCCCTAAATGGGACTTTTTCTTCCCTGTCTGTCTAACCAGGCTTGAAGCTTAGTGAATATTTGCTGTATTCCTTTCTGTGCCAAATATTGGGCCAATCTGACATATTATTTATTCAACATTTATATTAGTTTATTCAACAAGCATTTATAAGAGTATCTACTGCTTGCTACTCCACTGAATACTGGAAGCTGGTAGATGCAGAAAATGAATTTAGGGGAGGATTGACACAAGCAATAAGCAAGAAAGTGCACAACTAGAGAGAAGACCTGACGATAGAGCAACCTAATCACTGCATTCTGTCCTCACACAAATGAGATTTACTGTGTTACAGGAAAACTAACATCAGTAAGTTAGCCTCAAGCACTGTGTTACCAGTTAGGAGGTGACAATTGTCATTTTTGCCTCATAAAGGTAATTGATATTGAGTCTGAATAACCCTCAGTACACAGCAAGATAATTGTCCTTGTAGAATAATAATAAAGTGAAAGTCACTCAGTCGTATCCGACTCTTTGCAACCCCATGGATTGTACAGTCTATGGAATTCTCCAGGCCAGAACACTGGAGTGGGTAGCCTTTCCCTTCTCCAGGGGATTTTCCCAACCCAGGGATCAAACCCAGGTCTCCCGCACTGCAGGTGGATTTTTTACCAGCTGAGCCACAAGGGAAGCCCAAGAATACCGGAGTGGGTAGCCTATTCCTTCCCCAGTGGATCTTCCTGACCCAGGAATTGAACTGGGGTCTCTTGCATTGCAGGCAGATTCTTTACCAACTGAGCTATCAATAATAAGCTACATATAAATAAAGTTAGCTTCTCATTCACTTTCAGAGATGCTGCTGCTGCTGCTTAGTCACTTCAGTCGTGTTCGACTCTGTGTGATTCCATGGACTGCAGCCGCCAGGCTCCTCTGTCCATGGGATTTTCCAGGCAAGAATACTGGAGTGGGTTGCCATTTCCTTCAGAGATGCTAGAAAACAGTAAAATAACTGATCATTTTCCAAAAAATACGTTTTGCACAACTGCCCATTTCTATATTCTCAGATTAAACATACTGTCCCAAATATTGTGTTTTTTCAACCTCCCTTCACCCTTATAGTCTAGGTCATAAAGCAGCATAATCACTATTTGTATAGTAGTGATTTTGTCATTACATGCAAAATGACAATAAATACATAACTTGTTTTTGTTACACAGAATATATAGGCAGCTATAAAAGGCTTTACTTTTTTTCTTCTGCTCACTTCAGTTCTGCATGAAGGAGTTTAAAAGCTTCCAGAATAATATTAATGCCATGTACCCTTTTAACATCACAGACTGCCACCTACTGGAAGATAAAGTAAACATGTATTAGACAACTGTGAAAACATGCAATATTCACATTATCACACACACACACATTCGATAGAAGGAAACATCAGTATGCTTTATGTGAGTAGTAACTGTCTGGCTTATTTCTATACTATGTTGTAAAGACATTTTCATGGATTCAGTTCAGTTCAGTTCAGTTCAGTTGCTCAGTTGTGTCTGACTCTTTGCGACCCCATGAATCACAGCATGCCAGGCCTACCTGTCTCCCTGTCCATCACCAACTCCTGGAGTTCATTCAGAGTCACATCCACTGAGTCAGTGATGCCATCCAGCCATCTCATCCTCGATCGTCCCCTTCTCCTCCTGCCCCCAATCCCTCCTAGCATCAAAGTCTTCTCCAATGAGTCAACTCTTTGCATGAGGTGGCCAAAGTACTGGAGTTTCAGCTTTAGCATCATTCCTTCCAAAGAAATCCCAGGGCTGATCTCCTTCAGAATGGACTGTTTGGATCTCCTTGCAGTCCAAGGGACTCTCAAGAGTCTTCTCCAACACCACAGTTCAAAAGCATCAATTTTTCGGCGCTCAGCCTTCTTCACAGTCCAACTCTCACATCCATACATGACTACTGGAAAAACCATAGCCTTGACTAGACGGACCTTAGTCGGCAAAGTAATGTCTCTGCTTTTGAATATGCTATCTAGGTTTAATGGATTACCAGAAACTAATTTACTCTATGCATTGCAAAAAATAGTGCTAAAATGTAAATCAGTAGGAAGATCTGTTTTGCTAAGGTAGACAAGCTAGAAATATATTTATTTTTTAAATTAATTTATTTATTTTAATTGGAGGCTAATTACTTTTACAATATGGTAGTGGTTTTTGCCATACATTGACAAGAATCAGCCATTGGTGCCAATGTGTCCCCCATCCTGAACCCCTCTCCCATCTCCCTCCCCAACCTCTCCCTCAGGGTTGTCCCAGTGCACCAGCTTTGAGAATCCTGTTTCATGCACTGAACTTGGACTGGTGATCTACACTTATGATAAAATACATGTTTCTTTGCTATTCTCTCAAATCATCCCCTCCCTCACTCACAGAGTCCAAAAGTCTGTGCTTTATATCTGTGTCTCTTTTGCTGTCTCACATATAGATAGTGCCATTGTTACCATCTTTCTAAATTCCATATATATGCATTAATATACTGTATTGGTGTTTTTCTTTCTGAATTACTTCACTCTGTATAATAGGCTCCAGTTTTATCCACCTCATTAGTACTGATTCAAATGTGTTATTTTAAATGGCTGAGTAATATTCCATTGTGTATATGTACCACAGCTTTCTTATCCATTTGTCTGCTGATGGACATCTAGGTTGATTTTGTGTCCTAGCTATTCTAAACAGTGCTGTGATGAACATTGGGGTACACATGTCTCTTTCAGTTCTGGTTTCCTCTGTGTGTGTGCCCAGCAGTGGGATTGCTGGGTCATATGGCAGTTCTATTTACAGTTTTTAAAGGAATCTCCATACTGTTCTCCTTAGTGACTACACTAGTTTGCATTCCCACCAACAGTGTAAGAGGGTTTCCTTTTCTCCACACCCTCTCCACCATTTATTGTTTGTAGACTTTTTGATAGCAGCCATTTTGACCAGCATGAGATGGTATCTCATTGTGGTTTTGATCTGCATTCCTCTGATAATGAATGATGAAAACACATCTTTTCATGTGTTTGTTAGCCATCTGTATGTCTTCTTTGGAGAAATTTCTGTTTAGTTCTTTGGCCCAATTTTTGGTTGGGTCATTTGTTTTTCTGGTATTGAGCTGCATGAGCTGCTTGCATATTTTTGAGATTAATTCTTTGTCAGTTGCTTTGTTTGCTATTATTTTCTCCCATTCTGAAGGCTGTCTTTTCACCTTACTTATAGTCTCCTTCATTGTGCAAAAGCTTTTAAGCTTAATTAGGCCCCATTTGTTTACTTTTGCTTTTATTTCCATTACTCTGGGAGGTGGGTCATAAAGGATCCTGCTGTTATTTATGTCAGAGAGTGTTTTGCCTATGTTTTTCTCTAAGAGTTTTATAGTTTCTGATCTTACATTTAGATCTTTAACCAATTTTGAGTTTATTTTTGTGTATGGTGTTAGAAAGTGTTCTAGTTTCATTCTTTTAGAGGTGGTTGACCAGTTTTCCCAGCACCACTTGGTAAAGAGATTATCTTTTCTCCATTTCATAGTATTGCCTCCTTTGTCAAAGATAAGGGGTCCATAGGTGTGTGGATTTATCTCTGAGCCTTCTATTTTGTTCCATTGATCTATATTTCTTTGTGCCAGTACCATACTCTTTTGATGACTGTAGCTTTGTAGTATAGTCTAAAGTCAGGTGGGTTGACTCCTCCAGTTCCATTCTTCTTTTTGTATTTCCATACAAACTGTGAAATTATTTGTTCTAGTTCTGTGTAACCTGATAGAGATTGCATTGAGTCTGTAGATTGCTTTGGTTAGTATTCATTTTCACTATATTGATTCTTCCGATACATAAACATAGTATATTTATCCAGCTATTTGTGTCATCTTTGATTTATTTCATCAGTGTTTTATAGTTTTCTATATATAGGTCTTTTGTTTCTTTAGGTAGATTTATTCCTAAGTATATTATTCTTTTCACCACAATGGTGAATGGAATAGTTTCCTTAATTTCTCTTTCTGTTTTCTCATTGGTAGTGTATAAGAATGCAAGGGATTTCTCTGTGTTAATTTTATATGCTGCAATTTTACTACATTCATTGCTTAGCTCTAGTAACTTTCTGGTGGTGTCTTTACGGTTTTCTATGTAGAGGATCATGTCATCTGCAAACAGTGAGAGTTTTGCGTCTTCTTTTCCAATCTGAATTCCTTTTATTTCTTTTTCTTCTCTGATTGCTGTGGCTAAAACTTCCAAAACTATGTTGAATAGTAGTGGTGAGAGGGGGCACCTTTTTCTTGTTCCTGACTTTAGGGGGAATGCTTTCAAATTTTCTCCATTGAGGATGATGTTTGCTGTGGGTTTATCATATATGGCTTTTATTATGTTGAGGTATGATCCTTCTATGCCTGCTTTCTGGAGAGTTTTTATCATAAATCGATGTTGAATTTTGTCAAAGGCTTTCTCTGCATCTATATTTAGAAAGAGGTGTTTTGACTCCAAAACTTCTAGAACATCCTTTGGTTTAATCTGCTTTCCATCATGTCACATTCTAAGTTGTCTGAAATCCCTCACCTATGTTCCCCAAACAAAGCAAGCCATCCAAGCTGGGAGACAAACCAAAGAAACACACAGTTGTTATTGGTGAAAAACGTCTGTACAAATGAGTTAAAAGTGACTTTGAAAAAACAAATGCTCACTCATGGTGACGTTTAGATAAACTTATCCTGTTTAATTTGGCTAGATAGACCTAAACCTAGTATGTACTTAGTTGCTCAGTTATGTCCGACTCCTCGTGACCCCATGGACGGTAGCCCACCAGGCTCCTCTGTCCGTGGGGATTCTCTAGGCAAGAATACTGGAGTGGGTAGCCTTTCTCTTCTCCAGGGGATCTTCCCAACCCAGGGATCGAACCCAGGTCTCCCACATTGCAGCCAGATTCTTTACTGCCTGAGCCACCAGGGAAGCAAAAAAAAAAACTAGTATAATAATCAATTATAGAAAAAGCATTATTGTGTTGTTTGTTACTGATGTAAAAACACATCTGCTTTCCCCCAGTCTGTCATCTGCTCTTAAAAAACTGGAAATGAACTCTGGGCCTTGCATAAAAAAGGACTTTCCATTTAAAAAAAAAAATCAGAGAAGACGATGGCACCCCACTCCAGTACTCTTGCCTGGAAAATCCTATGGATGGAGGAGCCTGGTGGGCTGCAGTCCATGGGGTCACAAAGAGTCCGACACGACTGAGCGACTTCCCTTTCCATAAAAATTAAACGTAAAACAGGCTTTATGCATTGTATTTAAATCTGTGTCCTTATGTCTTTCTTTTGTCCATGGAAGTCAGTAAAAACTGGTAAAAGTGGTGAGACCCACAGGGGCAACAGGAAGATGACATTCACACTCAGCTGACAGGTTACCTGGCTGTGGCCACACTTCACTCTGACCACACAGCCCCAGGATCTGGGAGGATGCTGCTCCATGCAGCCCGCAGGAGAGGCAGGGGGCGCACAGGACCTAGAGAACCTGCACTGAGTTTCCTCTCATTGGCACAGACTGGACGGCTTCTCAGCCACCCTGGAAGGTCAGATCACGCGGGTCTCTTATCAGTGAAGTTTGGGTGTGTTAAGTTCCAGGCAGCCCCTCTCTAGAGAAGTGGTGCAAACCCATCATGGAAGGACAGCATTTTTTACTGCAACACATGACCCCCGTACTTATAAACAAAATCGACTCAATTGTAGTTTAACGATACATTTGTATTCTCATTGCTTGAGTTGGTCTTCATGTAGTGATGAGCTCATTATGTTTACACAGTCCCAGACTTTCTGGTGTCTTCAAGATCTAGTATTTGTTAGTTTGTGACTCCATGACCGTCTGTAACAAGTATAAACATATCACTAGAAGAGAAGGCATAATTTTTACTCACATGTATATATAGCCTTATATATTGATAGTTAGTTATATGAATCAACTAGGTCAAATTAACTTTTACTATTTGCTAAACCTGGAAAAGAAGACAAACCAATCTCACTTTTATCTGGTGCCCTGATGCTCTGTCTGTATATTCTCCCTAGACTAGGCTCAAGACTCCCACTTTGCCATTGAAGATGCTACTTTAATCTCTGATATTTGCTCTACCCATATTTATAGTGGATTGCTTTGTATTATGTTTCTCTCCTCAAGGACTGTTAACATATTAATGTTTCTGAACAAAATATTTTCCAATATATTGTACCATGTAATTCATTGCAGTCGTGTGTAACGAGAAGTAGGCAGAGCAGACCTTGTTACCCCACATGAGATGTGGGAATGGAAGAGGTACAATGCTCACCTCAGAGCTCACTTCAGATGGAAGGGGAAACTGAGGCTGAAATCCCCCCGTGTGCATGTCCAGACAGGCTTACAGCCAGATGGTGGGGCGCTCAGGAGTTCTGGCAATTCAGAGCTGGAAAAGGACTGATGTGTCCTCTGGTCTAATCTGCCCTTTCAGAGCTGGAGCAAGCGGGCTCCAGAGAAGCTGAGTGATCTGCCCGGAGCTCCTGACAAATCCATCAGCATGATGGCTCTGGATTAAGTCAAATCCTTCTTCAGGCAAAACTGCCTGGATTTTATTTCCAGGAAACAAAATGGAGATCAAACCCAGAAAGCCAACAAACACACACATCACACGAAATGTTGTTACTGAAATGTTCCTGCCTTGGCTTTAGACGAGTCAGAGGGCTCACGCTCGGTTAGACCTGAAGTAACTTGAGCTTCTGGTGAGCGAAGATTGTCCGGGCCTCCCCTGGAAGGTGGGGAACACAGACCCGGATGCCATCAGTGCCAGGTCTCCCCTGGAAGGTGGGGAACACAGACCTGGATGCCATCAGCGCTGAGCAATAAGTCATGTGGCCTATTAATCAGAGAGTCATTTGTGAGCCAGCTGCTACAAGGACAACCTGTGTCAGCACCAGGATTTCTATGTCAAAAGGGTTATGAAATGGCATCTTAAGGATAGAACAATGAGTTATTTCCAAAAGAATAGCCAGAGTCATGGATATAGAATTGCAAATAACAGTTGATTTACTTTATAAAAATAAAATTTTAAACGATTACTAAATCTAAAGAAAATAAAGCAAATTATTTCTACAGGAACTAATACTGCATTGGATTTTTAATGAATAAATGAAAATAGAAAACAAATAGCCAAGTAGATCAGATTTAAAAAATACTTTCTTTTACTATATTTTACTTGCAGTTTCATAAAAATTACTTTCTTGCTGTTATTTAGTTGCTCAGGCATGTCCGACTCTTTGCGACCCCATGGACTGTAACCTGCTAGGCTTCTCTGTCTGTGGGATTCCCTAGGCAATAACACTGGAGTGGGTTGCCACGCCCTCCACCAGGGGATCTTCCAGATCCAGGTATCAAACCTGTGTCTCTTATGTTGTATGACAGATTGCCACAAACTCAGTGGCTTAAGCAGCGTGTGTTACTTCCCAGTCTGTGTGTGGGAGGTATCCAGTCTTGACTTTTAGGGACCCCTTTTTTAGAGCTTTCCACTCCGGGAGTTGGTGATGGATAGGGAGGCCTGGTGTGCTGCAATTCATGGGGTCGCAAAGAGTCGGACATGACTGAGCGACTGAACTGAACTGAACTGAACTGAAAGCAACAATCGAGGTGCTGGCCACTTGCACCCTTTCTGGAGCTGGGCCCTGTTCCCAGCTCATGAGCTGTTGAGAACTTAATTCCCTACAGGGCCCTGAGGTTTCCATTTTCTTTCCAGCAAGAAAGAGCAGAGTTCAAGGTGCAACCAGCACAGAGGGACGTGAGCCCCATTGTGTCCAGTCAGAATATGACTCTGATGCACTCAGTTTCTGGAAAGTTCAGGGGTGTGGGGGATGCACTGGGATATGAGGGTCGAATGTCCTTTAACATAAGAAAGCCCGCCACTTTTGAGTAGTGTGTATCTCTTCCAACTGGTGACCCGAGATCCGGAACACAGGAAAGGAAAATTTAAGAGCATTTGCTTACTGTGTTTGTTTACTTTCAACACCTGCAGTGTGTCCCTGAAATCATACTGCCTCACAGAATTTTAGTCGAAATATTTCATTTAATCAATGAAGGGACAGAAAAATATAAGCCAAAGGGCTGGTTAGTAAAAGATTTCAGAATGGGAGAACGTTGACCTTCTCATATTTATTCATTGCTTTTCTTATTTCTTAAGTTGCCAATTTTAATCTAAATTATATGTGTGCATGTCTAGTTGGTGATGATTAGGGTCAGATGTTACCTACTGAATGGAGGAAGCTGAGCTCATTTTTATTATTTTCTCATGCTGCCAACTACTGCCCATGTTTGAAATTATATTCGTATTTTTGGATTAAATGGAGCCTTCTGTATATACTCGTTTGCTTTACTTGAGAAAGAATACACCAAAGATGAAATCTGTGAGCCTTTAAAGGTCTAAAATGTTTGTGTTCTCCACTAACATTTGAGGGTAGTTTGAAGTACATCTTGCCCAGAGCTTTGAGGACATCTGTCCATCCTCTTGCCTCATGGAGTGCTGTAGAGGAGAAGTCTGACCCCCAAGGGTTTCCAGTCCATTGAACAATCAGCTGCGGGGCTTGCCCTCAGTCTCTAGGCTCCTGCCCTGTAAAATAAGGAGGGTTTTATTCTAGAGCAGCTGCATCCTCATTTTTAGCTTTCATTTTCACAAAGGTACATTTAATATATTCATTGAAAACCTGGTGATTATCTTCCTGGTGTTAATCCCAGCCATTAGGCTGACTTGATCCCAGGCTTCAGGTGTGTCTGCTCATTCTGAGGTTCACTTCACAGACCGTCCAGTCCCACCCAGCATGAACCAGAGGATGGTCCACTCAGGGTCCCTGCTGGAGAAGCCAATCAGAGCTCTCAGTTAAACTGCCTCGAGAGGAGACAAAGTGCACGTACTGCGGCAGGCTTGACTACCACTCTGACGTGATGCTTTCTCAGAGCAGCCAGCATATCGTGTTCTAAAGCTGGCTCAGAACTGTATCCCAGAGTAATATGAATGTGCCCTGCATTTGGGAGTGATCGCTACTCCTCCCATTACCAAGGGGAAGAGATCTTCTATTACATTAACATCGTTGTCTGTGCAAAAACTGACCAAAAGGAAACTGACAAGCCCTGACACTGAAGCAGGTTCTCTGCCTTTGTTTCTCGGTTATGTTTCCCTGTGTTTCCAGTGGTCTTCTCTGGGCACCTAGGATATTTTCCAGTTCTTTAATAACTGCTTAGCAACATGATTTGAAGAAATATCAAGCAATTTAATCTCATGTTACTTACAAAATGACTAACTAGACTTAATAAGAGAAAACCATACAATGAACTCGACAGCCAATTATCAATAATTGCTGGGTTGTGGGAGCCACTGTGTCCCTGCAGGTGCCTGGAGGCTGGTCTTTGTGTGTAATTAGAAGGTGTTCTTGTTTCCTTGTTTTATGTTGTCTTAAGTACTTGCTCATTCCTTTAAAGTCCAGACCCCAGCTGATATGTACAAGTGTTTTCCAGCCATCCTGACATGACATGAGGTCTCCTTCAAGTACTTGTCAGGTGCCCACCAGGCGGCAGGGCAGGCTTTACCTGTGCTGGGTGTGGAGATACTATGCCAAGTATGAAGGTGAGCAGGGAGCCTCCTTTAGGGGCTGTGGGCTAGTGTCAAAAGACCTTGGACTTCATAGAGACAAAAAATAGAGAAACCTTAGTGCTGCCCCAGGAGCGGTGCTGCTGCCATTTCCACTTTGCTTGGGGGAGGCTCACACTTTGGTGTTTGCTCCATATTCACTAGCATAAGTTTTGTTTTGTTTTCAACCTTAATTAGCTGATGGAGGATAAAAGCAAAAGTCAAGACTGTTTATCTGCACATGTCCTCAGGAAACCCTGAAAGACAGGAGCAGGGAACCAGCTCCATGTCTGTGTTGGGCACAGAGAGAGAGAGAATAGAATAAAGCCAGGTGGGCGGTTCAGACCCCATTTCACATTTTAGGATTTCTGATGAGCTTTGCAATCACCTAGGCCCTGGGAAACATCGAGTCAACAATACCACATTCAACTTTCCTAACTTCTTTCTTTTAAGAAATCTCTTCACGTTGCAACTAGAGATAAGCCAGGGTTTTAGGTGTGATAGCATGCAAAACAAGCAGGTTGGGGACCACTGAAATGCCAGCAGTGTTTCTGTGGATGATTCTGTGGAAAACTGAAATCACTCTAAATTACCAGCATTGCCACTGGAGGATGGAAAGGGTGGTTTATTCCAGCAGTGTTGGGTTAATGCCTGTTATGTTTCACAGATTTGGAATTCAGTGTATAAATTAGAAAAATTAACATCTATGCAAATGCAGTACTGTTTTTTTAAGCCTTGATTAATTTATTCAAGTTCAAACCCTCAAGTGTGACAGTAGAACTTTTCCCTGCCAGACGGTTTATTTCCTATTATTGCATGTGAATTTGCACACAGGTGGACCCTCTTCTGCCTCTCAGGGTTTAGGAGCTTTGGGTACCATCGATAGACATATCCCAGCATGGCGCTGCCAAGTCATAATCACGACCATTTCTGCCTTCTTGTTGCAGAAATGTTTCCCTTTTGCTTCTGCTGTCATAACTGAAACCATTGGCTGGCTCTCTCCCTGGTACATGAACATCAAGGTTTCCCCAGACAGACATGCCTCTCATGCTGTTTCCTGCTCAGCCTTCATCTGAGTTCCCTGCCTTGGTTCATGGGGTCAGCCCTGCTGGCCGGGGGCTCCAGGTATCTGACTTAACTACTCTAGACTCTAGCCCGTGGCTGACACGTGGACAGGCCTGGCTGTTATGCTGCTCTGTGAATCTTACTTTCTGGGTCTGCATGATGTGAACTGCCGCTGTTTCAGTGGTCCCCAGCTTGCTTGTTTTGCCTGTTTTCACACATGAAACCCTGGCTTTTCTCCAGTTTTTGCATCTCTGTTTTCCTTGTTGTCCTCAATGTGATGTTTTTCAAGAAAGTTTGCTTTGAGCTAATCTTTGCATCCATGATAGCTGCAATGTTACCCAATCTCAGAGTGATTTTGTGAATCTATCTAAAATACGACACAAATGTCTAAATGAAATATGAAAACAAATGTGTTTTAAATTAAATGTGTGAAAAAAAGCACAGAGTGGTCTGTCAACTTCTCCTAAACACTTTAAAAAATATCTTTCAGCATCAGGGGAGTAAAATTTAAGGTAGAAAGTTTCAGGATTCAAGATTAAAAATATTATTTTGAAGTATTTTTCTAGTTTTTCTCTTCTTTCTATTGACTTCTTTCAATCTTTGGTCTGATTTTAAACCTCTGGTCTTTCATTGTTTTACTTCTGCTTCTTCCACTATGACGCTTTTCTTTCTCTTTCTACATGAATTTGTTATGTATTTTTCTGTCTACATTTGTGCTCATTTAATTCACTGAATGGTCATCAAAAAAAATAAAGCCAGACAATTTTCCTAGAAATATAAGTTTTTGTGTAGAAGAGATGTTAGGATGAATTAACAATAATTCTAAGTCTCAATGAATATGATAATCAACAGCAGTTACTGACTAGAGTTTACTATTCACACAGAATGCTCAACACCCTTACACAGATAAGATAGATCATCGTTACTCAGATCTTTCAGGGATCCCCCATCACACTAAATAGGGCTGCAAACTCGGCAGTGACTTATCCCTATACACACATATACATATATTTATCCATATACACATATAATTACATATATAATATAAAATTACATATATATATACACCTAAATGTGTATATGCATATATTTATCCATATACACGTATAATTACATATATATAATCCCAAACACTTGCATTGCTTAGCATCCACTTGGTGATCCAGCTATCAACATCTGGCAGATCACTTTTTTCTTTCTTTTTTTCTCTTGGAGAAAAGTCCACATCAGTCTCATTATATTTTTTCTGTAGACCCTTGAGGTGTCTTGGAAGCACCTCTCTCGGGGCAGGAGCAGGGGGTGATCTGGTGAAGGGAAACTCTGCCTCTGACCCTCCCCAGTGTGTCCACACTTGGATTCTTTTCCCTCCAGCGAGCTGCTGGAAATTTCTCCACTGGACTCCCAGATTTCCAAAAGGGGTGCTCATTCCCAGGTGGTTGTCTGTCAGACTAGGTGTTCTTCCAGGGAAAGATGGTAGAAGCTCCTCTTCTGTCATCGTTATGGAGTCGTCCAGCCTACTGGATTGTGAGCCAGGCTTTGCTTTCTGAGGGGAGAGTGGGATACCAGAGCTAAGACTATGCGGAGCTGTATTCCATGGGCCTCTTCAAGTTGCTCAGTGCATGATGATACATTCCTGTTTAGGGCATTTGGACCTAATCTAAGCAGAAGTGGGACACATTCTTATTTGCTTTCATTACCATGTAAGACATAGGTCAGACTTCCCAAATGGTGCTAGTGGTAAAGAATCTGCCTACCAACGCAGGATGTATGAGAGACGTGGGTTCAATTCATGGGTCCATAAGATCCCCTGGAGGAGGCATGGCAACCCACTTCAGTATTCTTGCCTGGACAATCCCAAGGACAAAGGAGCCTGGTGGGCCACAGTCCATGGGGTCACAAAGAGTCAGACACGACTAAGTGACCTGAAGACAGCGGCATGCACGCACACAAGGCATACATAGTTCATTCTCATCAGCACTGTTAGGTGGCTACTGTGTGTTGGGTGGTGGGGCCCTAATCACCTCTTACATGCTCCAAACTCCCCAGTCACTGGAGGTATGGAGATCATCAACCTAAGATTAAAGTGGAACAAATAAGATTGCCGGGAGAAATATCAATCACCTCAGATATGCAGATGACACCACCCTTATGGCAGAAAGTGAAGAGGAACTCAAAAGCCTCTTGATAAAAGTGAAAGTGGAGAGTGAAAAAGTTGGCTTAAAGTTCAACATTCAGCAAACAAAGATCATGGCATCTGGTCCCATCACTTCATGGGAAATAGATGGGGAAAGAGTGGAAACAGTGTCAGACTTTATTTTTGGTGGCTCAAAAATCACTGCAGATGGTGATTGCAGCCATGAAATTCAAAGACACTTACTCCTTGGAAGGAAAAGTTATGACCAACCTAGATAGCATATTAAAAAACAAAGACATTACTTTGCCAACAAAGGTCCGTCTAGTCAAGGCTATGGTTTTTCCAGTGGTCATGTATGGATGTGAGAGTTGGACTGTGAAGAAAGCTGAGTGCTGAAGAATTGATGCTTTTGAACTGTGGTGTTGGAAAAGACTCTTGAGAGTCCCTTGGACTGCAAGGAGATCCAACCAGTCCATTCTGAGATCAGCCCTGGGATTTCTTTGGAGGGAATGATGCTGAAGCTGAAACTCCAGAACTTTGGCCACCTCATGCGAAGAGTTGACTCATTGGAAAAGACTCTGATGCTAGGTAGGAGAAGGGGACGACAGAGGATGAGATAGCTGGATGGCATCACTGACTCAATGGATGTGAGTCTGAGTGAACTCCGGGAGTTGGTGATGGACAGGGAGGCTTGGAGTGCTGCAATTCATGCAGTGGCAAAGAGTCGGACACGACTGAGCAACTGAACTGAACTGAACTGAATGAAGCTTAGAGAACTTGAACAATTAGAGGGTTTCTCATAGACAGCAAGTGAGTGGCCTGAATTCAAACCTAGATCTTCTTTACTACAAAGTAAATATTTCCTTTCAAATACTATATTTCTACTTTGTCTTTCCAGCTATGAATGTGACATGTGTCTTCTATTTCATGGAAAGTTAACACTCTGCTTCAGTAAAAGTTTAAGCCAAGGAAGGAGAAAGAACTCACCTGGGTTAATAATAGTTGTTGTTGTTGTTCAGTCTCTCCATTGTATCTGACTTTGCGACCCCATGGACTGCAGCCCCCAAATCTCCTCTGCCCATGGGTTTCTCCAGGTGAGAATATGGGAGTGGGTTGCCATGTCCTTCTCCAGATGGTGATCAAATATTCTCTGCTCTATATCTAAACCTCTGGCCGTGAGTTGCTGTGGGTGGCAGTGTGGGCTCCAGACATTGTGAGGCCACCCCTCAGCTACTCGGCTCAGTCCTCACAGGAGAAGAAACCATCTGCCCTCCTGGTCAAGCCACTGGTTTGTGGCATTTTTAAATAACCATGCACACTCCTAATCAATATAGAAAGGAGAGTAATGCATATACAGAGTCGCCCCAAAGATGTCCACCCCTGAATGATCTAAAGGTTCTCTAAAAATCAAACCTAAGTGAATGCAAGTGTCATTTTTACTCTTATTGTTTTAACCAGGAGGAGAGGGAGTTAATTTCCAATTGATCAAAGCATCACCATGTGAAGAAGATATGAAAGTGTGTACAGAGAGCGTGTGCCGGGCTTGAGTTTGGGGTACACAGAAAGATGGCAAATAAATTTTGCATATTTTATTATTTAGCCTTGGGCAAGTTCTATACATAGTAACATTTTTCCATTCAGTAAACTGAACTGTCATGGTAAGCAAAGTGTTACAGAGACTTTTTTTATATGCACTGACTGAAACATTCTGGAAATTATTTAAATAATTTAAATCCAAATGTGTTTGCACCGATGCTTTCCGTTCAGTCTTATGTAACCACCTGTTCAGGTCTCCACCTGAGCATGTCCCCACGTGTATGCAAGTGGGGAAGGGCCTTGTCTTCATCTTGTCAACCCTGTGACAAATGAATCATTCTGAGAGAAGTAGTATTTCCATAGAGAGCAGCATGCATCTGCCCCCCTGGTTTGGTTATAAAGATGAGGTTTAATCAACAGGAAGTGGTGCTGTTGTCAGCATAATTAACAAGAGTCATTTCAGCTAACCCTGGAGTGTTAGATTTAATTGCAGAAGGCCAGCCCTTCGAGCAGAGGCCAGGTCTGAGACCTGGGGCATATAGGTGGCACTCTGGGGGCACTTGGGAATGTTCACTCCTCTCCCACTACTCATGGCCTGGGATGACAGACTGGCACTGTTCCTTGGGTCATACCCGTAATAATGGTAAAAACAGGTTTTCTGAGGCCAGGACTTTCCCATGTTGTGTAGCTTATCTCAGAACTGGTTACAGGATTCCAAGTCGATCAAGAATGGGGGGGAAGAGGGGGCGGTCACATTTACACACTGTGATTCTATAAACATCAAAGTTAAATTTATTGTTATCCACCCAGGCTTCTTATGTTTTGCTTTTCTCATCCATATTTTAAATGATGAGGTTTTTTAAGAATTATATTTTAAGAAATTAATTTAAACAAAGGCTTTATTTTTTTCCTTATAAGATATACTAATAATGCAATGTCTGAAAAAAGCTCACTGAAATAGGGGAGAGGAAAAGGCGTTGACACTAGTCATTTTGAAAATAGGCATAGCTTGTAATATTAAAGGCAAAATAAACTGTACTCTAGGTGATGAAGTTGGTCCCCACAGAGATATGTGTTAACAGCTCCTGTGTGACTGTTCCTGTACAACCAGGCAGGTGAATGGTGGGTCCCTGGCGAGTGGGGATCTACAGGAAAACAAGGGAAGAGATTAGGATGGTTCCTGTGTTCATCCCTTAGAGGCAGGAACATCATTGAGAGCTCATATGTGATTCAACAAAGATACAGATGGTTGTGCATGGAAACCTTTATAAACACCTGTGCTGTAACCTGGGTTATCGTATGCACATGTGTTCCCTGCTCTGTCAGCTTAGAGGGCCTGAGTAAATGATAAATAAATAGATGGGGAAAATAGATGCACCCGCTGTGCAGAGCAATTCCAAGTGATTCATGTGGGTTCTCTGCTCTCAGGACAACCTGTGCTGTTGAGAGTGACTGGGCTCCAGAGTGCAGTGTAGAACACAGGACAAAAAAAAGATAAGTCAGTAATATTTACCTTTGTCTGACTTTCTTGAGGTACAGTTAACAAATAAAAATATAAGATACTTAAAATGTACACTGTGATGATCTGATGTATTCAGAAATAAATACATTGTGAAAGGAAAAAAAACAGAGGAACTGACAACAGGGAGATCTGACCAACATCTGTCATCCAGATCCACAGTCAGCCTCAGCAGCATGTGGACGTGTGGATGGAGTGATTCTCTGACGCGAGGTGGTCAAGTGGCATTTATCTCTGGGCGTCCTCTCCAAAACCCATGACCCCACCACCATCATGAGACAAACATCAGAGTAATCACACGGCAATAATATTCTACAAATGACCAGTAATCCTTAAGACTGCCCAAGTCATTAAAGAAAGGAAAGTCTGAGAAATGGTCACAGGCAGGGGGAGTATAAGGAGACAGGGTGATTAAACCTCGTGTGTCATCTGGGATGGGATACTGGAAACTGTAGAGGACGAGGGGGAAACCAAGAACATCTGAAAGAAGTAGGGGCTGATTAACAATAATGCAACAGCATTGGTTCATTACTCGTAACAGTTACGTGCCATGTGCCATACTAATGCAGGCGTCCATAAACGTGCTGACACAAGGGTGTTCAGGAAGCCTCTGAGCTATTTCTACAATATCTCTGTAAAACTAAAACCATTCTAACATAGCGGTTTATACAGAAAAAGTTCTCAGAAATTTTTAAACACATAAATTAGTATGATTTTTACTCCGGTTTTTATGTTTATAATCACTGAAAAAGGTTTTATGATAGCTATGGAATTTATGCCACTGATGCTGAAGCTGAAGCTCCAATACTTTGGCCACCTGATGCAAAGAGCCAACTCATTGCAAAAAAACCCTGATGCTGGGAAAGATTGAAGGCAGGAGAAGGGGGCAACAGAGGATGAGATGGTTGTATGGCATCACTGACCCAATGAACATGAATTTGAGCAAACTCTGGGAAATGATGAAGGACAGGTGTGCTGCAGTCCGTGGAGTCACATAGAATTGGACACAACTTAGTAACCAAAAAACAACAATATGAGATTTATGTTGACTAGTAATTAAATTGTTGTGAATAAATTCTTTTTCTTAAAAAATACTTGATATTATTACCAAATATTTTCATTAGGGCTAATGGAAAATTAAGGGGAAAAGGAAGATGTGTTAAAATGGTTGAGAAAGTGTTAAGAAGGCACAGATATACTCCCTGCTGAACTATGAGTTTAAGTTTAGATAGTGGTTAAATGCCCTTATGCCTATTTCTCTGGCTGCATTTAGAAGCAGGAAATTGATTCTGGAGACACTGTGTTTTTATGTAATCAATAAATACTGAAATGTTCCTACTTTTAAAGATAAGAAATGGCAATAAGTAAATATTTGCAGCTCTTTCAAATACAATCTTCTAGAGCAATTTTGAAAAATAATAATTAAATTAATGACAAAATTTTCATGGACAACATACATAATTCATGTCATCAATTATAATTTCATCAAATTGCCCTTTTATTTGCTAACGATTTATTCTTACCTATCTTTACTAATATCAACCTCTTTATGCTTTCCAGTCAAACCAAACTAGGCTCACAGTCCATAAGACTTATATTTATGAAAATAATGTATTATGTGGCATGTTCAATTCTACTGAAAATGCTCCATCTCTTTTCTTTCAAAGGCAGCAGTGATAATCCAGTGGCAATGTACTCTATTCCACTCACACAGACTTATGAAGCGCTCATCAACCTCATACAACAGAAAATGACAAAGAGGACTAGATAATTTATTGTTCCAAAGGTAGAGAGGAGCAGTACTTTGAATTGTATCAAGTCTTCTGTTTCGGAATGCACCATGCATTTTACTGTGAAGTCTCATTTACCTAAAAGATTATATTTTAACTCCACATTTTTCATAGTGACAGGGTGTCAATTTTCTATGATGACTCTTAAAGTTTATCATATACTTAAAGGAAAACTCTCTAAAGTATTTAAAATGAAACAAGACAGGATTTCTGAGCATTTAAGTCTATGCTTATCATTTAGATATTACAGTCACTAGAGAAATTTGTATTGGATATTTCATACATCAATTTATCTTGTTATTTCTCTGATAAATAGCTTGCTTTCTTACTTCACACTGTTTGTGAAGCAAATGTTAAGTTCCAGAGACAATTATTCATGCATGTAACTTTTTAATTGAAAAGAGAAAGACTTGTCAACCTTCTTTATCAAGAGATAACCACATGATAGACAACTTGTATTTATTCCTGTTGAAGTTTCCTCCCCAGAAGACCGTGGTTAAATTCCTGGGTCAGGAAGATCCACTGGAGAATGGATAGGCTACCCACACCAGTAGTTTTGGACTTCCCTGTGGCTCAGCTGGTAAAGAATCTGCCTGCAGTGTGGGAGACCTGGGTGCTATTCCTGGGTTGGGAAGATCCCCTGGAGAAGAGAAAGGCTACCCACTCTAGTATTCTGGCCTGGAGAATTCCATGGCCTGTATAGTCCATGGAGTCACAAAGAGTCAGACATGACTAAGAGACTTTCACTTCACTTCACTTCCCCAGTTGCAAAGTATGGTTCAGAGTGGATGGTGGGGATGAGCCCCCTAGAGACAGGGGCTCAAGCTGCCCTGGATCCCATCGGGTGCTGAGCGGAGGGAGAGGGACCTGGTCGTGTACATCCTCGCCCCACCGTGGCAAGGGGTTCACACTTCACAGGAACCAAGGGAGACGGTCCATCACCTCCTCCTGTCTCATCCTTCCGTCCTCACAGGGGCTGTGGACACAGGTTCCCCACAGGACCCAATGCCTCCTCTCTCATACTGGTTTGCAGTCTCCTCTGACACTCGGTACTGTGCTTGACGGCCTCTCTCTGTCTTTTCAGACGACATCCTGTGGGTGCCGTAGCACATGGATTTCCGGACCGCCTGTGAGGAGGTAGGTCCCACACCTTTCTGCTTTTTGATTAGAGGGCTGGGGGTGGGCACTGGCACTCATTCATGTCCGTGGAGCCTGGCATGCAGCAGAGGGGTGGGTGAGGGCCCTCATCGGGTCCAGAGAACAACCTGTCTCAGTGAGACTCAAAGGAACGGAGGGTTTGTGAAGTCTTGGGCTTCTTCCTGCAAGAAGGAAGCATGTTTCCTTGGGTCGAGTTGTCCTCCTCCCTAAACTGTGCGCTGACGGCTTCAGGTAGTGGAAGCCTTGAAACTAATTCTTTTCACATAAATGGTTATAAATTAGAAGATGTCTAAGGTCCCTTTTTGGCACCCCAATCCAGTACTATTGCCTGGAAAATTCCACGGGCAGAGGAGCCTGGTAGGCTGCCATCTATGGGGTCGCTAAGAGTCGGACACAACTGAGCGACTTCACTTTCACTTTTCACTTTCATGGATTGGAGAAGGAAATGACAACCCACTCCAGTGTTCTTGCCTGGAGAATCCCAAGGACGGGGGAGCCTGGTGGGCTGCCGTCTATGGAGTCGCACAGAGTCGGACATGACTGAAGCAACTTAGCAGCAGTAGCAGCAGCAAGGTCCCTTTTAGCACTAAAATCCTCCGATTTTATGATTCCACTATTCTTTCACTGTTTCAGTGTTGTTTAACTATTAATATTGGTGATTCTGACTCTGTGGAGCTGCCATCATGTTCTGTGTGAGCTAAAGTGATGCATTGCTCTGTCAAGGGTGTTAAAGGCCACTCAAGTGTGCAGTCAACAGTGCGTGAACTCGGGCCCTCAGAGAAGGCAATGACTCTATTTTAGGAAGAAAGATTATCTTTTCATGTGACATGCAAGGCATTGTCTTTGCACTCTTCGGGCAAAAGGCAAATATTCATATGTTAAAATACGTCATATTTGCTTAGGTATAAATAAGCAAAGAGAACACCTTTCAGTTCATACTTTTTTTAAAAGGTAAATTATTTTTATTTTTAAATTAATTATTTATTTTAATTGGAAGATAATTATTTTACAATATTGTGGTATTTTTTTGCCATACATCAACATGGTGCACATGTGTCCCGTGCTTTTTTTTTCCTGTGCTTTTTTTCATACATTAAAAAAGGTAAATTCTTGTTCTAGAAGCTTAAACTTAGATGCATAAATTTTAATCCTGTGTCATTTCCAGTTGTAAATATAGTACATGGTATCATACACCATGGGTTTTCCAGATGGCTCAGTGGTAAAAACAAAAAATCCACCTGCCACACAGGAGACTCAGGTTCGATCTCTGAGTTGGGAAGATCCCCTAGAGGAGGGCATGGCAACCCACTCCAGTATTCTTTCCTGGAGAATGCCCATGGACAGAGGAGCCTGGCGGACTATAGTCCATGGAGTCACAAAGAGTAGGATCTGACTTAGCAACTAACTGAACAACAAGGTATTCTTAATTTTGAATGAGTGTAGTAAACCTGCCATTTCCATTGAAGTGTTATTTTAGTTCTGGGCAGTGAAGCCCTCAGCAGTCTGAACATGTGTTGTATGAATGAGACAGACACGAAACACCTAGGAGACTCCGTGGTAGAGACTGGGCAGTGGGCAGTGTTTCTAGCGCACAGTTCACCTGGACTTGAGATGACAGAATATTGATTCCTAGATGGTTTCTTACACAAAAGGTTTTGATTCACTGATATGAAGCAGATATCAAATTCCCTTAGGTTTTGGCTGTATGTTACACCAGTGATACCTTTGAGGTTTCTCTCACCCTTGCTTCTATAGTCGACATTCTTGCCCTTTGGCACTGATCCCTTGAGGGTGCCACCATTCCAACGCCCCCAGAGTGGAGCAGCTTCTTAGAGCTGTCAAAGCAGTTCCCATGTGTCTCCCACCTGCTGGCTGGACTGGAAGGGTTACAGGACGACATGATGCTCTGAGGATGAGCAAATCACCTCAAAAATGGGCCAAAATTAGTGCTTGCCAGAAATTGGGTCTTAGAACATTTCCATGGACTGGCACGTAAAGACACTCTAGCCTATCTCTCACTCTGCAGAGAAGCAGATTGAGAGATTTTATGAAATGCTGAAAAATGCAGCTAAAGACCCTGATGCTGGGAAAGATTGAAGGCAAAAAGAGAAGAGGGCAGCAGAGAATGAGATTGTTAGATAGCATCACTGACTCAATGGACATGAACTTGAGCAAACTCCGGGACATAGTGAAGAACAGGAAGCCTGGCATGTTGCTACTCATAGGGTTGCAAAGAGTCAGACATAACTGAGTGACTGAACAGCAATGTGAAGCACTGAGTTCCATTTAAGAAATTCGGCAAAAGCGAAACCATAATGTGCCACTTGGGAAGTCTAAGTTTCGGCCTCTTTATAAAGTCCTACATCGCTGAAAATCATATCAAAGATATATTAAAGTAAACTTATTTTCTCTTGACTGTGAATAAACTACTAACAATGAAATTTTGATATCCATGTCCACAGAGAGATCTACTTAGAATATTACCCTACAAATGCCATGATATCTCTTCTTTGTGAAGTAATAGAAATATGGCTAGATAAGTTTCACGTAGACATCTAATACAGAATGTTTTTGAAAAGGAGGGTTATTTATTGTTTAAAAAATTCTTAAGAAGAAAATGTTGGAATTATTTTTGAGGAATTGGCATTCAATAATCTGAAAAGAAGCAAAATTTAAGAGAGAATACAATGAGAACAAATGCAAAACCCACAATGCAGAAGAAGCAGTGTATGTACAGCCAGGCGTGATTACTGCTTCTTTGCCTTAAAAGTGTCATCAAAATGTGCAACACTAGGTCCGCATTCCACTTCCAATCCAAGCTCTCCTCACAGTTCACGTTCACATCCGTCCTCCTTAAGGTACCATAGGTGTTGATGTGAAAAGACATGCTCCTTTATAACATACACTTACTAATCTAATAATTCCTGACCACTTATAATTTGATTAGTCTCTCATATAATAAAATATAATCTGTGACTGATTTAATCAATAAATATTGAAAGAAACTCTACTATGAGTAAAAGATTGTACTAGGTCTTATAGATTAATAATCCTTAAAAATGAAAAGAGTACTAACTTGCTAAGATTTTCTAGAGATAATAGTATATATAGTGAAGTCAAATGATGTGATGGAGCTAAATGTTATGATATCATTTAGGCATGCGATGCCTAAATACTGACTGACTCTTAGGTGAATGTTCTTACCTGACGAAGGCCCTGAGTTCCAAGAAGTAAGGACTTGCCTTTGGATTGGATCACAGCCTTGTCTATCTCAATGAAACTATGAGCCATGCCGTGTAGGGCCACCCAAGATGGAGGGATCATAGTGCAGATTTCTGACAAAACGTGGTCCACTGGAGAAGGGAATGGCAAACAACCTCAATATTTTTGCCTTGAGAACTCCATGAACGGTATGAAAAAGCAAAAAGATATGACATTGAAAGATGAACTCGCCTGCTTGGTAGGTGCCAAATATGCTACTAGAGATAAATGGAGAAATAACTCCAAAAAGAACGAAGAGATGGAGCCAAAGCGAAAACAATACCCAGTTGTGGATGTGACTGGTCATGGAAGTAAAGTCCAGTGCTGTAAAGAACAATATTGCATAGGAACCTGGAATGTTAGGTCCATGAGTCAAAGTAAATTGGAAGTGGTCAAACAGGAGATGGCAAGAGTGCACATCGATATTTTAGGAATCAGTGAACTACAATGGACCCAAATGGGTGAATTTAACTGAGATGACCATTATATCTCCTACTATGGGCAAGAATCCCTTAGAAGAAATGGAGTAGCCCTCATAGTCAACAAAGGCCTTTGGATGGAAGGGCCTCTGAAGGCTTCAAGGAGCTGCACTTCTTGTATAAGAGCTTGAAAAGTAGCTGGAAGTTAGCAGAGGAGGAGGCTGGTCAGACACACTGCAGCAGGGAAGGGAGGGCATGAAATGAGGCTAGAAGTGTCTTGTGTGGATGATGCTTAGTACCATCAGTTCTGCTACCACAGACAGAGCCACACAAGGGGTCACGTATCACTCACAACTGCAGGCTAAAGGAACAGGTAACTTACACTTAGCAACCAACACAGAGAAATAGGAGGACTCCTGAAAGACTACTGGCCATGCATGTTTTGGTCTTCACCTGGCTTTGTGCAGTTTCTTCTGTCATCTTGCAACTACTACCTTTCAGGGTGAAAAGAACAGAGATATTAAAGTTCAGTGAAAACACAATTTGTGTTCTTTCAGGGCCTAGAACCCTAAACTAAACAGGTTTTCTCTTTCACATAGGAAGTCAGTGACAGTCTACTTTTTTAATTTCCAAAAGTACTTGATTTATGCTAAGCACAGATTCTTAATAAGTTTACATATGAGGTATGTTTTTAGAACAAAGAGTAAATCAATGTAAATTCATGAACACACTTCATTGATTCACAGATAAGAAATCAATGACTAGATGCTTAAAAGCATTGCCTTTTGAGTAACGAAGAGGCATTGCTCTTTAGTATTCCTCTAAGGAAACAGACTTCAGTGTGGGGTTTGCAAAATCCAGTGCAAGGTAGGATCATTCATCAGGGATAAGTAAACAGCCCTTGAAGATGTCATTTTTCAGATTTTATAATCACATACTGTGCTTGTAGGTTATATGCAGCACGTGCATGTCCTCATGCATGTGTGATGCAACCACAGCCTAAAAAGGTAGAAGACAAGCAACTCTTATGTTAATAAAGAAAAAGAAGATGGGTGCAGGTCCTAAGTTTATGCTAAAATGTGGGACTGGTCATTATCTGGGTGGGTTTTTATTCTTGAACAACTTGGGTCTGCAAATCTATAAAGACTTTGCAGCCAGGGTTGTTTTAGTTCACGCTGCGCAGGCAGCACTCTCAGGTGCTGTTTCCCACCCAAGACTGCATCGGGGACAAGGGCGTGTGGATCCAGCCCTCGCATCCCATATCAGCTGGTGTCCTTAGCTCCCTTCGTAGCCCGTCTGTGGCAGGAAGGGCATCCCTCAGGCCGAGTGGGGATGGGGATGCCGCCACTTGCCATCATTCTGATCCAGGAAGCATCACTATTCAAGACTGAATTATTTCCAGAGCTTTGGTGAAAGACACTAATAGCCCTGCCATTGTGTACAGAAGGATGGGGAGGCATCCTTACAGAGATCTCTGCCGGAGGACACCAGGCAGGGAGTCAGAGGCCCAGGTTCAAACCCCACCTCATGCCTGTCTCCACGCCTCTGCTTTTGTCCCATCTGCCAGAACCACTGTGCTGGGGGACCAAAGTCAAGTGAAAAAACGAATACATCTGGGCACACAGTCAGCTCTATATAGTGAATGAACTGTGTGCCTGCCTCCCACAGTGATGATGCCAATCCAGCAGGCTGCTCTGAGCCAGGAGAGTGTCCAAAATGGATAGTACCCATCTTCTCGCAGCTACTGAAACAGCTCTGGGCCTGACCCATCCATTCAGTCCCCAGCGTCTCCTGCCCGAGGTCTTATGTTTCTGCCAAGAGTAACTGTGTTCTCACTTTCCCAGTCCCCATCTGCCTTCTCTTCTGGTCTAAGAAACAGGCTTATAAGACCTTACTCTAAGCGTACCATTTCACTGTGCAGTGCCTACCTGCCGTCACACGGTACAGGGACCTTCGCCTCCCACCCCTACCCCCACCCCCACCTCCTGAAACTTCTTCTGGTTCAGCTCCTGTCAAACTCCATGGGCTCCACATCAGAACTATGTTCTCCATCACATGGACTCTGCATTCTCGTGCTTCTATATATTTTTTTTTAATTTTTTTATTTTTTTTTTAAATTTTAAAATCTTTAATTCTTACATGTGTTCCCAAACATGAACCCCCTCCCCTCCCTCCCCATAAAGATGGCAATGACGACCCTGTATGCAAGACAGGAAAAAAAAAAAGACACAGCTGTGCTTCTATATTTTTACTCAAATTTCCCCCTTTTGGATAAAATAACTTTTGCCTTCTCTACTTATTGTCTCAATTTATTTTTTTCAAGACAAGCGACCTCTTTCTGTCCACAAAGCCTTCTCTCACATGCCTTCACTCATGAATAGCTAATTTATTTCTCTACATTTCTCCTGTATCAAGTGCTGAAACATCGTATTGCACCTTATTTGTATATTTGGATGAGTAGGCATATTCTGAGACCAGAGATTATCATCTAATTCATGTCTGACTCTGTTAGTTACATTGTATTTGAAAAACAAATGCATCTGTGGAATTTTTAATGTAATTTCATGTCCTTGAGCTGTATTTTCATAATAGAATATATATAGCATTTATATGGAAATATATATTTTAATGTTAATTTATTGTTAGCTTCATTATCTCTCAGTTTGTCATTTTCTCCAAACAGAAATTTATTGGCATATATATTTATGGTACATACATTACATTCTAATAGAAGCTGCCTCATTTTTTATCTCCCATCACTCTTGTCCTCTGAGGGGCCCAGCACGGCTCTAGGTCCACATTCTGTTTTCCAGACAACTCTCCAGTAATTAGGGGACATGCTTGAGTGGATGGAGGTGTGACCACATCAGAAATGTGATGAGAGAAGCCTCCGAGCTGTGCTTTAGTTCCTTAAGCTTTCCCTGGATGATCTTCAACCTCTCTTTGATGTGAGACAATAATGTGTTTACGGGGTCTCAGAGAAAAGCCCCTCTCTCCTCCTGGAATTGAGGCAGAGCTTTATCTGTGAGTGCCAGCTAGTCCGTGATTCTGCTAGGGGAATGGTGTGGAATGTTCTGCCCACTGAAAAACCATCAAACACACCCAATTAAATTCCCTGGGCTTTGATGTCATCTCCTTCTCCAGAGCATTTCAAGCAATCTGATATCGGCCCCTGGCCAAGATCATATTGTAAGCATGAGAGAATTTGCCTTGGGAAAAATGTACAAAACTTGTGTTCTGTATTAAAGAAAATGTATTTTGCTTTTGCTGAAATATCAATACTTTTGTCTTCTAGACATACGCACTCGAGCTGAGCTCTGAGGGGGATTAATGGATACAATTTATGGGGGCCTAGCCGTGCGTGATCTCAGAGGAGGGACTTGGACCATCACAACTCCTGGAAAAGCTTGTTTTTCCTTAAAAGACATTATAATACTTACAGAATAATTACAGACCAATCTAAACACATATAATAAAGGGCATAATGGTGTGTATCCCACATGGAATAAAACAGTTTACAGAAAATTCTTTCTAGAAGCCACAGTGTCTCAGTATATTCTCATCAATATTGTGAACATTCTCTTAAAGAAACAAACCCCTAATAACCCATGCGTAATTTATATTCCAAGAGAAAGTCCTGTATTATTTACCTGGGATTTCATGCTACTTAACTACTAAGGATAAAAATATATTTCTATGTATTTATCCCTTTATCCAAATTAAGAATGGCTCAAGGCAGTGCTAGTGGTAAAGAACTCACTTGCCAGTGCAGGAGACATAAGCGACGCAGGTTTGATCCCTCGGTCTGGAACATCCCCTGGGGAAGGACATCCACTCCAGTGTTCTTGCCTGGAGAATCCCGTGGACAGAGAAGCCTGGTGGTTTACAGTCCACGGTGCCACAGAGTCGGACATGACTGAAGTGACTGAGCATGCAATGGGGGTGGGGTGGCATGGGGATATGATGTTTTTTCAGTGTAATGAAAATGGTCAGAACTTGGTTATAATGATAGCTGTGTATTGCTCCACTAAAAACATAGAATTGAACACTTTAAGGGGTTTAATTTTGTAATATATACTGTGACCTGGATTTCAATAAAACCATTACCAAAAAAGTTATATAGGTTGTAAATATTAAATAAATGTTCACTATTTTTCAAATATAGCATATAAACTATAATCCTACCTTTCCAAATCTTCGTGGGTATTTTCTGATATGATCTCCATGAGGCCTACCTGGTATGAAAATTCTAGACAAACCTGGACAGTTATTAAAAGCAGAGATATCACTTTGCTGAAAAAGGTTTGTATAGTAAAAGCTATGGTTTATCCAGTAGTCATGTATGGATGTCAAAGTTTGACCATAAAGAAGGCTGAGCACTGAAGAATTGATGCTTTCCAACTGTGGTGCTGAAGAAGACTCTTGAGAGTCCCTTGAGCAGCAAGGAGATCAAACCAGTCAATCCTAAAGGAAATAAACCCTGAATATTCATTGGAAGGACTGATGCTGAAGCTGAAGCTCCAATACTTCGGCCACCTGAGGCAAAGACCCGACTCATTGAAAAAGACCTTGATGCTGGTCAAGATTGAGGGCAAGAGGAGAACGAGGTGACAGAGGATGATATGGTTGAGTGGCATTACCAACTCAACGAACATGAATTTGAGCAAACTCTGGGAGATGGTGAAGAACAGGGTAGCCTGGTGTGCTGCAGTCCATGGGGTCGTAAAGAGTTGGACACAACTTAGCAACTGAACAATAGCTTGGTGTGGAACGGTTATACTTTTCTCTGTACCTGTTTTGTTTCAGGCTCATCTGACCACATTTTTTTCTAGCTTTCTTGATGTTTTGCTAAAAAGGCCGTAAAAATATAATCTATGAACTGAGTATAATTCTTTCTCTGTTTTGCTCTTTTTTTGGTCTGAAGACAAAGACGGGGATCTGTTTGCTGCAGGATGGTAACCAGGAGCCCTTCAAAGTGCGGCTGCACCTGGCTAGGGATATCCTGATGATCCAGGAGCAGGACGTGACATGTGTCTCTGGAGAGCCTTTCTATTCCGGTGTAAGTATCTCTTCCCTCTCTTGAAGTTTTCTCATTTTTTTTTTTCTGTCTTGTCCTGAATAAAAACATCTATTTACAGAAAATACTTAATATTTTTCCCTTACATTCAGAGCCAGTAATTTTTGTCTACAGTGTAGTAAGCAGCATCCTTGCATATGGATTCATACCTGGTCCAAAGACATACATGGGGGCCCGTCTCCAGCCCAGGGTCTTGTTGACTCCGAGTTGCCACTGTATGGCTGGAGGGACACTTGTGTTTGTGATCATGAGGGAGCGGGTTGTAGCCCTCCTCCCCAAGGACTAAGTGGAAGTATCACATGACAGTTTCCACTCTGAACTCACCTTACATCTCACTGAACCTTCAGAGGGGGGCATCTCTGGGAAGCAGGAGTGTTTGGGTAGTGGTCCCTGAACGGATGTCAAGATTCTCCCTGGGGCTTGTGGGTGGAAGACTCTGTGGACCTCACAGAGTCACGCTGGGTGCTGTGCAGGCTCTTTCTGTGCCCTCAGCAGTGGACACAGGAACTTGCTGCTGGTCCTGCCTTTGACCAGCATTAATTTTCTCACAGCGCCCTGGTCAGCCTCCTCACTGAAGTACAGCTCTGGAGACAGGCTGGGGGGTGTTCAATGACAAAATTTCACCTGAGTACATTGAAAGATCTCATGAGCTTTATTCAGTGATTCATGAGGCCTTTCCTGGTGGCACAGTGGTAAAGAATCCACCTGCAGTGCAGAAGATGCAGGTTCAATCCCTAGGTCGGGAAGATGCCCCGGAGAAGGAAATGACAACCCACTCCAGTGTTCTTGCCTGGAGAATTCCATGGGCAGGGCAGCCTGATGGGCTACAATCCATGGGGCTGGGCGGTACTCATCTGGCAATTAGGAGGAGTTCTGTCACCTAAAGAAAATAAGAGGTTTCCAGAGGGAGAAATGGTCAGAAAAAGTAAACTGTTCCCAAAGAAAGGCTTGTTTCTGTGAAGGTCATCCTCCTGAGGGGAGAGAAGGTCTGTGGGGGAGGCGGGTCATTCTAGCGCTGACAGGGGAGTTCCAGGCTGAGTGGTTAAACCAGTGACCATCCTGCAGAAGCTGGAACTGCAGGGTGGTCAATGTCAAGTGCCTCGTGACCTGGGCTTAGCACATGGGATTCCACGTGGGCCTGTTGGACCCTTTCCAATAGGTGAAACGAAATTGAATGTGACAGAATACTTTTATCATAATACTGGATGTTTTAGAGTTTATCCTTCTTGTGTAATAACATCAACGACATCATCTTAACAGTGTCGTCATGTGTGATCTCAGGGGAGAGTCGCAGCACGTGTCACACAGGCCGCTCCTGGGTACCCTGATGTCTGTAGTGACTCAGCAGGCAGACTCACTGTGTAGCTGATTCACAGGCTTATTTCAGACTGTTTTGTTGGGGTGAATAATGCTGAATTTGAGCTTCCACCTCACTTTTCACCAACATCCTGCGGGGAGTCACGCTGGGTCCTAAATCTATAATCTCCTGCTGACGAAAGACAATGGATGCTTTGCGGACTGTTAACTGTTCTTTGTCACAAACCATTTATATCATCTTGAATCATGGGTCTGGCTGTCAAGGCTGATTACACTGTTCCCATAGGGTCACCCTTTCTTTCTTTTAGTTAATAAGAGAGTAATGGCCCATTGCCTTTTTTCTTCCTTTCTTTTCCTTTATTTTTTGGCAGAAAAATATATTACATATATCATATACATTACATATATACACACATACACATATTTTACATACATCAAAATGGTACATGTATACACATATATTACATACATCAGAATGGTACATAGCAGTTGTCAGGTGGAAACGTGAATGCTTCAGTTAACAGAAAAAGTCACCTTCCTTGTGCTCAGAAGTGGACTATTCTGTTCCTGTACCTCCTGAGTGACCAGCCCCCTCAACCAGAGGAAGCCACGTCCATCCCTGTGATACTATCTCAACATTGCCTTCAACATTGCCCTGAAAGAAAATTAAATTTAGCCAAGGTCGGTTTTAAATGTTGGCAATATATTTTTAGAAGGCCAGTGAGACTAAAATCAATATGAGATGGCTGCATAATTCATCTCAGAGACGCCTGTTTCAAAGGGGTTGCCAGTAACAGACAAGAAAATCTTGGAGATTAAATTCTAAATATGGCAGAATTATCAGATATGTGGCGTCAATGTAACTAGCACCTCAGTAGCCGTCTATGGGGTCGCACAGAGTCTGACATGACTGAAGCGACTTAGCAGCAGCAGCAGAGTTCTAATGAGCATCATTAGGACTTAGAATTAACAAAACTAGGCGACTTCCTTTAGTTTTCCTTGTGGGAGAAAGTGTGCAGTTAGTAATCCCACGTGTGAAACCATCATCTCCTGAAGGAGACATCAGGAGAAATTGATGTCCGGCTTTCACGGTGAGAGTCAGTGTTCACTCCATGGGGGATGTGCTGGGATGCAGAACTCAGAGGTGAGGTCCACTGTCTGTGAAATTTGATCAAGAGAGACATGGCAGCTCCTGGGGGTGGATTCTTACCAGCTCATCTGGGGTGAAAGGGGTGTGAAGCCTCAGGTTTTTTCTCTTTTTTTCCCATCAAAGAGCCACTCACATACACACAACATACACATTATATATGTATATATTTTCAGCCTTTAATGCCATCAATTGTTTTGTACTACAGGTAGAGAAATTTGATGTTTAAAAATATGTTTTTCCTCCACTTCCCACTAGAGCAGTAGACTTGTGCAAGGTTGAGATTTACTTCAGCACGTTGACAGAGACCTCCATGGATGGCTCTCCAGGGGCAGTGATGGGACAGCCCTGTGCCTCCCAGCAAGGCTCTCATGGGATGGGGGTGCTGAAGCAGCTGGAACTCCTGCCTGGACCAGCAGGAACAAGGAAACCCTCACCTTAAAAAAGAAAAGATAACCAACAGCTGCCAACCTTGAAATGTCAGAGACGTTACAATTATAACAAGAGCTGGAAGGTGGCCATCGTGAAATGGTTTTACCCTTCTTACAACAGCATTGACACAAGTGAGAAAAAAAGAAAGTCTCAGCAGAAAGCAAATGGAAAATGCAGAGCTGAAAATTCAGCTGAAATAAGAGCTCAGAGGATGGGTTCAGCAGCAGAATGGAAAGGACAGAGGAAAAGATCAGTTAGCTTAAAGACAGAACAATAAGAATCACCCTCTCTGAATTTAGGAAAGAAATTGATCTGGAAAACATAATGGACCCATGAGCTTAAAATGAAAAATCCATCGTTTAAGTCCTAAGCGTCCCAGAAAAAGAGAAGGACATCTGAGCTCAAACAGTGCTTGAAGAAATAATGGCTGAAAACTCCCCCAATTTTGCCAAAGATGTAAACTTATACATTAAGGAAGTAGGACAGATCTCAAAAGGATAAACCCAAGAAACTTGTGTCAAGACAGATCTTAGTCAAATCCTGAAAACTAAAGACAAAGAAAAAAACTTAAAAGCAGCAAGAAAAAAACAATATTGTTCTTTAGCAATAGGCAAGAAGTAATTCAAATGATAGTAGATTTTCCCCCCAGAAACAATGGAAACCAGAAGGAAGGGGCACCGTATTTTTCAACTACTGAAGAGAAAGAACCAGCAACCCAGATTTCTCTATATGCCTAAGTAACCTTCAAGAATCTGGCAGAAGCTTACAACTCATTAGTGAAATGGCCAATAAAAATGAGCAAAGGATTTGAACAGAGATTTTTTTCAAGGAAGATTTATAAATGGCCAACAAGGAAAAAGAAATGCTTGACACCATCAGCCATCCAGGAAATGGAAGTCAAGACCACAGCAAGGTCCACTTTATATCCACTAAGATGTTTATCATCAAAAAGACAGAAAAGAGCAAGTGGTCCTCAATATGCAGAGAAGCAGAGATTCTCAGACCCTGCTGGGAAGGACGTGCAATGTCCGCGGGGTGGAACAGCCAGAAGTTCCCAGTATCACTCCTTTGAGGACACTCAGGAGAAATGAGCTCACATGTTTACACAGAAATGTGCCCACAGATGTTCACAGTAGCATGAGTCATAGTAGCCCAATCATATAAATACCCCAGAGGTGGAGGAATGGACCATAGACTGTGGTGTATCTACACAGAGGAAGGTTAGCGGGCAGCTTAGAAAACAAAGTGTTGGTACATGCTACAATCTGGACAAACCTGAAAGCATCACAGTGAGAAGCTAAACACACAGGACCACATGCTGTGTATTTTCATTAACGTGAAATGTCCACAACAGGTGGACACCATGGAGATATGGTGTAGATTAGCATGCTGAGATTAGAATGAGGGGATCAGGAGTGATGGGTTCCAGAAACATTTTGAAAAGACAAGTGTTCTTAAATTGATTGTGATGATGGATACATAACTGAGACAATACTAAAAGCCACTAAATAATGCACTTTCAAGTGGCTGGTGTAAAAGTACATGAATTATAGCTCTTAAGAACTATTTTTAAGTGTTTTTTTTATTGTGGTAAAATTCACATGATATAAAAATACTATTTTAAGCACATTCAACTGTAAAGTTCAGCAGCACCAAGTACATTCACGTTGTTTTACGACTCTCACCATCATCCTTCTCCTGAACTATGGGGCTTGCTGTTCTATCCCGCTGATCTGTATGTTTAGTCTTAAAAAAAAAAGCCACTGTGTTGTCTTGATTCCTGCAGTTTTACAGCAGGTCTGAGACAGAGATCCCAGATCCTTTGGCTCTGTCCTCTGCTTCAGCATCACGTGGCTGTTACGGGTCCTCTCCACACAAACCCGAGAGCCAGCTTCCAACACCCACAGGCAGCTTGCTGGAGTTTTATTAGGATTTATCGATTCCATAGATCAAGTGGGTTGAGTCAGTGTCTTGAAAATGTTGAGTCTTCTGGTCCACAAATATAAAATATTTCTCTTTACCTTCCTCATTTTTTATTTCTTTCCTCATAGTTTATAGTTTTCCACATAGGAAAATTTTAGTCATTGTTGGTTAGTTGTTCAGTCATGTCTGACTCTTTGTGACTTTATGTCTGACTCTTTGAGACCCCATGTACTGTAGCCCACCAGGCTTTTCTGTCCATAGGATTCTCTAGGCAAGAATACTGGAGTGGATTGCCATTCCCTTCTCCAGGGGATCTTCCCGACCCAGGGATCAAACCCAGGTCTCCTGCATTGCAGGCAGACTCTTTACCATTTGAGTCTCTAGGAAAACCTTTACTTGTTAGATTTGCACCACAGTATTCCCTTTGGGGGCTTCCCTGGTGGCTCAGCTGGTAAAGAATCCCCTGCAATGTAGGACACCTGGGTTCGATCCCTGGGTTGGGAAGATCCCCTGGAGGAGGGCATGGCAACCCACTCCTGTATTCTTGCCTGGAGATTCCTCATGGATGGAGGAAACTGGCAGGCTGTAAGTCCTACTGCACAGTCCAAGAAGTCACAAAGAGTCGGACACGACTGAACAACTAAGCACACACATTCCCTTTTTAACGGGCTGCTATAAATGGTACTGTGATTTTAATCTCAAGTTTCTATTCTCATGGCTGATATACAGGAAAGCAGTCAAACTTTGTGTATTAATTATGTCTCCTGTGGCTTTGCTGTAATTACTTTTAGTTCCACGGGATTTTTGTTGATTCTTTGGCATTTTCTACATAGACAGAGAACAAAGACAATTTTCTTTTTTCCCCTCTAATCCACAGACTTTTCATTCCCGTCACTGCTGTATTGTGCTACCTGTAACTTTCAGCACGAAGTTGAAGGACAGTGGTGAGGGTCGTGCCTGCCTTGTTCCCCATCTCAGGGGAGAATGGTGTTTCTAAGTACTCTTTCCCTTTGTCACAGCATACCCAGATTTTTCAGTTATCTTTGTTTCTTTCATCTTATTTTTCCACCTCATCTCAGGGGTGTGTAATGGAAAAGACAGTAGAATCTGAGAAACTTTCATTTCCATCCTGAGTTGGATCTTGGCCAGGTTACTTCAATTCATTTGCATTTGCATTTTCTCACTCTTAATTGGGACAATGCTGCCTACGCAGCTGGGCTGTTGCAATGATTACGTGTTTGAAATGAAAATGTGGGGTTGGGGGAAAGCTCTTTATTCACTTAGCACATGAATATCTAACTTTGATTTAGGCCCAATACTAAATTCTACGGATACAACTGTGAGCAAGATATAGATTCAGAACTCAGAAAACTAGTGGGAAAAGGCAGTCAAGGTCACAGTGTATTTTAATAAACCATCATGAGTGTTAATAGACCCACATGTGCACATAGTAGGTTTTTAGTAATCAGAAGCTACTGTCTTGTTATTATTCTTTTTTTGAGGTTTAGTGATTTTTCTTGAATTGTCAAAAAGAGTTCATGACTTTTCTTGTTTCTTTCTTGTATATCTTCTTTGCATCTATCACACAAAATCAGTCCACTTCTTCACTGTAATCTCTCTAGTTTCTGCCTCGTTCTCATGACTTCCTCCTCTTCTCACTACATGTCTCGAAAATGTCCATTCCTTGGGTGTGTAAGAGCACTGTGTTCTCTCTGGTGACATGTACATACTGGTTCACATGCAGTTCAGGCAGTAAATGTGGAGAGTATGTCAAATATAATCTTTCAGAGAGCAGGGGTGAAAATAATCATGTATTTGATAGCAGTGTCTTTTTCATAACATGAATGGGTTCAGGTGCACAACACAGCTTCACACAAGCCAGCACTGCTGTTTTTGTCCTGTGAGGAACAGGAAGATTAAAGGAAGGCTTTTCATGTGTATGAGTGCATGGGAGCTCCTGACTCAATTTTGTGTTTTAAGAAATAAAATAATCGATTATACCTGGTTTCCCAAAGGACAGTGGCTTGTTGCTAGGCAACTTTTTTATGAAACTCACACTGTGATAACTAAATACAGCTCCCAGCTAACTTCTAGGTAGCCTCTGATTTTAGAGGTGAGCAGCTGAAACAATCCATTAACACTGTCTCTCTTTCCCTTGACTGTTGGGGCAGGAAGGAGACCCCCAACGTGGGGAGGAATAGAGGGGCTGGGGGCATAGCTCAGGTGGCACACAGACTATGACAGAGTGTCAGCAGGTGACATCCAAATGGTGGTCTGCCTTTACATGCCTCCTGCTGCCTGCAGGCACCAATTTAAAGTTCTGGCTTTAAAGCACAAAGTCGTTTGTCCTGTCTGTCTCCCCAATTTCTTAGCAGTCAGCTAATGAAGCAGCAGCATCCACAGGTGCTGGCTGCTTCTGCAAGCATGCGTGTGCCTGTGTGTTTAAAAAACATTAAAATAAGTGCTGCTTCTGAGAGTTCCAGCAGGTTCTGCTGACTCTTTGGTCTCTCCAAACTCTTCTCTGCATCAGCAGTTTTGTATTTGATTTGGAACCTGTTCTAAATATGCTCCCCCAAAGATGGGAAGGCATCATACAGAGTGAATAAGGCCCTGCACAGACCTTTGATAACTTGCATGCTTGCCATTCTTTCAGAGAAAAGCTGGGTTTCACACACACTCCACTGCTCAGGAGAACTCACTCACCAAGCTGTCCTCCTGTCCGATGATTGCTGTGCAAGACATTCTAGAAACTTCTGGTGAAGCTGCTTGCTGTTAAAAATGCATTGTCAATTCCACTCACCATTGGAACAGAAAGAATAAAATATCTAGGAATAAACCTACCTAAGCAGACAAAAGAACTATATAGGGAAAATTATAAGACACTGATGAAAGAAATCAAAGATGATATAAAGAGATGGAGAGATATTCCATGTTCCTGGTAAGAAGAATCAATATTGTGAAAATGACTATACTACCAAATGCAAGCTATGTATTCAATGCAATCCTGATCAATTTACCAATGGAAATTTTCACAGAACTAGAACAAAAAATTTTCACAATTCATATGGAGACACAAAAGACCCTGAATAGCCAAAGCAGTCTTGAGAAAGAGGAATGGAGCTAGAGGAATCAATCTGCCTGACTTCAGACTATACTACAAAGCTACAGTCATCAAGACAGTATGGTATTGGCACAAAAACAGAAATATAGACAAATGGAACAAGATAGAGAATCCAGAAATAAACCCATGCATCTATGGGTGCCTTATTTTTGACAAAGAAGGCAAGACTATACAGTGGGGCAAAGACAGCTCCTTCAATAAATGGTGCTGGGAAAACTGGACAGCTACATGCAAAAGAATGAAATTAGAACACTTCCTAATGCCATACACAAAGATAAACTCAAAATGGATTAAAGACCTAAATGTAAGACTAGAAACTTTCCTCTTAGAGGAAACCATAGGCAGAACACTCGATGACATAAATCAAAGCACAATCTTCTATGACCCACCTCCCAGCATAATGGAAATAAAAATGAAAATAAACAAATGGGACCTAATAAAACTTAAAAGCTTTTGCACAGCAAAGGAAACTACAAACAAGGTGAAAAGACAACCCTCAGAATGGGAGAAAATTACAGCAAAGGAAACAACTGGCAAAGAATTAATTTCCAAGATATATAAGCACCTTATACAACTCAATATCAGAAATACAAACAACCCAATCAAAAAGTGGGAAGAAGACCTAAACAGACATTTCTCCAAAGAAGGCTTACAGATGGCTAACAAACACATGAAAAGATACTCAACATCACTCATTATTAGGAAAATGCAGATCAAAACTACAATGAGATACCACCTAATACCAGTCAGAGGGCCATCGTCAAAAACTCTACAAACAACAAATGCTGGAGAGGGTGTGGAGATAAGGAAACCCTCTTGCATTGCTGGTGGGGATGTAAATTGATACAGCCACTATGGAAAATGGTATGGAGATTTCTTTAAAAACCTAGGAGTAAAACTACCATATGATCCAGCAATTCCACTACTAGGCATATATCCTGGGGAAACCAAAATTGAAAAAAAGACAAAACCAAAACATATGTACCCCAGTGTTTATTGCAGCACCACCTACAACATAGCTAGAACATGGAAACAACCTAGATGTCCATCAACAGATGAATGGATAAAGAAGCTGTGGTACATATATACAATGGAATACTACTCAGCCATAAATAGGAACACATTTGAGTCAGTTCTAATGAGGTTGACAAACCTAGAGCCTATTATACAAAGTGAAGTATGCATGCATATGGAATCTAGACAGATAGTACAGATGAATTTATTTTTAGGGCAGCAGTGGAGAAACAGGCACAGAGAACAGACTTATGAACACAGGGGAAGGGGAGGAGGGAGTAGGTGAGATGTATGGAGGGAATAACATGGAAATTTACAGTACTGTATGTAAAATAGACAACCAATGGGAATTGGCTATATGACTCAGGGAACTCAAACAGGGGCTCTGTGACAATCTAGAAGGGTGGGATGGGAATGGAGATGGGAGGGAGTTTCAGGGGGGAGGGGACATGGGTCTACCTATGGCTGATTCTTGCTGATGTAAGAGAAAATCACAAAATTCTGTAAAGCAATGATCTTTCGATTTAAAAAAAAGTGGCAAAAAATGTGTTTGTTCTTACATTTGAAATTTGTATTTTGAGAGTCGATGTGGGTCGTCTGAATTAACCATAACCTTGGTTTTGATACTGTTTTAAGGGATCAAGTATTTATTCTGTTCAGGAACGGAATGAAGAAAATGGTTCTGCTATCCAAGAACCGTGGTTTAGTTTGACAAGCAGTGTTGGAGAAGCAGCATCTGCTTGGTGAGAATAAAGGTGACCTTTAATCAACTTGTCCTTCTGAGTCTTCCAGGGTTGGAGCTTCTCTGACTCAGCTATTGGTGATGGTGTGGATCAATATTGATTAGATTCTAAATGTATAGAGTAATTTTTCATTATTTAGAAGGAAAACCCACATAAAGTAATATAAGAGCTAGTTTTGTTAAATATATTTTATGTTGCCTTTAAAACGATAAAATTTATTTAAGATATATTGTCTAAACCACCACAGGTGGGACATCTTAGGTGACTGTTAGTTAGGAAAGTGGCTAATGTAGCCAAATAAACTGGCAGTTTGTGGACATTTAGGGACAAGAAAACAGACATCTGCCCAGATACCAGGGGAGATGGGTGGAGTGTAAACCTTCCTAGGTAGGAGAGGGCTCAGGAAGATGAGAAGGTTATAAATAAATGGAGAAGCTTGTATATAAAAGCTCTCAACCCTTTAGCATCCCAGGAGACTATGTATTATGTAGAGAGGAAGACCATTAAACAGTAACATTGATGTCTTTTTTTTATTAGAAACTAAAGGATTTGTCCAAATGTGACTCTTTGTGGTTTTAAGTGTCATATGCTGGTGACTGAATGATTGGTTATATTGTGGAAGGCAAAACAGAGCTGCCTTTGAAAATGGATAATCCCACTGTCATAATCCCATTTGAGTGTCAGTTAATTGTAAAATCCATTCCTCTTCCCAGCAAGCAATCATTGTGAACATGGTTTATTCAGAGTTTCAACCCCAGACGTGCACGT